>NW_019525102.1:647096-654859 GCF_002814215.2 Seriola lalandi dorsalis | reverse complement strand
ATTTTAAATAAAACAATTATTTCAATTTGACTGGATATTTTAGACAAGCATGGTTAAGACTTGCAGAGCAACACTGCAGACAGACGAGAGAAACACAAAGGTGGGCAACCAAATGAGCTTGTTTAACCTCCTGATGTCAAAGGACCACTGGTAACCAAATCTGCTCGTTTCCTTCTCACTGACTGACGACTTTTGCATGAAATGACATGAAAAAGGGACAAAAAATTTCCATGTGTGCTGCCAACATATAAGCTGCACTCCTAAACAGAGTTGGTTGTGGAAGGTTTCAACAACAGGAGAGGTAAGACTACATTTTAAAACATATGTACGAGTAATTTAATTTTTTTTTATACTATAGAATATGGAAGCATAAAAATTACACAATTAATCTAAAATGAATTGACTATATCATTGTCATTCTTCTGACTCTCAGATAAATGGTGTGGCTACAAAGTGTGATCCCCTTCACTGGTGAGCAAAATGAAAAAGTTACTGCAGCAATTTGCAATTTTGCAATTTAAAAGATGAAAATAACAAAGTGCGTGTGCGCGCGCGCGTGTGTGTGCGCGTGTGTGTGTTTTCTCTCTCCACAGGGATTCTGGTTTTGTTTCAGAGGATCACCGCTCAGCTGAGTGAGTACCCGTTAAGGCCAAACATTAATTATTATTGATTAAAAAAAGTGAAATGATTGTAAAATGTTTCAAAGACAGTGGCGCCATGTTTTTTTTATATACAATGTAATTTTATTTCAGAATAGGAAGCTCACAGTGAACATGCGAATTTGACGCAAATTGTCGAATATTTCTGCCCGACTTCTTTTATTTCCAAACTTTTGCCTGAAGCATCTCAGCAGTACCACCTGATCACCGGCTCCCTGACCTGGCACGAGGCTCGGAGCTTTTGCAGGGTGAAGTACACCGACCTGGCCGCTGTGAACAACATGGATGACAAGAACAGGCTGGTCAACATGCTGGGCGGTCGTGTGGCGCACACCTGGATCGGGCTTCACAAGGGAGCGGCTGACAGGTGGATGTGGTCCGACGGCAGCGGCAGAGCGCACTTCACCAAGTGGAAGGAGGGTGAACCCAACAATGTGGCGGGAGATGAATGGTGTGGAGAGATGTCGGAGACAGAGGCGTGGAACGACATGTCGTGTGGAGACAAGAAATATTTTGTGTGTTATGAGCGTGAGTTAATGACACACAGCAAAGTGATACAAAAAGATGTGGTTTAAAATCCAGATGTGGTTTAAAATCCAGATGTAACAACGATAAAGCCACAGGAAATGCTACTTTTGGTCCAAAAATTGATTGACAGCTGTACTGACTTCAGTCCTCTGACTCTTCTTCTAGCGCAGAAAGAGGTTGAAATTTGGGACTCTGAGTAATTTCCCTCTAACTATTGGATGTTCATGTTCCTATTAGGATGAATAACATCCATAGACTTTTTTTCTCTTGAGCCATAATCAGGTCAGGTCAGGTTGTTTTTAGTGCTAATTATCAAATAACATGATGATTAAAGGGATTTCTTTTCTGTAGTTTTAGCTTTTATCTTGTCAAATACTGGATAGTTTAATATTTTTAGACCTCATAAAAGCCTTCAAAGCAAGTGATCTGGTTATAAAAAAAAGCCACAAGACAAAAAAAAAAAACACTTCACTTGGCTAACTTCTGTAAATAACTTCAAGCAACATTCACTTTCAGCTTGTTATTGTACAATCATGGACATTTTCCTTCACCTTCCACACAGTTTTTCTCCGCGCAAACCACTGTATGATTTAAGAGGATGTCTCTTATGCATACGTGTTCCTCTCTATTCTGAGAGCATGTCATTTAAAAGCCATCTAAAAATAATTTTCATCTTATTTCTTACTTTTATCTCATGCATTACTCCTACTTGGTTTGCAGAACAGAGTCCTGAAATTCACTTTTGCTGCCATCTCCCTGTTTGTCTTTATAGGTCGGGAGGATGGCAAGGAAAGGTATGTGTATTACTCACAGGAAAAAAGCTGGGACGACAGTCAAGAGCATTGCAGAAGTAAGCACAATGACTTGGCCTATGTAAAGACTGGGGCAGATAATTCAGAGATTGCCAATTTAATTGAGGCCTGGATAGGCTCTTTCTTGCTTCCCAAAAACGCGTGGATCGGTCTGTTCAAAGACGCCTGGATGTGGTCGGATGGAAGAGAAACCTCCTTCAGGTACTGGCTGAAAGGTTGGCATTATTCGGGAGACTGTGCCGCCGTTGCAGTGCCGCAGCAGGGACGCTGGGTTGCGGCAAATTGTAACCAGAAGACCACATTTGTCTGTCAGGGCGGTGAGTTCCTGAGATGCAAAATTAAAAAATGACAGATGAGACCTTCTTCAGCATTGATCCATTTCATATCTATAAAAACAAGGATGTAGGGAAGAAATGGAATCATGCTTTCTATAAAAAATTGTAATAATACAAATAAAGCTGTGGAAATTGTTATTATTTTAGCGCTAACCCAACTTAAAATGGCTATAATCAATATCTTTATATGAAGAATGGCTCACATGCCTATTTGAATGAATAAAGGGATAATTTGTAGAGAATGATGTAGTTCCTTTCAGCTCTATGGAGCATTTTAGCACCTTTCAGCTCAGTGTTTCTGTTCTCTGGCTCTCAAAAAAAAAATGTTTCACCTCCAAGTGGCCAAAAATCTGTCACTGCAGGTTTAATATCCTGTTATATCTACGAATTTCATCGTAGCTAAAATAGCACAGTCATTTACTGCCTTACCTTTGATTGATGCTCAATTCTACAATTACACCGTAACTCGAAATAATAATAAGAAATACAATGTTTTACTGTTTTATGCTGAATCATTCTGCAAGAACAGTTTGGAGTTTAGCTGCATTACAATGACTGATCGCTGATATTATGGTTCTGTAATGGGATGCTGCAGGTCTCAAAGTGAAGAAGTTGGTCATAAGGATGAAGGTTCGCTCTGATGTGGATCTCACCAACTCCACAGTCACTGATGAACTCCTGAAAAAGGTAAAAAAAAAGTTAAACAAATTTAAACTACTTTATATGTGTATATGATCTGTGTTCATCTGAATTTGAAAGAAAGAAAATGAGACCATTAGTAACCACTTTCAACTTAAAAAAATAAAAGCCCCACAATTTGTTTATGTAAGAAACAGAAATAGATTTGTTCATATTTTTTAGTGTTTCAAATCTTAAATCATTTACAATCCCATTAAGAGATGGAGAGATAAAGCTGCTTCTGGATCTTTGGCTGGAGGGACGACTGGAGCGTTGTTTTCTGTAACACCGGTGTTTTCCTGCAGTTGGAAACAGGCCTGAGAAATCAGAGAGTGACTGATTTCAGTCTCCGCTGGCGAGGTGACAAACGTGGACTTGTCTTCCAACGTCACGTGGGTCACTGAGAAGACAGGTGAGTGTAGCGGCCTAATCTTAAAAGGTATGCTCCACCGTAAACAGACTTCAGTCATGCAGTACTTCACTATCAGCAGGCATCAGCAGGCATCAGCTGACTCTGACATGATACTGCTTGAATAAAAGATTCAATGATTCACGTCTTAGCTTAGCATAGCACAAAGACTTAAGAAAGTGCAAACAGCTAGCCTGGCCTCCTGTCAGCACCTTTAAAACTCACATGTTAACATATATTGGTGTTTAATTTGTACAAAACCAAAGTGTAATAATGAGTAATTAGTTCAGTCAGTATACATATTACATATTACTTCTTTTAGTAATCTGTCCTATGCTGTTTGATAAATGTTTTTATGTTTGTTTACATTACATGTCTAAAAGTTTGAAAAGCCTGCAAAATACTTTTGAACATGAGACATAAAGTCAATATTTGGACGAAGCAAAAGTCCCTTTTACATCTGAACCAAGTTTAATTATTTCAAAATAAAAGTTTTGTGCTTATTTAATGATGTAATATTCCAAAAACCTTTTTTGTCTCATTACAGGATGCTAAATGTTAAGCAGAGGCGCACACATCATTTCAGTGCAGCTGTTGGTGTTAAAGTGGCTTCAGTTGAACTGTTGATGAGACTGTTGAGAGTGATCATTTTAATACTGTGCCTAGCTTCAGTGTATTTATGTGTATGTGCTGTTTTACAATTTTTTGTTTTTATTTCAGAAGATCAATCATTTTATTATTAAAGAAAAGCGTAACAATGAGACTTTTAATTTGAAAGAAACTCCATTCATTTCTGAATTAATTTAGGATTTTATTTGATGTTTTATTAATGTTTTATACTGTATTGTTGTTTAAGTTTTGCCCTAGAACCAAAGACACAGTTTGTTGTGTTAGACTTCCCTGATGACGATGCCACTTACCATCTTCATCCTGATGGAAATTTTGTAAACATGTTACGGTACACTTATAGCCAAAAACACCAACCCCCCCACTGTATGCAAAGCCACCATGGTCAGGTGGGTTTACAAACAGTGTTACATAAGGTCAAGGGCTAGAGAGGTGACACACAGTGGACGCCGTGCACCAGATGACATAACTTTTTAAAAACTCATTTAGATTTTCACTGCTTGTTACTGTTAGACATAATACTAATAAAGTAAATTCGTATACCTTTAATTTCTGAATGTGATTTATTGAGTTGTATTTTGTGATACAGATCTAATGTGAGTCGGATTTTCTCTTCTTCTCTTCCAGCCATGGATCATAAAACTGTTCATGTTAATTATGGGTTTTGTTTTAAATGAAATATTTGTTATTGTTCATTTTTAATCTATTATTATAATATGTTTTTTAAAATTTATTTATGTTTTAATCAGAGCAATCAAATCCTATTTTTGACCATCTCCCTGTGAGAATAAACTGTGCCGACTCAGTGTATTTAGACTAATGAAAATTACAGCAGATGCATGAACTCACACAGAACTGTATTTACATATTTACAACAAGGAATACATGCACAAGGGTTTGGGGGTGAGGGAGAAAGGGGTAGAGGGAATGGGGAAGTGGGGAGGGGGTAAGGTAAGGGAGAAAGGGGTATCAGGAAGAGGGATGTTGTGCTGTAGGTAACCCTCTTATTCTCCTACTCCTTGTTTTTAACGTTTGCCTCCTCCAACTACTTCTGAGTCAGTTTCTCCTCCAGCTCTGCCTCCTCCACTCTCCTGCTCCAGTCCTCCTCTCTCCTCTCCAGCTCCTGCAGGTGCGCCTCCAGTGCTCCACACCTGGCCTTCCACTCCTCCTCCCTGCTCTCCAGCTCAGCCTCCCTCTGAGCGAGCAGGGCCAGGACGTCAACGTGGGCCTTCGTGCGAGCCTGCCTTTTCTTGATGCTCCTTTTGAGCAGCTCGTCTTTCTGACGGAGCTCCTCCTGGAGCTGGCTCTCCACCTGCCTCCATTCACTTTGCTGCAGGTTCATTTTGTTGTTCTCCTCCTCATTTTTAATCTTTGTCTCCTCCTGTTCCTCCTGACTCTTGTCCTCCTCCTTGTTTTTAATGTTTGTCTCCCCCAGATCTTTCTGAGCCAGTTTCTCCTCCAGCTCTGCCTCCTGCTCTCTCTGAACCAGCTCCTGCAGGCTCACCTCCAGTGCTCCACACCTGGCCTTCCACTCCTCCTCTCTGCTCTCCAGCTCAGCCTCCCGCTGAGCGAGCAGGGCCAGGACATCAATGTGGGCCTTCGTGCGAGCCTGCCTTTTCTTGATGGTTCTTTTGAGCTCCCCCTGGAGCTGGCTCTCCACCTGCCTCCATTCACCTTGCTGCAGGTGCATTTTGTCCCTTAGAGACTTGTTCTCCTCCTTTAGAGACTTGATCTCATTGATAGCAGTGTAGAGGGCGTCTCTGAGGCCCTGTTCCACAGCATTTTGCTGCTCAGTGTACAGCGGCACTGAGGCCGGCCTGTGCTGAGCTGGGACGAACAGGTCAGAACCAAACTGCTGTGTCCCGGAGGACTGAAACATAGAGACACACATGTAGTTCATGTTTAAACTCCAGTCCCACCTGAACACAACCTCTACACTTATTTATACAGTTGAATCTACTTTAGTCTAAGGACAGGACAACATGTAACCACAGCTAACAACTCAAATTCATACATATCCTATGAAATCAAAACACTTTTTGAGACCAGTGTAGTATCTGTCTATCTCATCTGATCTGGCATTTTGAGAGAAAAAAACATGGCACATTTCTGCCCAAGAAACCCTCCTACAATCATAAAATCATCCTGTTCTTTTTATATTTTTTATTAAAAAGAAAATATTCAAAATACTATATTTCTTATGGAGCTTTCTAGATATGAGACTCAACAAACTGTTGAACGTTTCAACAAAATATGAATAAATAGCAGGGAAAAGGGGGCTGACCATGAGAGAGGCACAGTTCTAAAAAAAAAAAGAAAAGTTTCTCCAGGTGAAATGAGAAAATCTTACCTGGTTTCTTTGTCGGTTCATCTCAGCTCTGATAAGAGCCTTAACAGTGACAAAGAGCAGTTTGTGTCTCACAGATTGAGCTGGACCTGAAACCGTGCTGTCGAGCTGAGGACGTTTCGGATACAGGTGTTCACGTTGTAACAAGGAGACCAAGATATACAGTAGATATGTTTTACAAATGTTGAGGGTTTGTGCTGAAGGCGGAGACGGTGCTCACTTCAGGGTGCTGGATGGGAATGAAGAGTCTCTGCAGGTGCAGGTTCCAGTGAATGTTATGATGTCAGAGTTCTACAGTCATGATGTCACAGAACGTTCTCCTAATGAGTTCTGGATCATCAAGGTTCTAACAAAACTATTTTAGATGGTAAAAAACATGGTACTTTACAAGTAGATAGATAAATAGATAGATGGATAGATACTTTATTTATTTCTTTATTTATATATATATAAATACATGAATAAGTAACTAATGAGGTCATAGTAAAAGCAATATACAATAAAAATAGCAATAAATTCAAGCACAGAAAAACACAGACATCTTTTATTGGTATCAATAAGTAAACAGAGTTTCTTTTCTCTTGAAAATTTAAGGGCAAAGTGGAGATGACACCATGTTTCCTGGTCTGACCCCCAATCAGTATCTTGTGTTACTGTGTACTTACACATCCCAGGCCCACATTGTTAACGACATACAACAAATCAGTGAACACAAAAGCTCCATAAGGTGTAGAGTTTTACACCCTAAAATGAACTCTTCAAATGAGTCCTTTTATTTTGGAAATTGTTTTATACATTAAACCCAAGAGAACTGGTGCAAAGGTGGAAATAAGCTCGGAGGTGAGTGTGACTCACTCCTGCAGCAGGTGAGAGAGAGGGAGAGAGACGATCACACACACACGTACAGAGTGAGAAAAATGAGAAATGAAACTTTACTTTGCAACATTTGTGTCTCAGTTTCCGGCACAGCAGGAGAAACAGGGTGTGTCTGAAATACAGTACAGTACATGTGGAAACTATCTTGTTACTCATTCTTTTGTTTTACTATAACTCAAACATTAGTCATTAAAAATACTATGACAGAAATTCTTCTTTACTCTTTTAACTATGAAACCAGTTTTTCTACATGTCTTTCATTGCACTTAATCTCAGGGAGGTTATATAATTAATTAATTAATTAATCCATTCATTAATTCTTCATAGTCATTCAAAGACTCCTGCATGGAGAGGTTTTAGAGAAGCAGCTTTTCACTGACGACACATTATTTGTTGTAATGAAGATAATAAGTAACTTTGGTTTGTGTTGTGTTGTATTCATGGAAAACTTAAGTGTGTCTGAGTGTGTGTGTGTGTGTGTGTGTGTGTGTG
>NW_019525102.1:628049-647076 GCF_002814215.2 Seriola lalandi dorsalis | reverse complement strand
GGGGGGGGGGGTACAAAGCTGACATCTGAGCTACTGTATTCCCATTCAAACATTAAAAGTGTGGCTAGTAAAACCAAGACAATGAGCAGAAACATGTTAAATCATCTTTAGAGCTATAGCAGAACTTGTTAATATGACATTATTCATTGGTACAGCTGTAATGTTTTACTGTAGGTTGGTTGTAATTTGTTGTAGCCACTCAGTATTTGAAAACAACTATATTATACTTTTTAGATTTAGGATTATGCATTGTATATTATGGGCTAGATGGGATAATAAGCTCTAACATTGTAATTTTCATTGTTATAGAATTCTCAAATTTGTTTTTCTTTTTTAGATGGAATGCTTTTTTCTGGATTTAAATTATTTCATAATAAACTGAAAAATGATACAGGGTTTCTTTAATTGAAAGGTTAATCACATTAAGAAAGGCAGGCTGATAAAGTTCACTGTCTGTTTACAGGAAAGCATTTATTATCCTGGGTGACTGACCTGAAGGATTTCATTTTCACTTCACTGTAAATGTATTTTAAGCTCAAGCTATTCAAGGTATTTTTACTCACACAAACAACAATAGGCTCACATTTGCTGTCATTGAAATGTTGGATCACTATAGGAGATATGACGCTCAGCACAATGACATGATGTGACATGAATGTATGGTAGGCAGAAGGCGTGGCTCCAAAATTTTTATAAATAATATCCTCAGCAACTTCAGTCATCCACTTACCTGCAGGAACTCAAACAGGTAACAAGATTTGCATTAACATTTGTTGTTTATTTTTTGTTGCTTTTTCTGATTCTGAATCTGATCATGATTTGTGCAACATTTGGTACTATAAGTATATGTACTGTTATTTTACTAGAGCATACACGTTTTTCAAGGTTTTCCTGTTTTCTCTTAACTGAAATTTAACCACTAATACTGACTATTAATACTATTAATACTTACTAGAATAGAAGAAAGAGGAATAAAGCATCAACTCTGCTTTTAGAAATGTAAAGAAGCAATTACAAAATGCTAACATGATCACAATGACAATACTAACATGCTACTATTACTATAATATTAATATTTGTTAGATTACTATGTTAGCATGCTCCGATTAGAACTGGACACAGCTCAGGCTGATGGGATGTCAGTATTAGTTCTGCAGGTATGACCTGATGATGCTGTCATATGAAAAGTCACCAAAGACTGGACTAAAGTGGTGGACTGACTGACCAACCATCATTACTGTCCTTTACGCCACGCCTTCAGTGAGCCGAATTAAACAAAAGGGCCTTTTTAGAAAGTGGTACCCATTAAGGTTGTATGATGATAATGTTTGTTATCACTTTGAAATACTGGACTACATTTGTGAAGAAGAGCCAAAGAACAAAAACAAAACTTTCATCTTCATATTATATCTAAACTTACCACCATCGAACACAGCGCATAAGAAAATTTGGATATGCGCTTGAATCAGTGCATTTCACAGTATGTGCAACAAAACCGAGATTCCACCAATACAGAACTGTTCTCTTTACTGGCACTGCTGAATGCATATGTTCCTGAGTCCTACCTTCTGATGTCGGAGTGTCAGCAGGTCCTTGGACCACCTGGCCCCCCCTTTAAAGAAAGAATGAATCCTTTTACTGGTTTTATCAGAACACCCCGTTCTGGACATGTATGTATGATTAATCAAATATGTGCACAGAGAGCTGTGGAGCGACTAGCTCAGTTAGGGATTCACAGGAGTGCTACAGTGGAGAGATTGTTCTCACTTTGTGGAGACCAGGCCCAACAACGCACAAACCCGTTCATCAAACATTTGCTGACAAAGAGAGAAATGGGAGAGAACGGTAAAAACAGGTTTTCACAGTTGATTGAAGATATACGTCAGGAAGAGAGCTTTCAGAAGGCTGAGTCTGTCTTGGAAATCGCATCAGATAAATTCAGAATGGAGGCTATTTACCCTCAAACCATTTCCCGTCTCCACATTCCAAGAGACGATAACATATGTGAAAGCATTTTATTGCAGCGCCGGACAGCTGAATCCTGGGCAGAGAAAGCCATTGAAAGAGCTCCAGACAGCTCTTATGTGGCTGACACTCTTGGGCAGGTCCATAAGAAACGTTTGATGAAGGAACCCAAGGAATCAGATAACATCCTTCACATTACAGAGAAGGCTTTGAAAGCATTTAAAGACGTGGAGATGAAAGCTGAGAGAGCAGAGGGTCGAGAGATGAAGGACATAGCAGTGAGCACTTCAAATTCCTTCAACAACAGAGGCCTTTTTGGTTTCATTCAAGTGGCAAAGCTAGCCTTTGACAAACTCCCTGCAGAGCAACGCAAGACATTCATCCAAAAAACAAAAATGGAAGTTGAAGCCAAGTTTGACTTCTTTGAGTGGTACCTAACCTACTCCAAGCCTTGCATGAGAACTTTTGAGCCACCTTACTTCTGGAAGGATGTTGCACTTTGTTCCCAAAACTACACAACAAGAACAGCAGCTGAATCCACCAGCTTTCCAGGACTTCTTGATTGTCTGAATCACGGCCTTTTCAGGTCAAAGGGAAGACGTGCTAAGTTTGAGCAGAATGAGAAAACAGTGTCTGAGTTAGAGGCAATCCAAGAAGTTTTGAAAACCACCTATGAGGAAAATGTTGATGATGTCGAAATAGCAGAGAGGTACATCCTCTCCAACATCATCTTGAGCAACAGGGCGCCTGATTCTCCTCACCTCGCCCTGGTGAGAGAACTCCAAACAATAATTCACAGATTCTTGGGCACAGATGAGAGGCAGCGAAGCCCGGAGTTTTGCCTTTTGGTTCTGCTGTTGTTTTGGCCCGAGGCGCAGACTCAGGTGGTGCAACAAGAGGATGATGAAGAAGTAGACCAACAGGCAACGGAAGACAATGCATCAGAGGACAAAACCTGGGACGATGAGGACAGTAATGAGGAACAAGAAACCAGAGGAGAGCCTGCACAGCTGCCTCTTGACCACATGTTTGAGCCCGACCTGCAACAGTACGTCACTTACATGGAGAAAGCGTTTGAGGAAGGCAAGTATGCCAAGTACCTTCGTGGCCGTTACCTTTTGCCTCTGTTTTTTCTTGGTAAGGGCTCTGGACTGAGCAAATGGATTCACAAATCAAGATTGGATGCAATTGTGGAAAGAAATGTGGATACTGAGCTGGCATATCAACAACATAACAAAAATAAGAAGAAAGTGAGGCGGATCAATAACATTTGGACCAATGGAGAAGTGTGGCAAGTTCCAGAAATCCAAGATATCCTTCTCCCGGTCAGGGTAGAGCCCTGCCACTCTCTCCCCAGGTCACAGGCGCATGAACAACAGGAAATGTTTGTTTGTGCTGGTGGGAAGAAAATCCAGGTTTCAATAGAAGATGATTCAGGGGTGAGCCCCATGCTTTTCTATCTTGGCTTCACCATTCAGGGTCCCGTCTTCTTCAGAGTGGGGGTTCCCTACAGGCCTGGAAGATGATTGACAATGAACACTTTGGGACTATAATAAAGGTGCAACAAATATCAGCTTGATACAATGGCAATCCAGCCAGTAGTTGCTCAGGTATTTCAGTCCTGTACAAGAGACCATCACTGTCATCCCCAAAGGCAAGTTTCTAGTGTCGCTAAAAATGATTCCTTTTGTAGGAGAAAGATGTATGGAATCATGAACAAATAGCTGTAAGGTTTCCTATATACACCAATGTTATTTTTACACTATATGACTCAGATGGGAAGTTGGAGGTGGCGGTATATTCAAACCAAATTGTGTTTATTTACACATGAATTTTTGTGAAGGGACGGTGGGTTTATAAAATATTTGCTTTCAACATCAGGTTTACATCTTTTATGTTTTTCTTTTTTAAACTACAGTATCTTTAGGTAGCTTTCATTTTAAATCCTATGATCATATCTTAAATATAGTTGTAATGTGTGGACATTGAAGAAATGTTTAAAAAAATGCTCGAAGTGACAGTTGGTTTAATAAAGTATAATTAATCTGAGCATTAGGTCTGAATCTGATGTAATTAAGAAAATAATAATAAAGTTATTAGTTTTCCCTAAAATACACTTTTTTATACACCTTACTTTAACACCCACACAATAGTTTGGATTGCATCTGACTTTGGAGTTTTATCAAATTATATGGGTTGTTGGTTGTATTCTTGTTACTTGACTGTATTATGTATGTGTATGTCTAACATAAACCACTGTTTTTTAAGAAACATGTTGTGAAAATATAACTAAAACTAATGAATGCATTTTCTTTGGCAATGAATTTAAACTTGCTTTCTCTCTGTGTTTTTAAAGAGTTTACCTACAGCTGAAGTGTATTGAAATGGTGTCAGATGGTGTATTGTTGATGCTTGCTGCCTTCATATGAGAAATATTAGATTTAAAGTTTATTGTTAAATGTTTATTTTTCAACCGTTTGTTGTTTTAACGCATAAATAAAAAGAAATAAAGATGCTGTGTTGTTTGATGTTGTATCTTAATGATCACGGAAACTAATTTCCATTGCATTCTGTCTAAAACACAATTGATTAAAAGAAAATTTTTGAAAACTTTATATGACTCACAACACATTCACTTCAGTGGGACAGTGTTTCCAAATGTTTGACTGGTACTGAACGTTTTTTAATTTGTTAATGTGCTTTATCCATTGTTGTTGTTCAAATTGTATCAACATTCATGTCGCAGTGTCCTCGGTGGTCAACCATTCGAATGTAGTGCAACATCGGGATTTCCGAGGATCCGTGAAGGGATCATTTTCTCCGCATCAACCTGCCAGTTTCAGCTAACCGTCCGTTCGTCTGTCGCACAGGTGTCTGTCAGCTCGTGCCGTTATGTCAAATGCCGAAAACTCCAGATGATAAACTAAGTACCCGATGACTGGAATATGTCCTGGGACTCCTAAAGCTTCCGGGACTGTTTGCGGACGCTGTGGGAACGAAAAAAAAGGCGAAAAAAAAACAAAGACAGCAGAGCTAACCGGTCGCAACGTTAACATGTTAGCCTCAGCGCGACAGGTGCACCGCAGCGTCGAGATCTGAGACTTCGACCTTATCTTGTTTTGATCAAGACAGCTTTTACAGCTCTGATAACCGAGTGTTTTAGCTTTGTACGAGGACAATATATACGTACTTACATTATCAAGGTAAGCAGCGGTAACAACCCGTCTGTCTGTCTGTGTGTCTGTCTTTCGTATTTTGCTTTAGCTCATCACTACCTCAGGAGATTAGTGAAACTAACGAGCAGGAAAGTTAACTAATTGTTGGTTGACCACTTAACGCACCGTTAGGGCAGCCATCAGGAAAGACATGCTAAATAAACGGAGATAGGTTAATCTTTAAGGGGTAACCGTTGTCAGAGCAGCAACACAGGCCTTTATCATGTCTATAGCTGGCAGGTGGAAGACTGGAAGTCACTGCGGACTAACTGGGGCACCACTTTTTTTGTCTCATGTAAACAACACAGAGCAGGTTACCTTTAGGTCAAAGCCCTTGAATAGAGTAGAGACGGTTTTGAACAAGCAGGACAAAATGACCTTGTTTGAGAGGTTGTCGCAAGGCCTTAAAACTACAGTATTTTCACTTTCATTTCTATCCATTATTTAGACATATACAGGAACAAGGAAGTCATGATGATGCTCTGATTCGAGGAAGTCGAGGAGCCAGTCTCACATGTGGTCACAAAATAGTTGAAATGTTTCTCAGTTACAGATAATGAAAGCACATTTAAAATAATTTTCCTTATTGACTAATTTGCATATTATTTTCCCAATTAAGTGCTTAATTAATTTGTCTAAAACATGACCAAAACACTGAATAATGCCACTTATAATTTCTCAAAGTCCAAGGGGGATGTATTTAGATTGCTTGTTTTGTACCAACCATCAGTTCTAAACCAAGTTTACAGTCATACATGACAGAGAAAAGCAGTAAAACAGAATATTTTAAAGCCTGGACCCAGCAAATGTTTGGCTTGTTTGGTTAAAAATGACTGAAATTGGTTTATTCATTGAAAGCTGTACATTTTCTGTCGATTGTCTAATCAAGTAATCAACTCATGTTTCAACCTTGATTATATAAACAAAGAGGGCTGCAACTAGTTATTTGGGTGTTCAGTTATTCTTAAAGAACGAATGCCAAAGATTGCTTTGTTTCCAGCTTTCTGTTTTTCTTCATTTTATATCTTATTAATAATAGTAATAATAATAATTAATAATCCAGTCATCACTCTCCTCTCCCAGTCTCTCTTTTCTGCCAATCTCCATCTCTCTCTTAACTGTTTTCACCTTTCATCTCCTGTCTCCACCACTTCCTCATCCTGCTGTTTCCACTTATATCCATCCGCATCTTTCTCATCACTTTCTCCTCTCCCACTACATCCACGTGTCTCCAGCTCATCTCTCTGGCCTTGCAGCCCGATTACTGACATGGCCTCGGCCAAGTCAGAGTCCAGCGTCCTGCAAGAGGAGCTCACCTGCCCGGTGTGTCTGGACTTGTACCGTGACCCCCACTTGCTTCCTTGTGGGCACAACTTCTGCAAGAACTGCCTCGATCACCTAAAGCGGCAAGCGGATCGAGGTCGCCTCCGCTGCCCAGAATGCCGCGACAGCCACCGTTGTGGTACCAGCTTTCAGAAAAATTTCAAACTAGCCAATATTGCTGATGACTACCGTCATAGACGCAGAGCTACCACTGCAGCTGCTACAGCTTTAAAGTCCAGAGAACTGCTATCGTGTTCGCTGGCAGCACGGCAAACCAGGGGTGTGTTTGCTGTTCCATGTGACTACTGCCCCTCAGTCGCCGCCGAGGCATCAGGCATCAGTGGTGCTCGGGACGGGTCCTCTGCTGCTCCTGTTTCTCAGGAAGGAGGAGACAAGCAGGAAGCTGCTGCTGCTGTGTCAACATATGCGGTCAAGACGTGCCTGAAGTGCGAGGTGTCTATGTGCGAGGAGCACGTAAAGCCACATCTGGAACTGCCGGCGTTTTGCGAGCATCCGCTGACAGAACCGATAAACGACTTCTGGAAGAGGAAGTGCCCAGAGCATGATGAGATATACAGGTAGGAGACATGGTCAAATTCTGCTTTTCTTCATCCCACAGGGTTTTTATGTAGGGTTACTCTAATCACCCATCCACCTATTGGGCCACAAATACTGGAGTAGTAAAATAATACTTAGTCAGTGATGGTTAGTTGATATGTAAACAAGTGTCTGATATAAACTAGGGATGCACAACATTTCCCCCCTTTTTTCAATTTAATATATCTCTAATAGTTGTTTGGCAGTATTTGAGTACCACTTCATTAGTGAATGCAGTGCTGTACTTCTGTCTGTTATAAGTTTTATTTGAATTTTGTTTTTATTTGGTTTGCAACTCCAGATACTACTGCATGGATGACAAGGTGTGCGTGTGCAACGCCTGCACCATAGAAGGAGAGCACTCGGGACACACAATGAAGACCCTGAAAAACACGATGAAGGATCTCAAGGTACACTTACTTCTACACTGCCTATATTATTATTATGTGAAAAAATAAGCTAGGAAATTCCCACCCTCCTCTATAAAGATTTTGGAATAGCTCAGCAGTGCGGATTGTTCAGTCTCATTGAAGAAAGGCATGGTTTCTGTTTTTAAACCCTATCCACGTCTCACATAGTCATGATGATGCTCTGAAACACACATGTTAGAGCTCAGAGCTTGGGGCTTTGTACCCTACTCCATTCAGTTAAACTACCTTTTCATTGTTTGGCTCAAACAAAGTCCTGTGATGAGTCTGGAATACCAATGAATGAATATCTTTCTGTTGTTGTAGTGTGTATGGCTGTGTGTAAATGAATGGAAGAGTCACATGACTTTGTGGTCTCTCTTAAATCCACTTCCTGTGCCTCCATGCTCCTACACAGAGTGTGAGGTTGAGAGGCTTCCAGTTTGTTGCTCTGGATATTCAGTTTGTAACATGTTGAATTCAACATGTTGCATAAATGGCATCAGTATAACCAGTGTCAATAAC
Organism: Seriola lalandi dorsalis; assembly: GCF_002814215.2. Taxonomy (NCBI): domain Eukaryota; kingdom Metazoa; phylum Chordata; class Actinopteri; order Carangiformes; family Carangidae; genus Seriola; species Seriola lalandi. Next base: position 639,044 of record NW_019525102.1, on the reverse strand, counting down.
CAGTGTCCCTTTAAACCTAAGTTATAACATAATGTTTTCAATTTCAACAGTTAGGCAGTAGGCATTGAACATTTTCCAGCAGTGTTTCCCTGTGTTGGCAGCCAGATGGAGTTATAGAACAATGAAAGATCCTCCACATAATTGTTGGTTCCCCTTAAATGGTTCTGGGGGAATAGGCAAACCACAACCACAGGCAAAGTTTCAAGTGTTTGGCTGATAACTTTTATACTCTGATTAACTTATATGATGGTTGGGCACTTAAGAAAGATTAAATTAATGTAAAGGCGATGTTTAATTTTATGGGCCCAATATTTTCCTACTAATTTCCTGAAAAATTTCATCATAATTTCCCATTTCCCATTTAATAGAGTGTTTTTCTCCTTGTATTTCTGTTGTTGAAAGGTCTAAATGATCTTTCCAATGGTGCGTAGATCATTGATAGTGTCTATTACATTGGATAATCTAATTTTCAAGAAATTTTTAAGGAGAACAAAGCAATTTTTGAGATTTATTGGACTTTAATGTCACTACACTGGCAGTACTGGTACAGGATATGGTGCTGTGTTATGGGCACAACTCTATTAAGTCACTTTACATTTGTGATATTTTCAGAAAAAAGATCAAGAAACTAATCAGATGTAATGGTAGCTTTCTACTGTTACTGCTATTTAATAGCAAATTCAAAGACATTAAGATGAAATAAAAAGCAAATGTGAAGACAAGATATTTCAGTGGCTGTCCACATGACTTTTCAAAGACATTGTAAGCAGCACTTATTAAGTATTTGTCATTGGAACAGTAGTAATTGTGATTGATTACTTTTTGTAATATTTAAAATCTTGAAATCTGCTGTGATTTTTCACTGAGCTCTTGTCTCCTCGTGTTCACCAGGGCACGCTGGATAAGCAGCTGTATAGGGTTGACAGGAAGTACAGCATGACGGAGAAAAAACTCCAGGAGCAGAAGGAGAAGGAGAGACAGAACAAGGTAAAATGGCACACACTTGAAGTTCAACAGGGCTAACAAACTTTACGGTTCAATATTTGACTATTTGTAAAATAAATTATGGTTTATGCTAATGTGCATGCCTGCCTTTAGAATCAAGAAATTTGAAGGACATTTTCTTAAATATTATTAACTTTCAACTAGAAAGACTGGGAATTTAAAGCCTCACAGCCTGTTGTTTTATGTTCTCATGATGATGACTAGTTAATAAAATGCTTCTGTTGTGTCATTTAATTATTTGGTACCCCTTACATACAGAATGACTTGTAGTTAGTTCATAAATGGTTCAGCACCATGGACAGCAACATTAAGATGCTAAGAGTAGTTGTGTGTTTGCTGTTGCTCAAGGTGCTGTAATAGGAGACATCTAAAAATGAAAACTTTGTTTAATTTTTGAAGTTAATTTATTAGGGTCCCCATATTTTATAGGACAGCTGAAATACTGCCACACCCATGACTTAAGTGTAGGTGGAGCATTTTCATATCTCTGTGTTACTAACGTCACATCCCGCTGCACTGTATTTGGGGAGTGAAATTCCTTGAAGATTGTTTTCTGTAAGAAATGTTATTGCGCCCTCTGCAGTACAAAGTATGGAATAGGTGAGGAAAAACATGTATGGATGGCTACTGACTGCTGCTGTGTTATCAAAATGGCAAAAAATAAAAAGCAGCCGGTGTAAAGAGACCACGCAATACATATCACGAGTTTTGTATCATGATGTATTGTATTGTCCATGGTACTGAGGGCTTGTAACCCTTGCAGAACATACATACGCTGTAAAACATTGTAAACTGGTTCAATTAAAAAATGTAAGCTTCCATGCTGACTAAAAAATTTGAGGTAACAGAACTAAGTTTGTCAAGTTTAGTCAAATAAATGACACTTGTTTTAATGTAAATTCGATTAAGTTAAGTTCACTAAACTTGAGAGAATGCGTTAAGATAACAGCTTAATATGTGATGCAGTATATTAAGCTGGAAATTTATTCATAAACACATTTATTAAGTTAATGAAAAATGATTGGTTGATTCCACCTGTTTGATCTTTCACACTGTCGTCCTGGTAACATGTTTTCTTTCTCTCTTTCTCCTCATCCAGAAGTTCATGGATGACTCTGAGCAGTGCTTGACCAGGCTGGGTGAGGACATGAAGGGCAAGGTACTCAGCTTCGTCCACAGGTTGCGAGACTGCACACGCACTCACTGTGAGACCAATGGGCCGGCCATTCAGAAGAACATCTCCAGGATCTGCCAGGACCAGGCCCGTCTCCAGGAGGCTCGCTGCGGCATGGAAAGCCTCATGCAGGAAAACGATCCTTTCCGCTTCATTGAGGTGAGACACATGTAATAACTAGGTGGAATGCCTTCAGCTTTAGAACAGTGACAAAAACTGGGTCAGTTGTTGAAGTTGATATTCTTAATAGATTCCCTCAATAAATGACCTCTATTGAATAAGTTATTTTTTCTTAGCTGCAATTTGGCTGATTTTTTAAAATCTGCTTTTTGTATAATTTGTGTCCAAACTTCTGTTTTTGTCCCTATTTCAGGCATACAAGACAACAGGAAAACAGTATGTACTGCTTTTATATTCATTCAGTGCTGAAATGAACAAGTATTTTCATTATGTGTTCGTTTCGCTGATTATTTTCTCGATTGATCATTATGTACATAAAACATTAAAATAGTTTTATTTGACCACCAGTACATAACCCATGAATATTCAGTTCACTGTCATATCACAAGAAACCCATAAAATCTTGACATTGATTGTCATTATTTGGAAATTTTTGCCTAAAAAGTCATTAAAACAATTAATCACTCATTAAAACAGCTGCAGATTAATTTTCTTTTGATTGATTAATTGAGTAATCGTTGCAGCTGTATATTTATTTTGACGTGCAGATGGAAAAATGTAAAAAAAGGTGTCTTGAAATTTGGAATACAATCAAAAAAGGCTTTATCTAAGGTTTGTGTGTGTGTGTGTGTGTTTTTAGGTGCCGTAGGCAGCTAAGAAAAAACATGTTCTACCCAGAATATGTCGACATGGAGACGGAGGTTCTTGTAACAATGATGGAAGAAGAAATGAGAAAATTCCTGGATGACGAACTACCATGTCACATTGTTGCTGCCATTAATTCCATGTGTAAGTAATTTCCCCTCATCTATTCATTTCCAAATATTATTTTGTCCAAAGCATTATATATGATAAAGTCACAGTCAGCGAAACGCCAGAGTTTCAGAGGTTAAAGAAATGTGTCCACCCATCAGGTCATCTCTCGGATCTCGAGGAAGAGGAGGAGCAGGAGGAGAATGAGGAAGAGGCTGTGGATGAAGACGATGACGATGACTTCGATGACAGCAGCGAGGAAGAAATGAGGAGTGAGGGGGAGGAGGAGGAAGATGAGGAGGAGGAGGAAGAGGAAGAGGACGGACATGACCAGCTGGCTGATGATCTTTACAGTCCAGGGGAAGAGGAGGAGGAAGAGAGTGAAGAGGAAGAAGAGGAGGACGACGACGACGATAGAGAAGAGGAAGACGAGGAAGAGAGGGGAGTTTAACCGAGGACATGATTTGTTTACATATATTTTTACACCTTTTGAAGCACTTTGAATTTGATCCTTAACTGTGGGTGAGTGCAACAGATGTTATGGTTTTAGTGTCTGTTTTAGTGTTGCACCCATCTTCTCTTTGAATGTCCCACACACAAAACACGACTCGAGCAGCTGCCAATTTTTGCCTCAAACCCTCCCACAATACTATGAGACATAGTGGATGATAACTTTGTTTCAGCTGGATATAAAACTAACTGTGCACTGAGAATCTGCCATTGTGAATCTCATGCTAAACCTGTGTTGCATACTACTAACTTAATTAAGGTGCTTTTTGTTAGAAGATATTTGCTGTATACGTACACACATGAATGTCAATGTGTAATGACAGAATGTGGCTGGAAGGACTCAAAAACTTGAAAATGAATTTGGCAAAACCTCTGCACATCTGTGATGCCAGATTTTCTACCACTTGGGTAAAAATTTTCCAAAATGTGACATAGTTGACTTTACAGCACTGACAGATTTTAACAAAATTGTTTTAAGAACTTTCACCTGAATTTTTAATAGAACAACAGGTACAAAACAGAGAGATGTCTTTCACAGGAAGATCCTCTGAAATTATTTCCCTATAACTTACCAGGCAATGAAACAAAAATGTCTGAATTCCTTGAGTTTCCCAGTTTTCCATCACCATAGAAAGCCTTCTTAATCAGAATCCTTGTAAACAGGTCAAAGCTCTGTCCTGAAAGTTATATGGTTAAACAAATACACCAAGCTGGTAACAATCTACTTGAATGAGTCCTTTGTGTATGGATTGTTGTGATTGTTTAATTCATGCTAGAGTTGAACATTGCAAGCCAAAGAGTGAGGATGTACTCTTCAAAGTGCATGGGTACTTTGGAGAGTTTGTTTGCTTGGCATGATGTTAGAAAAAGAAATGCAGTGTGGTAATAACAGTTTACATAGGCTACAGGATGACTTTTGCTTTTCATAATTCATAGTGCTTTAAAAGCAATTAATGCATTGTTAAAATATTCCTATGCACTCTTCATACATTATTCTTAAAATATCAGTTTCAGGTGATGTGGAATTTTGCACTTTACTACAAAAAAAATGCTATGTTAGGCCTGAAATATATGAATGTCGAAAGCTGATTTTTATTTTGATATGGTTGATTTTGTGAGGGGCCAAACTAAAACAAATAATACATGAAAATAAAGCCTGTTGAAATGTGTGGTCAAGTGTCCTTTTATGACAGTTTTGAAATATGAAAAAGCCAAGTGTACACAATTGAACTACATTAGAATTGGTCTGCAAGGTGTCAAAGAGGAGGTATTCAAAATGAGAACTTTTGAGTCTTTATTTCAATTCCTTGGTTATAAGAATTGCTGAAAACAAGCAGGTTGATTCAGAGGTCTGGAGTCAGATTAGAAAAGCAGTAGCTATAATAATCATAAGAGAGAAACCAAGAAGAAAAGGCATAAACTTTACATATACAGCACCACTCAAACAAGGTTACAAGTTGCTTTGTACAGGGAAAATCAAAACGCAAAAAAAATAAAATGCACCACAGTAAGATTGGATAAAAAAAAGAGGACCATATAAGATGGAAAAGTAAAACATCAATTAATTATCCTCTGTTGTCTCTTACACTGACACTTATAAACTTTACACTTCATCACAAAGAAATACTCATCACCGCTGGGTCTGGAAGTGATTTCTGTGCCCGGAACCTTTGTTCTGGCGCGTTTAACCGACGAGTGTGTTAGCGCACGTACTGGTTTCCTGTGAATGCTTCCGGCGTCAGCAGCAGCAGCAGTCAGTGCATGTGTTTTTGGTTTTTACTTGTTACATGTAGATAAGTAAATGAAACACACAGGCAGCCTGTGTTATTCGTTAAATACAGACAGACAGAAGTTGAGCTATGAACACTGTCTTTCGTAAGGTAAGGGTTTTATTTTTCTGTCTCCGCTAAATGTTTGTTTTTTCACAGAGGTCAAACTGCAGCGGTTAGTTACTCTTAGTTCAAGTCATTTTTAGCCTTTGTCAGCTTGGTACTGCTTTATCTCTCTGTGTTATAGTTTGATTTTAAACAGCAGCTAACGGAAGATTATTTTATGATGTTTCTGATCAGACGTTTTCCTAACCCAAGGTGGAAGATCAGACAAACAGAGATAAGCAGAATTCGTACTTAGCTAATGATTAGTTAGCTTTCTTTCCTTCCCTATTATCAATCCAGAAATTATTACATTTGAGGTTTAAATGAATTAGCTGGCCAATCACTAATTATTTTCTCGATTAATCGACTGACGCTTGGTCTATACAACATCAGAAACAGTCGCCCAAGCTGAGGTTATCTAATGTATTGTTTAGTTTGACGTGTCAAAAAAACACAAAACATTCAATTTATTATAATGTTAAGACAAGAATAAGCAGCAAATCAATATAGCTTGAAGCCGGTTTTGTTCTTGATTAATCAGTTAGTTGTTTGGTCTATGAAATGTTAGAAAATGGCAATAAAATGCTCAACACAGTTTCCCAGAACTGATGGTTAAGTTTCCAAATAGTACAAGTCCAAGAAATGTTCAGTGTGACGACATCCGGTGATGGGGGTAGCTTAAGTTTAGCTATGTGCAAATTTCAAAACAATATTCACTTCATCCTCATACGTGCAATGTGTTATTAATCTGGCTTTAACATACCTATTATTGTTGCACCATATAATTTGCAGGCAGATTAGCTTGACCGTAATCAAAACAAGTAATGTATTTTATTGTTAAGTCCAAAATACTGAGAAACCTATGTTGTAGAAACGACAGTTGATTTTATCCTGTTTTATCCAGTTGCAGGTGTCTTTCACACAGCAGGTGTTTGCGTTAAATAAAGCCCTTACATTATGCCGGTAAGTCTTTGCTTTACTTTTTAATTCTCATATGGTATGATGGCCTAAATTGAAGGCTACATTTTAAGGCTGTGATAATGCTACTTCATAACAACAAATAAAGAATCTCAGGTTTACAGGTGTACTTTTGAAATCTAAAACAAAAAAAAAGATTTTATTTACAACTTAGGGTTTTATTTTTCACAGTTTTTAACTTAAAAAAACAATTGTTGAATAAAATGTTATCATAATTAATGAACTACTAAGATTCCAGATTTCAGCAATTTTAAAAGGAAAAACGCCTTGAAAATAACGCTGCAGATTTACAATGAGCAGTTGTTTATTTTCAGTTAAAATAATTTTGATCAACTGATCAATTGCAAGAATACAGTATATGTATTGACAGTATGCATACTCACTTTCTAATACTGTTTGACTAATACTTTTTTGGTTGTCTTTAAAGTGCCACACCGTCCATCCAGCATCCTGTATATGGTAAGTCATTAAAGACTTGTATGAATAAAGCACATGTCCTTTGCATGTGAATTAAAGACAGACTTATGCGTGTTAAATTTATCTTGCAAATACTGAGATGTGTGGGATGTGTGGACTGACTATGTACTTAAATGGACAAATGTTCCCTCCAGGCACAGCTTCTGCAAATGACAGACAATTTCACAACATGCCAACCCACGGGATTGGGAGTTGGAGATACCTTTTAAGAAAGAATTTGGTAAGACTGAGATATAGAGTATATTTTTAGAATAAAACATCAGTTATTTCTGCTGCAAATCTTAAAAACATGTAAAAGAATAGATAATAAATAACTGCAAAATAAAACCATAGATAACAAAAACAAATGAGTACCCACTTAAACCTTCTACTTTTAAGATTTGAGACTATAGTGATTCTGGTCATAGAAATCCACAAAACATTCAGTTGTTCACAGGCTTAGGGTTAATGAAGGGTCTACCATTAGTCAAGCTTCTCATCTGGACAAAAGGTATAAAGTCACTGGTTTTAATAACATTGTACGTGGATGTCATAACGTGTTTCGTGTTTATTTGTTTTGTTTTCAGCAAAGGAAAAAGAAAGGCAAGCGTCAGATTAACCCAATCTTTGAAGCGACGGACACAGCGTACGGGACCCTGAATGTGCAGGTGTCGGGTTACGACATGACGTTGGTGGAGCACTACATCCAGTACATCCACAAACTCTGCAACCACTTTGACATCAAAGTGGCATTGTGGTGAGTATATTTAGAAAGACACCACAGACAGGTCTCTGATTTTTTTTTAAACCAGTGGCTTTAGGTCAAAATATGTGTGGCACACTGTTCAACAACTATTGGTTTAGTCAGACATTTTTTTTAATAACAGTCATCTGTCCTGAGAATTCATGGTAGGTCAGAATAAAGAACAGGGCTGATGATTGGGTGGGTGGGCTGCATTTAAGATGATAAAATGTGAATATGGTGTGTAGAGAGATCATTCTGTTGTCTTTTTTCTTTTTAACTTCTTTTTAGTAAGATAAAAACTAAACTTTATTTAGTTGTTGTTCCCTTATGAAACATTCAAAATAACCGGTTACATGGAGAAAGCCTTGAAGATAAACTGTCGGCTTGTAGCAGTGTAAAGTGTACGGATAATATAAAAATAGTGTCTTGTAATTCCCGATGTTTGGCATGACACAGCATTAAAAACTAACAAACAAACTAACTACGTGCCCAAATTCCCAAACCTGCTCTGCTGGATCACAACTACTGTATATGAAGGATTCAAGAAATTCCATTCTATTGATCATTTGTACTAATTTTATTCACAACATTTCAGTCCTGAAACCTCCATCAGCTGAAAATCATATGGGCAAATAGCCCTTTTTTCATATATATATATATATATAGACAGATTAAGGTCAGTAAACTCTAGAATAGTAAGTTTACAGATGTCAAAAGATAAACTACATGGACACACATCATCCAGTGAAATGCCTGCTGAAGGTTTTTGCAGTACAGTAGAAGATGGAAGATAATGCATAATTTTTATGCTTGAATTTTTGTTTATTACTGTTTTTCACATGCAGCTACGCTTTGCCAACCAAGACCACAGAGGTCATGCTAATGCAAGAGCAAGGCACCAAGATGTACACCGATGCTGTCCTAAAGACTCACGAGCGAGTCATCCAGGTAAAACTGTTAGTTTGTCTGTTTAATGTCTCTTTTTTAACTCAGTCAGTGTATGTTCTGTTAGTTTTCTGTGACAAAGACCTGACTTCTGAACAATGTTATCTATCTGTTTGTCTAGTTGAGAAGTCTGAACACACTACTGTGTCCTGTCATCATGGATGTTCTTTTAAAGAATCAACCAGAGGGAGTTCAACTTTCTGTGAAAGAGGTGAGTTAGCACGAAGTAGAAAACTTAATTTTTTCTCACTTTTTGTCACACGTTTAGATTTTTTTTCTGCATCGGGTAGAAATGCCATATAGTGTATAAACATAAAACCTTATATTAAAAACCTCAGTGAAATTTAACTAGCATAAGTCGACATTAAAATCAGCCAAATACTATTTCACCACAAGCAGTGTTAGTGCAGTAAATACTCTGTTGAAACTTTCTTAGAATTAATGATAATATGCAGCCTTAAAGTAAAACAGGAAAAGGATTTTATGAAAATGTTTTGTAACAACATTTCAGTAATAATCTCCCCATCTCTCCCCTCTTTTCCTCACAGCACAGCGAGGCTGAATACAAAGTGCGGTTCAAGGCGCGTCCGGAGCTGGAGGAGCTAATGTCTCGGATAAACCAATAACAGCTGTGACATTCTCAAGTTTGACCTTCCTAATTTCCAAAAACTGCACGTGACACAAAGGTTACACGTCGTTAGCAAGGAATACCTGTTAGATTTTATTTATTCCCTGGCATTCTTCTGTGGAATTGCTGCTAAAGGTGATAATTTGCATTGAAATTACTGTGCTGTATATTTGACATTCTTCTGTGACATGGAAAATAAAACCCTTCCTGTTTTTTCCAACATAAGACTTTGTCATAATTAATGCCTCATTTTTGTTCTTTTATTGTAAATGACAAGCGTGTCACAAAAATGACACGCTTGTACTTGGAAATAAAAATATAATCTTAATACATTGTGGATAGTTTGCTACCCACTACAGAAGCTCTGTGGATTACAGTAAAGCAATTATCAGGTATGACTTTTATGCTTATTTATTTTTCACTCTATTATTTCCTTGCTTGAGAAACCATAAACATTAATTACATTATTGCACAGTTTATCCAAAAACATGCAAACTATGTAAAAAAAACCAACAACAAAAAACATTTAGTGACCAAGTTATGTACTGAGTGGGATTTTGTACTCTAGAAAAAGAAGTTTTTCAGTGCTGATGGCCGTACTCTTTCTAAATGACCTCAAACACATCTTTGCATCTCTGTGCTTCAAGTTATTGTCATTTATCAGTCGGCATCTAAGCAGATCTGCAATAAGTAACTGTTAGCCAATGTATTGGCCTGGTTGGTTTATCGGTCTAGCTGTGATGCTTAAATTTGGCTCAGCTTTTTTCTTAGTGCATGAAAAAAAAAAATTATATTTCCATTTGTCTCAATACATACAACCGGACTTACAGTGTTTAAATAACATTTTCTATGAAACTCGCTGTTTGTCATCTCAGTGACTTGGCTTGGCATTTCTAAGTGAGTTCATAGATAATGCTCAGCTTTGGCTCCTCAACCAGATCCCTCAAGTCCAGAAATTAAAGGCCTCTGATGCTTCATCCCTGTCAGGATTTCATACAGTGTCTTTGCATTCTCTGTCTGCTGAAGTCAGAACTTAAGAATGTCCCTCATATGTCATAGTAATGTAAGGCGTAAAATGACATTTTATAATGAGTCATAAAACATTAAAAAACGTCATAGTGTTTTAAGGCATAATAGGTTATAAAAAGCATCATAGTAAGGTAAGGCATGAAAATGTCAAAAAAGTCATACTATAGTATGGCACAAAAATGTCATAGTATAGTATGGCATAAAACGTCAAAAAAATATCATCATCATTAAGGCATAAAAGTTCACAAAAACGCCATACTATGGTAAGGAATGAAATTACATAGTAAAATAAGGAATAAAAACGCCAAAAACCATCATAGTATAGTATGGCATAAAACGTAAAAAAAAACACTGTAGTATTTTAAGGCATAAAAGTTCACAAAAGCGCCATACTATGGTAAGGAATGAAATTACATATTATAGCAAGACATAAAAATGTCAAAAAATGTCATAGTTATAGTATGGCATAAAACGTCAGGAAAAAATTATAGTATATTGAGGTGTAAAATGTCATTAAAACATCATAGTATGGTAAGGAATAATATAACTAAGTCTAGTCAGGCATAAAAATGCCATAAAATGTCATAGTATAGTATGGCACAAAAATGTCAAAAAATGTCATAGTATAGTATGGCATAAAACGTCAAAAAAACATCATATTATATTAAGGCATAAAAGGTCATAAAAACGCCATAGTATGGTAAGGCATACAATGACA
>NW_019525102.1:622328-625464 GCF_002814215.2 Seriola lalandi dorsalis | reverse complement strand
TAAAAAGCATCATAGTAAGGTAAGGCATGAAAATGTCAAAAAAGTCATACTATAGTATGGCACAAAAATGTCATAGTATAGTATGGCATAAAACGTCAAAAAAATATCATCATCATTAAGGCATAAAAGTTCACAAAAACGCCATACTATGGTAAGGAATGAAATTACATATTATAGCAAGACATAAAAATGTCAAAAAATGTCATAGTTATAGTATGGCATAAAACGTCAGGAAAAAATTATAGTATATTGAGGTGTAAAATGTCATAAAAACATCATAATATGGTAAGGAATGAAATTAAATAGTATACTAAGGCATAAAAATACCATAAAATGTCATGGTATAGTATAGCACAAAAATGTCAAAAAATGTCATAGTATAGTATGGCATAAAACGTCAAAAATCTTTTATAGTATATTAAGGTGTAAAAGGTCATAAAAACATCATAATCTGGTAAGGCATACAAGGACAGAATTAAATAAGGCATAAAAATGCCAAAAATCATCGTAGTATAGTATGGCACAAAAATGTCAAAAAATGTCATAGTATAGTATGGCATAAAACGTCAAAAATCTTTTATAGTATATTAAGGCATAAAAGGTCATAAAAACATCTTAGTATGGTAAGGCATAATATAACAAAGTGTAGTCAGGCATAAAAATGCCATAAAATGTCATACTATAGTATGGCACAAAAATGTCAAAAAATGTCATAGTATAGTATGGCATAAAACGTCAAATTTTTTTTATAGTATATTAAGGTGTAAAAGGTCATAAAAACATCATAATATGGTAAGGCATACAACGATAGAGTTAAATAAGGCATAAAAATGCCAAAAACCATCGTAGTATAGTATGGCACAAAAATGTCAAAAAATGTCATAGTATAGTATGGCATAAAATGTCAAAAAATTTTTATGGTATATTAAGGTGTAAAAGTTCATAAAAACATCATAATATGGTAAGGAATGAAATTAAATGGTATAGTAAGGCATAAAAATACCATAAAATGTCAAAGTATGGTATGGCACAAAAATGTCAAAAAATGTCATAGTATAGTATGGCATAAAACGTAAAAAAAACATCATATTATATTAAGGCATAAAAGGTCATAAAAACGTCATAGTATGGTAAGGCATACAATGACAGAGTTAAATAAGGCATAAAAATGCCAAAAACCATCGTAGTATAGTATGGCATAAAAATGTCAAAAAATGTCATAGTATAGTATGGCATAAAATAAATTTATAATATATAAGTTCATAAAAACATCATAATATGGTAAGGAATGAAATTAAATAGTATAGTAAGGCATAAAAATACCATAAAATGTCATGGTATAGTATAGCACAAAAATGTCAAAAAATGTCATAGTATAGCATGGCATAAAAATGTCCAAAAAAAGATTCACAGTATATATTTTTTTTAATGTATTTTTGGGGGCTTTTTGTGCCTTTATTGATAGAGCAGTGGAGAGAGACAAGAAATGGGGAGGCAGAGAGAGGGGGAATGACATGCAGGAAAGGGCTTGTCCGATGCGGGATTCGAACCGGGGCCAACTGCAGCAAGGATCTCAACCTCTGTACATGGGGCGGATGCTCAACCAACTGAGCTATACGACACACGTGATTCATAGTATATTAAAGTGTAAAAGTTCATAAAAACGTCATAGTATGGTAAGGCATAATATAACAAAGTGTAGTCAGGCATAATAATGCCATAAAATGTCATAGTATAGTATGGCACAAAAATGTCAAAAAATGTCATAGTATAGTATGGCATAAAAATGTCAAAAAAAGATTCATAGTATATTAAGGCATAAAAGGTCACAAAAACGCCATACTATGCAAAGGAATGAAATTACATAGTAAAGTAAGGCATAAAAATGCCATAAAATGTCAAAGTATGGTATGGCACAAAAATGTCAAAAAATGTCATAGTATAGTATGGCATAAAACGTAAAAAAAACATCATAGTATATTAAGGCGTAAAAGGTCATGAAAACGTCATAGTATGGTAAGGCATACAACGACAGAGTTAAATAAGGCATAAAAATGCCAAAAACCATCGTAGTATAGTATGGCACAAAAATGTCAAAAAATGTCATAGTATAGTATGGCATAAAATGTCAAAAAATTTTTATGGTATATTAAGGTGTAAAAGTTCATAAAAACGTCCGATGCGGGATTCGAACCGGGGCCAACTGCAGCAAGGATCTCAACCTCTGTACATGGGGCGGATGCTCAACCAACTGAGCTATACGACACACCTGATTCATAGTATATTAAGGAATAAAAGGTCACAAAAACGCCATACTATGCAAAGGAATGAAATTACATAGTAAAGTAAGGCATAAAAATGCCATAAAATGTCAAAGTATGGTATGGCACAAAAATGTCAAAAAATATCATAGTATAGTATGGCATAAAACGTCAAAAAAATTTTATGGTATATTAAGGTGTAAAAGTTCATAAAAACATCATAATATGGTAAGGAATGAAATTAAATAGTATACTAAGGCATAAAAATGCCATAAAATGTCAAAGTATGGTATGGCACAAAAATGTCAAAAAAAGTCATAGTATTGTATGGCATAAAACGTAAAAAAAACATCATATTATATTAAGGCATAAAAGGTCATAAAAACATCATAATATGGTAAGGCATACAACGATAGAGTTAAATAAGGCATAAAAATGCCAAAAACCATCGTAGTATAGTATGGCACAAAAATGTCAAAAAATGTCATAGTATAGTATGGCATAAAATGCCAAAAAAATGTTATGGTTTATAGTATATAAGTTCATAAAAACATCATAGTTTGGTAATGAATGAAATTAAATAGTATAGTAAGGCATAAAAATACCATAAAATGTCATGGTATAGTATAGCACAAAAATGTCATAGTATAGCATGGCATAAAAATGTCCAAAAAAAGATTCACAGTATATATTTTTTTTAATGTATTTTTTGGGGCTTTTTGTGCCTTTATTGATAGAGCAGTGGAGAGAGACAAGAAATGGGGAGGCAGAGAGAGGGGGAATGACATGCAGGAAAGGGCTTGTCCGATGCGGGATTCGAACCGGGGCCAACTGCAGCAAGGATCTCAACCTCTGTACATGGGGCGGATGCTCAA
>NW_019525102.1:621299-621988 GCF_002814215.2 Seriola lalandi dorsalis | reverse complement strand
GGTCATAAAAACATCTTAGTATGGTAAGGCATAATATAACAAAGTGTAGTCAGGCATAAAAATGCCATAAAATGTCATACTATAGTATGGCACAAAAATGTCAAAAAATGTCATAGTATAGTATGGCATAAAACGTCAAATTTTTTTTATAGTATATTAAGGTGTAAAAGGTCATAAAAACATCATAATATGGTAAGGCATACAACGACAGAGTTAAATAAGGCATAAAAATGCCAAAAACCATCGTACTATAGTATGGCATAAAACGTCAAAAATCTTTTATAGTATATGAAGGCATAAAAGGTCATAAAAACGTCATAGTATGGTAAGGCATACAATGACAGAGTTGAATAAGGCATAAAAATGTCAAAAACCATCGTAGTATAGTATGGCATAAAAATGTCAAAAAATGTCATAGTATAGTATGGCATAAAACGTAAAAAAAAACATCATAGTATATTAAGGCGTAAAAGGTCATGAAAACGTCATAATATGGTAAGGCATACAACGACAGAGTTAAATGAGGCATAAAAATGCCAAAAACCATCGTAGTATAGTATGGCACAAAAATGTCAAAAAATGTCATAGTATAGTATGGCATAAAATGTCAAAAAACTTTTATGGTATATTAAGGTGTAAAAGTTCATAAAAACATCATAATATGGTAAGGAATGAAATTAAATGGTATA
>NW_019525102.1:611393-621249 GCF_002814215.2 Seriola lalandi dorsalis | reverse complement strand
ACCATCGTAGTATAGTATGGCACAAAAATGTCAAAAAATGTCATAGTATAGTATGGCATAAAATGTCAAAAAACTTTTATGGTATATTAAGGTGTAAAAGTTCATAAAAACATCATAATATGGTAAGGAATGAAATTAAATGGTATAGTAAGGCATAAAAATACCATAAAATGTCAAAGTATGGTATGGCACAAAAATGTCAAAAAATGTCATAGTATAGTATGGCATAAAACGTCGAAATTTTTTTATAGTATATTAAGGTGTAAAAGGTCATAAAAACATTATAATATGGTAAGGCATACAACGACAGAGTTAAATAAGGCATAAAAATGCAAAAAACCATCGTAATATAGTATGGCATAAAAATGTCAAAAAATGTCATAGTATAGTATGGCATAAAACGTAAAAAAAACATCTTAGTATATTAAGGCGTAAAAGGTCATGAAAACGTCATAGTATGGTAAGGCATAAAAATACCATAAAATGTCAAAGTATGGTATGGCACAAAAATGTCAAAAAATATCATAATATGGTAAGGAATGAAATTAAATAGTATAGTAAGGCATAAAAATACCATAAAATGTCAAAGTATGGTATGGCACAAAAATGTCAAAAAATATCATAGTATAGTATGGCATAAAACGTAAAAAAAACATCATATTATATTAAGGCATAAAAGGTCATAAAAACGCCATAGTATGGTAAGGCATACAATGACAGAGTTAAATAAGGCATAAAAATGCCAAAACCATCGTAGTATAGTACGGCATAAAAATGTCAAAAAATATCATAGTATAGTATGGCATAAAACGTCAAGAAAACATTATAGTATATTGAGGCGTAAAATGTCATTAAAACATCATAGTATGGTAAGGAATAATATAACTAAGTCTAGTCAGGTATAAAAATGCCATAAAATGTCATAGTATAGTATGGCACAAAAATGTCAAAAAATGTCATAGTATAGTATGGCATAAAACGTCAAAAATCTTTTATAGTATATTAAGGTGTAAAAGGTCATAAAAACATCATAATATGGTAAGGCATACAACGACAGAATTAAATAAGGCATAAAAATGCCAAAAATCATCGTAGTATAGTATGGCACAAAAATGTCAAAAAATGTCATAGTATAGTATGGCATAAAACGTCAAAAAAATGTTATGGTATATTAAGGTGTAAAAGTTCATAAAAACGTCATAGTATGGTAAGGCATAATATAACAAAGTGTAGTCAGGCATAAAAATGCCATAAAATATCATAGTATAGTATGGCACAAAAATGTCAAAAAATGTCATAGTATAGTATGGCATAAAACGTCAAAATTTTTTTATAGTATATTAAGGTGTAAAAGGTCATAAAAACATCATAGTATGGTAAGGCATACAATGACAGAGTTAAATAAGGCATAAAAATGCCAAAAACCATCGTAGTATAGTATGGCACAAAACGTCAAAAATCTTTTATAGTATATTAAGGTGTAAAAGTTCATAAAAATGTCATAGTATGGTAAGGCATAATATAACAAAGTGTAGTCAGGCATAAAAATGCCATAAAATGTCATAGTATAGTATGGCACAAAAATGTCAAAAAATGTCATAGTATAGTATGGCATAAACGGTCATAAAAACGTCATAGTAAGTCCCAAAATCCAAATATATTCAGTTTACATTGATATATAACAAAGGAAAGTAGCATTCTTTGTAATTTTTTCTTAATTATTGATTGAAAAGATTTATCAACTCTTAGAATAGTTGACAACTACTCTTCTGTCAATTGTTTTGACTCCACTAAATACCAAATAAAAGCAGTCTCAAATTTGAAAATAAGATTACAATTATCTTTTACACCAAAAATGGGTTTTCATAAAATGACAGAAAAATATCAAATATTATTGAGTTTACAGAAGTATATGAATTTATATACTATTGAACAAATTTCATCTTATATGATGCATTTGAATGTGCAATACAACCGATACAAAAACAGCCTATTAATAGATTTATTATTGCAGAAATCAATTTTATTTTAAATTATTACCTAATAAACAAACAAACTAACTAACAAAAAACCAAAAAATACAAGAACTCCATGACATTACTCAGAAAATGTTTTTATTGTTTTTTTCATGACAAACTGAAAATACTCAAAGCATAGACAGTCATATTTTTTGCCATTCTTTGTCTAATTTTGTTAAAAAAATAACACAACATGATACATACAGAGGAAAATTTAGAGAAAAAAAAACAATGACACACATTAAAATAATTCACCCCAAACCTTTTATATTTAAACTCTCAGTTTGCACATATAAGTCCATCATCTGTCATATTCATGTCTAACCATTTAGCTGTGCAAATAAAAGAAAAAAAAAAATCAACAAACCTTCAATCTCCCTATTTCATATTATAAATCTACCATTTACAACATCTTAGGCACATTTTGAACCCCTAGCAGCTTTGCCCAGGTTCTGGAAAGATGAGTAGAATAAATCTAATCTTGAAAGAATAACAACATTTTAACAACAGAATCTGTGTCTTTAAAAATGCAGCAAAGTGTGCCCTTTATAATTTCAGTTGGTTTGCTTGACCCATGTTTCTTAATAAAAAACATTCAATATCTACATGAAAATAAGCAATGAAACGAATACAATGAAAGATACAAAATGCATCTAAAAATTTAACAATTTTTCACTGAGAACACATTTCTTTGTATGTTGCTTAAGAGATTTTTAAAAATATTTTCATATATTCCATAAATCCATAAAGAAAATAGTAAAATTAATACTATGCAAATAACTGAAGTTTTAGGAGCTTAATTTCCCTAAGTCTCACTTTTCATTTGAGGCGGCTTCTAGCAATCAGCTGATCTAAATGTCCAAGCAGAGATGAATACATTAAATACTAAAAGTACATGTGAGCGAATGAAAGGGGTGTTTACTCTCCAGTAAACTCAGTGTAGTGCTTCTATGAGCCCATCATCTTTCTGAGTTACTTGGACTACACTTCATAAATATTCAAAGCAGCATATTTATCTGAAGATATGTGTGGTCCTTGTCAGTGTTGTTATTAAATTTGACACACACTTTTATCATCTTTGCTCTTTTATCTAGATCCCTGAAGCTCAGAGATTAGATGCTTCAGATTCTTCATCCCTTTAATGATTTGATAGAAAGCATCTTTGCTTCTTCTGCCGGCTGAGCTCACAAACCTGAGAATCTCCCTCATCTGGTCTTGTGGGGTTGTCAAAGCTCGCACAGCATCGTAAGTCTCATTTGAGATCAATTCCTCATCCATGAGCTTGTCCAGGATGGCTCCTGTATCACGTACTCCTTTAATTAGAGCTGTGCGATGGCGATCCACAAAATGCTGACCTGAAGCAATCAACATAAAAGCAATGAAAACAACAAAAAAATTAATACCAGAAGTTGTTTTGGTCATAGGTTAAGAATTCATTGTCATTGCTTCTCAGTCCTGGTTTTTATTTTTGCATATTGTGTCTTTTAATTGATTAATGTCCTTTCTTACCTTCTTCATGATCAGTGCTTTGATTTTGATAGTCCCCTGAGATAAAATTCAGATTTCATTATTGATTAATTATTGGATATATGTTTTTTGCTCAGTCACAGGACAGTACACATTTAGTTTAACAGAATAAAGGTGGCACATAGTGAGTGCACATTCATCATGTTAAAATTATTAAAAGAATAAAATAAACACTCACCTTTGCGAATAGTGCAGATCCAGAGAGTGTCATTTTCACTATTTCTCTTTTGCTTACTTTTAAGTTTTAGAATGAAGTCGCTGCCTGCATCTCTGATGAACACTTCAAAGTAATTACGGATCTCAAATCTCAGCTTTAATTTCTGTGAAGGAAATATTGTAATATTTATTTCAACTGGTATAATCACTGTGTGTTCAAGGGATGAAAATATTGAAATTATGTTTCTGTATGGTAATATACCGACAGAAATGAAAAAAAAGCTCTAACCCATGATTCAGTGTTTGAAAAGAAAGACAATGAAAACTAAACAAATGTGAAGCCTTAAAGTTCTGGCTCAACGATTTTACTACAGATGTCTATGTAGAAAGATTGTTCTCATAATCAATATGTTGAAAATCTAGATTAGATAATGATGGTTGATGATGATGGGCACTTTTCAAAACACAATAATACCAGAACTAACAGTGATGATATTTCAGAGTCAAACACTACTGATTAAGGGTATCAGTAGGGTAAGTACATAATTTCACATGATCGACCAAACCATATGTCACGATCATGTGGGAAGTCTGTATCTTCTTTGCGCTCATTTGGTGACTCTGACGTCCCATGTTTGTATCTGTCAATCTCACCAAGAAGTTTTATTGATCCAATAAATTAAAGAAACAGTTTAGTCTAAATATGTGAACGTCAGCAATGACAAAAGTTTTTATAGTGATGTGTAATTAAAAGTTTTATTTAAATGTGCACTTAGTTGATGGTTAATGACGATAACGTCATTCATGGCTATACTGTGATACCACTATAATGGAAGGCATGCACTTTGCAATTTTGCACTGTCCCAGAAAAAATATGACCAATGAGAAAGAAACATAGTGATATCTTTGGTCATGGCTCCAAAATGGTGGTCCTATGTCGCACTGTGTGAGAGGTTCAAAGATGGCCTCCTTCATGATCTTGCGACCAAAGTTAACCTGGGACAAAATTGTTATTTGCTAATATGGTGCCCCATAATTAAAACGGTTAAACCTTACATCAGGTTGAATGACAGCAGTGTCCGTGTCTGCTGTGAGGTAGAAATGATCCAGCATCTGAAGAGACTTGTCTGGGCTTGGTTTTGGGATTATTTTGGATCCATAAGATGTCTCCTTTCTCTCCACTTTCTGTGAAAAAATACAAGACTTAAATTCACAGCAGCCAACACTGACATCTGTTTTTGAAGTACAGTAAAAATGGGTTTGGTGTTTCGCTAATATGTTTCAAAAAATTTCTGGGGCACATTTGCTACATCTTGCAATGTTTTGTATTACTGTGAGAAAAAAAACAAAAAAACATAAACCTGTTGCACATCACGATCAGGTGGGACCATGTAAACATGCAAGGTGAGGAATTCCATTCTTGTCTTGTATATTAACACGTCACAGAAAACTTTCACCGGTATTCCCAGTTTCGTCCGGATCATGACCCCTCTTGGAGAAAAAACTGGTTGGAATAACTTGACATGAGACGATGTCACTTCAGACCCTTGTTCTACAAAATCTCCACAAGTGTCCACATGTAGAATTGCAAACATGTCTGAAATTTTGGAGTTGTGATCTGAAAACA
The DNA here is from genome assembly GCF_002814215.2 of Seriola lalandi dorsalis. Classification (NCBI taxonomy): domain Eukaryota; kingdom Metazoa; phylum Chordata; class Actinopteri; order Carangiformes; family Carangidae; genus Seriola; species Seriola lalandi. The sequence goes on along the minus strand of NW_019525102.1, from coordinate 615,921 downwards.
AACAAACAAACAAACAAAAGACCATTATAAAAAAATCAAATAATAAACAAAACAAAAAACAGTATTTAGTGAGGAGAAAAGGGCAGTTTTTTTAATTTATGGAATCACACAATTGAATTACACTCACTGTCCACTCACCTATCCAGTGTGGTAGATGCACTTCCTCTAACTTCCCAGCAGTGACTGTAATGTCCAGTAGAGGTCCTGCTGGCATGTAATCAGTGCATGCAGGCTTCCACACATGATCCTCCCATGAGCAAAACTGGTATCGGAATCTGACCTTTTCCTTACAAACCCAGCGCAGTGTAGACACACTGCATTCATAGTGACCTGCCTTAGACTGTAAGCTAATTTTGTGAAAGAGAAAAACAAATGACTGTATGAAGGAACATACAGGAGCAAATTTGGACTAAGACAAAATGTCTTGTTATTATTTGGCGCAAACAGCATCATTACTCATATAAAACAGTGCAGTAATTACACTGAAATTAGACATCATTGCTTCTCTGTTCATGTGATGTGCACTGAAATGAATTACCTAAGATACAATCTTTACCTATAGGTACGATCCTCATCCACTTCATTGACTTCAGGTGTAAGTTTTGTCCAATCACTGGAATCCTGTTTCTGAAGACAATAATCGGAAAAAGAAATCAGCAATTGTGATTGTTAGATTTTCATAATATGAAATACAACAAACCGCAAAAACAAAAAGCTTACTATTCCACTGCCAGCATTTCCAGAGGGCTTCAACATCCCAGAGGACCCTGTTAGAGCACAACAGTAAAGATGAAAAGACTAGTACACCCAAATGACAGCATTTTTTTCTTACTGTACTTACCTTTAGAGGTATCTGGGCAGGCAGACAGTTTGGGTTTTATTTCTCTAGGTTTTGAGACATCCATCTCTGAGATTTCTACTGCCACGAAATACAGTGGAATGTTAATTGATTAGGGGTGTACACAGTTGCACAATAACATAAAAATTCAACAGCAACTTGTCACTCCTGTTAGTTTATGATGTCCTTCTTACCCTTTTCTGTAGTTTTGTTCTGGATGCTAAAGGCTACAGGTCCTCTGATGGTGAATCCAAGGTAAAAGGAAACTTGACGTGGCTTCCAGAGGCTGTTACACAGGTTTACATCCACTTCAATCTCTGTGCCTCCAACAGTTGCATACAGACTGTAGTTTCGTACCACCCCTTCAACTCTGAGAAGATGTTTTTGAATCTTGGGATCTTGGAAAATATTCTCATCGCTCCAGTTGCTCCAATCTTGTATTTCTTCCTTGTTTTGCCCAAGAAACAATCCCTCAAGGACTTTTCTGTGAACAATTCTCTTCAGACCTTGACCTTTTCCAATGAAAAACAGAGGGCGAAGGTATCTTGAGCGAAAGTATGTTTTATAGGCATGTTCATAAGAGCAATGCATGTGCTGGACCAATTGATTAAGGTCAAAGACACATTTGTCTTCACTGTCTGTAGGCCAGTGTAAGAGAAGGGCTAACATGTGGAGCTCAGGTGCTTCTTTTGGGTTCAGGGGCATTTTATGTCTAAATGCAGTTAAACAACTGTGTTTAGGGGGGGAATCCAATCCTGTATTTATCAACATTATATGAGCAAGAATGTAGTTGACCAGAGCTGTTAAGGAATCTTTGCTTGAGTAGATTTCTTTCCACCATGTAGTTATTTCTTTAAGCTCTGCTTCAGTGTATTCTCTGTCAAGGTAGGAGAGTATTCCAGCAGAGGTCTCAGCCAGGCTTTGTTTAAGTTTCTGGATGTAAGGAGCACATTCTTCTTTCACATGTCTGGGTGGGGAGTCTCCGACATATTTTCTGTAGCAGTCTGAGGTGTCTTTAGAAATGTATGGGACATCATATTTCTTCATGTCAGGCTTTGAGTAAGTCAGGTATTTATCAAAAAAATCACATTTTCTTTCCACCTCGTCTCTGAGGCTGTTTATCAGATCATTAAACCTGTAGAGTTTGTTGTCTCCAAGTGATTTCAGGACAGAGCACATGGACACGTTCTTTGTGAGAACATTTCTCCAGGTTTCGTTCTGACGAACAAGAAGGTCAAACAGAAGGTTGCAAACCTGAACGTAACCAAACTGCCCTCTGTTGTTAAAAACATGTGAGACTTTAGTCGTGCCATCCCCTTTCATGTCTGACTCGCGTTCATTTTCAGCAAGTTGTTCTTCATGTTTGAAAGCTTCAATGGCCTTTGCGGCCAGTTGCAAGATCTCTCTTGGTTTGGCATGTAACTCTTTGCTTTTCACATCTCCTAGCTTGAGTACCAACTCTTTCCTCTTCTCATTCAGAGGGTTCAGATAGTTCAGATGGTTCTTATGGACTTGACCCAGTGTATCAGCAACAAATGAACTTTGTGGATCTCGTTTTTTTGCCTCTTTTGCCCACATTTCTGCCTTGTTGTAGTCTTTTAGTTCTATGTAATAAACACGAGCAAGTGCTTGTGGAAAAAATGGATTTGTATCCATTTTTTTTGACGCCACTTTTAAAACTGCTGCACTCTCGACATTGCCCTCCCTTTTCTGAATATCTAGAATCAGTCTAGAAAATCTTTCTTGCTCGTCTTTAATCTCTGTACTACTGTTTGGGTTCTCTTCTTTTTTCATTTCCCTTTTTGTTAACATGTCTTTGACAAAGCCAAGCAAACATGGGGGAACCTCGTCTCTGCACAAACATGTCAAAAGGTTTCTTGCTGTGTCACTTCTGTTCACACCTGCCTCAGCCATCAGTTCAGTACATTGCTTTGCTATCATTGAGTGAGCCATGCGGACTCTTCTTTCAGATGTTTTGTCTTGTTGGAAGGTGACGATGAGATGACTAAAGGGCTGCATTCTGTCCTCCAGTGAAAGGTCTCCATGGATGAAGTCATCATGTTTGAAGAAGTCCAGGCACTGAGACTCCAGGAGATATGAACCTGGTACATAGGCATTCAGCAGGGACAGGAAGGCAGCAAGCTGAGTCTTCTTTGGTCTGTTTGTTCTTTGGACTTTGGAGAATACTGTACATTCTCGTTTAATGTAGGCTGGAGAGAAATTTGTTTGCATTATGTTAAAGCCATAGAACTGTGTGCATTTATCACTGTATCGTCTGCTGAGCTCTTTCTTTTTCTCATTGAATTTTTGTCTCTCTTTGTCAGAGAGTTTTCTTTGTAGGGCAACATGGTCACTCTGTACTACTTCATCTTTTCTCACACAGCTGAGTAAAATTGCCACAGGCATATAGACAACTACATTCTGTTCAGCAATTGTTTTCATAATGCTATCTCGCAGTTTTTCCAGAATCTGCTCATCATTCAGTAACAGCAGCACCGTGTTCTGGTGGCCTCGACTGCCTGCTGTGAAAAGGTGAACCACCTCCTTTGCGACATTTGTGATGTCTGAGGTTGAGCCTGTTAAAACAGCACACCTGAATGTTTTCCGCAAGTCCCACAACACCTGCATGGCCAGAGTGGTTCCCCCACATCCTGACTGGTGGAACAGTTTAACCATCGATATTCCAGGGCGTTTTCTTCTTTGACGAATTTGTTGTTCAAGTGTATCGTATCCATCTCGTTTAATAAAGGGAATTCCAATGCCACGGGACTCTGCCTGTTCACTAATGTGAAAGTTCAACCAATCAGGTGGGGCCCCTCTGTAAAAGTTTTCCTCCGTCTGCTCAAGAAGTGCTGGATCCAAAAACTCTCCTTCAAACTGATTTGCATAAAGAACATCCAAAAGTGAGAGGGAATCTCCGATTTCACTCCCTAGGTAAATTTCCCCACCCTTAGCAGTAGATAAGGCCGGTCCATTTGCCATCTTGGACTTTTAGTTTCCTGTAAGTTAATGAATGTGAAAAAAAAAAAGATTTTGAATTAGAATATTTCATATGATTATGATTTAAACAGATCTGTTAACTAAACATGATTCACAAATTAAAATACACAAATGACCAAATGAGCAGTTGACAGCAGATTTTACTTTCAAAACCTATATATATATATATATATATATATATATATATATATATATCAGCCATATACAATGTCAAGAAAAATAAATACTTTTGGTTTGTGAAAAATAAATGTTACTTCAAGTTTAACCAGTTGAAAATGTAAAAAGTACAAAATAAATAAAACAATAACATTAAATAAATAAAAATAATAAATAAACATAAAAATCAGCTAGATGGGGCTGTAGAGTCAGTGGCAAAGTTTGCACCCAGGCTCATCTCTCTCTCCTGCATCTTCACCCAGCTCTCCCGCTGCTGTGCTCTGCTCTCCTCCACTTTGTTTGACAACTCCTCCCTGTCTAATGTTACTTGTTTAATAAGATTACATTAAAAGTGTGAGTAACGTAACGCTAACAGCGTTATATAGTTTACACTCACATCACATCTGATTACAAGTGTGAACATTAAAATACAATTTTTTTCCTAACCATCATCATTTACGAGTCAGTAAAAGGCTTATGATAGGCTACCTGACTAGCGTCTTCTTCATCTGTTGTCTTTCTCTTCTTAGAGAA
>NW_019525102.1:610826-611343 GCF_002814215.2 Seriola lalandi dorsalis | reverse complement strand
GTATGGCATAAAACGTCAAATTTTTTTTATAGTATATTAAGGTGTAAAAGGTCATAAAAACATCATAATATGGCAAGGCATACAACGACAGAGTTAAATAAGGCATAAAAATGAAAAAAACCATCGTAGTATAGTATGGCACAAAAATGTCAAAAAATGTCATAGTATAGTATGGCATAAAACGTCAAAATTTTTTACGGTATATTAAGGTGTAGAAGTTCATAAAAACATCATAATATGGTAAGGAATGAAATTACATAGTATAGTAACGCATAAAAATACCATAAAATGTCAAAGTATGGTATGGCACAAAAATGTCAAAAAATGTCATAGTATAGTATGGCATAAAACGTAAAAAAAACATCATATTATATTAAGGCATAAAAGGTCATAAAAACATCATAATATGATAAGGAATGAAATTAAATAGTATAGTAAGGCATGAAAAATACCATAAAATGTCAAAGTATGGTATGGCACAAAAATGTCAAAAAATGTCATAGTATAGTATGGCATA
>NW_019525102.1:608645-610806 GCF_002814215.2 Seriola lalandi dorsalis | reverse complement strand
GCTGTTGTGCTCATCATCACACAAGCTGTGCTGTGAAGGTGGAGAGATGTGGCGGGGGGGGATTTGCGACAATAAAAATAGAAAAAAAAAAAGAAAAGAAAAAAAATTGAAAGCGTGGCGGCTATGATTTAGCAGTGGCGGGCCGCCACTGCTAAATGAATGTAGAGGAAACACTGCAGTGTGACTGATTCAGGATGCAGTGACTGATACCTTGATCACCATTATCTGCAGCTTTTTTTTTTTTTCTTTACTATGAAAAAGGTCTAAATGTTTTGAGCCCTTTTCATTCTGCTTTCTCTCTCTACTTATCCCTGTCTGCTGGTTAGAAATAATAGATAATAATAATAATAATAATGTCAGAAAATCACTTTCCTTAAACTGAAACACACAGGATAGGTATCACATGCAATTATATCATCCTCTAATGATATGTTACAGCAAACCCAAGCTGTCTTGTTTGCACATGTGTATGAAATAAATCTTTTTGAAGACTGAAAACAACGTTTAAACGTGTAATATGTGACGCTAACGTCGGAGACGTTTGGTCTAACCTCCATTCTAGAAAAGCCTCGTCTGGACACATATTGTATGATATTGTATTTTTTTGAAGCTGACAGCCGCTGTGTGGAAGCTACAACACGGCTGGTCGAGCTAAAAGTTAACGCTAAATGACTAACCTCCACTCTAGAAAAGCCTCCACACTTGTATTTTGTGAAGCACCATGTAACTTTTGTTTGAAAGGCGACAGATTCACACACACATACACATAGTGAGCGTGTCTTTATAGTCAATTAGTCTAGCTTGGGGTTGCTGTGATGTTTCTTTTTTTCCACATTTACCGGCGCAGGCTAATGTTTCCCATAGACCTCAATTCATTATGCTAAGCTAGCGCACTGTGCTAACTCTAGATACGACTTACTTATCAACTTAATTTAAACATTTGTAAATCATTTAACACCACACATTGTGAGCGACTGTTTACTTACCCTTGTTTTTCTCCTTTTTAGCCGAAACAGTGCAAGCATGAGTGCAAGTCTGCAAGAGAGAGTTGAAGTGCATCCAGAGTGAATCCGTCATATTTTTGAATGTCGACTCCGACAAACTGATTGGCAGCTCTGGTGAGGGTGGCCAAGCAGGGTGGCCAATCATATTCCAGGGGTACCCAGCCACCCCGGTGGCCACGCCCCTGGAGTTGATGCCACTCCCAAGATAAGTGGGTGTAATTACAGATTTTGGACTGTGAATGCAATATTAGTACATTGTGGTCGGACATTGGAGTCATTCAAGGCCATATTTGACCTTCTTTGCTGGTTTCCTTGTGTTTGCATTATAATTTCTAGAAAAATATGGAGATAGAGAAAATATCCAAGCTTGATAACTTGCAAAACACTTATCTTTTGCACAGTATGTAATAAACAAACAAATGCACAGTATGCAGTGTCTGCCGCTATGGGTCTCTCAATCAAAACAATAACAGAACATGGTGTTTGCCGACTTCATGGTGTGGGATCATGGGAGTTGTTTCACTACCACTGCTGTCATCGCAGTCAGCTTCTTTATTTCAGTGTCAATCGTTCAGGAGGTTTTGGCGCTACTGGAATGATCCACAGAGGTATCCTCCTCTCCAAAAAGCCAGTGGTTTTTTAGTTTGTCGAAGTGTCATGAAAAGAAAATACAGTACAAGTACCTTCATTACATTTCACCATCTTTGAAAGAAAGCAACTTCACGCAACAAAATATAGGTTAGCAAATATATTTTAATATATAATATTTATATTCATTTTAGCACAATGACAAAATGGCATAATTTCAGTTCAGTCTCATTTAAATCATGACAAAAAGCCACATCTTTATATTTGTTTTAATAATACCTCATATCATATTTTGTTGCAGTCGTTGCAAAATAAATCCTGAAGTACTTCTTGCCCCATGAGAGGGAAACCTTAGCAAAAGTTTCTAACAGCATTGAGCCCATGGCATCCAACAGGGTTATGTTGTGAAGTGTATGTGAAAATGTAGTGATGGATGGGATGACACTCCTCATTGCATTGTTAAGCACAGTGTCACAGCCTCAAAAATCAAGTCAGTCTCTTTGTCACTGGGACAGAACCGGATCACCTCACTGTCTTGACACCAAACTCAACTGTATCCAACGGGCGTC
>NW_019525102.1:606733-608595 GCF_002814215.2 Seriola lalandi dorsalis | reverse complement strand
TAGTATAGTATGGCATAAAAATGTCAAAAAAAAATTCATAGTATATTAAGGCATAAGAGGTCACAAAAACGCCATACTATGCAAAGGAATGAAATTACATAGTAAAGTAAGGCATAAAAATGCCATAAAATGTCAAAGTATGGTATGGCACAAAAATGTCTAAAAGTATCATAGTATAGTATGGCATAAAACGTCAAAAAAATTTTATGGTATATTAAGGTGTAAAAAATAAACAAACAAACTAACTAACAAAAAACAAAAAAATACAAGAACTCCATGACATTACTCAGAAAATGTTTTTATTGTTTTTTTCATGACAAACTGAAAATACTCAAAGCATAGACAGTCATATTTTTTGCCATTCTTTGTCTAATTTTGTTTAAAAAATAACCCAACATGATACATACAGAGAAAAATTTAGAGAAAAAAAACAATGACACACATTAAAATAATTCACCCCAAACCTTTTATATTTAAACTCTCAGTTTGCACATATAAGCCCATCATCTGTCATATTCATGTCTAACCATTTAGCTGTGCAAATAAAAGAAAAAAAAAATCAACAAAACCTTCAATCTCCCTATTTCATATTATAAATCTACCATTTACAACATCTTAGGCACATTTTGAACCCCTAGCAGCTTTGCCCAGGTTCTGGAAAGATGAGTAGAATAAATCTAATCTTGAAAGAATTACAACAACATTTAAACAACAGAATCTGTGTCTTTAAAAATGCAGCAAAGTGTGCCCTTTATAATTTCAGTGGGTTTGCTTGACCCATGTTTCTTAATAAAAAACATTCAATATCTACATGAAAATAAGGAATGAAACAAATACAATGGAAGATACAAAATGCATCTAAAAATTTAACTATTCTTCACTGAGAACACATTTCTTTGTATGTTGCTTAAGAGATTTTTAAAAATATTTTCATATATTCCATAAATCCATAAAGAAAATAGTAAAATGAATAATATGCAAATAACTGAAGTTTTAGGAGCTTAATTTCCCTAAGGTCATGAAGTCCCACTTTTCATTAATGATTTGATAGAAAGCATCTTCGCTTCTTCTGCCGGCTGAGCTCACAAATCTGAGAATCTCCCTCATCTGGTCTTGTGGGGTTGTCAAAGCTCGCAAAGCATTGTAGGTCTCATTTGAGATCAATCCCTCATCCATGAGCTTGTCCAGGATGGCTCTTGTATCATGTACTCCATTAATTAGAACTGTGCGATGGCGATCCACAAAATGCTGACCTGAGGCAATCAACATAAAAGCAATGCATGACAACTGCATGACCTGCCTTAGACTGAAGGTAATTTTGTGAAAGAGAAAACAAATGACTGTATGAAGGAACATACAAGAGCAAATTTGGACTAAGACAAAATGTCTTTGTCTCTTTTTATTTGGTGCAAACAGCATCATTAGTCATATAAAACAGTGCAGTGATTACGCTGAAATTAGACATCTAGCTTCTCCGTTCACATGTGATGTGCATTGAAATGAATTACCTAAGATAAAATTTACCTATAGGTATGATCCTCATCCACTTCATTGACTTCCGGTCTAAGTGGAGTCCTGTTTCTGAAGACAATATTTTTTCAATCAGCAGCTGTGATTATTGGATTTTCCATTTTTCAAAATGAATAAATCACAATACAACAAACCACAAAAACAAAAAGCTTACCATTGCACTGCCATCATTTCCAGAAGGCGTCAACATCCCAGAGGACCCTTTTAAAGCACAACAGTAAAGATGAAAGGACTAGTACACCCAAATGACAACACATTTTTTTCTTACTGTACTTACCTTTAGTGGTATCTGGGCAGGCAGACAGGTTGGGTTTTACTTCTCCAGGTTTTGA
>NW_019525102.1:590359-606683 GCF_002814215.2 Seriola lalandi dorsalis | reverse complement strand
GACACACGATCAGCGCCTATGAATTAAACTCAGCAACGTTACTTGAATTAAAATGTTGAATATCTTCACATTTGATGACGTCCCTCCAGCTTAGTCCAGTTAACATCTGAAAATGAAGAATTTCATTTTATGAACAGGTAAATGCATCTTGGGGAAATCTCTGCTACTTTCAAAATCACAGATGCATCCACCCTCAATGGTAGTGAGATAATCTGTATAATATAACACAAAATTAGACTTTTCAAGCCCTGTACTGACACCTGTGCAAAAACCTCCTTTCATGCTAAGTCAAATTGTTAGATGCCTATACAACCTCAAAGCCACCACGGGAATGTTAAACCTTCAACCACAGTGACAGATCACACCACTCCAGTTAGAAAGATCAAATTAGCGTTGAAAACACAACACTTCAAAATAGCCTCTATTGTCCACTACTGCAAAACACGCACACTTCAGAAAACATCTGATCAAGCCACAAACATTAATGTGACCATCTGAAGTAAAGATTGTTCACTACAAACATCATGAGAAATTGCTAAAAGTCAAGCATGTCATGATTTCAAGTCAATACACCCCAGCAGTTTGCAACTAAATGAAGTTGGCACTTTTACCTACAAATTTACCTACAATGTGGAAGCTTTTTGTGCATGAAATGTAAACTTTATCTGCCAAGATGAAAGGAAAGAGAAAAATCCTTTTTTTTTTTTTATTGTTTTTTTTTTTTTTTCTATGCAGCTCCAGATAAATGTAAGTAGGTGTAGTTTAAAAAGCTTGTTCACAATATTTAGGAACACCAAACTCTATAGAAGACTCCTCCTGTAATGGTTAAAAATTGCAAATAAAAGCTGCACAACATCATCTGACAGGATCACCACATTCAGCATTCCTACCACTGACACTTTTTATCTTTTGATTACATCTCACCATTGTACAGCATTCTTGTGCAAGAACTGCCACATTCAAAATGTACAGTATATTAAGGTGTAAAAGTTCATAAAAACGTCATAGTATGGTAAGGAATAATACAAAATAGTATAGTCAGGCATAAAAATACCATAAAATGTCATGGTATAGTATGGCATATAATATAAAAAAAAATCATATTATATTAAGGCGTAAAAGGTCACAAAAAGTCATAGTATGGTAAGGCATACAATGACAGAGTAAAATAAGGCAGAAAAATGCCAAAAACCATCGTAGTATATGGCATAAAACGTCAAAAAACATCAAAGTAAATGAAGGAATAAAAGGTCATAAAAGGTCATAAAAACGTCATAGTATATTAAGGCATAAAATTTCATAAAAATACCATAGTATGGTAAGACACACAAGGACATATTATAATAAGTCTTAGAAATGCCAAAAACATAATATGGTATGGCATAAAAATGTTAAAAAACGGTTTAGTATGGTTTAAAACGTCAAAAGACATCATAGTATATTTAGGCATAACAGGTCATAAAAACATCAGTATCAAGTATGGTAAGTCATAAAACGACATAGTATAATAAGTCATAAAAATACCAAAAAGGCCATGGTATAGTATGGCATAAAAATAAAAAAAAAACCTCATGGTATAGCATGGCATAAAAAGCATGGCGTAAAAAGTCCCTGACCTGGTTTCGAATCCACATCCTTCTCAGAGTGAGGTACCAGTCTTAACCATTGTATCATGATGCTGCCACATCATGATCTTGTAGTATTGGAAGACAAAAAAACATCATAGTATACATAATAATTAAAAAAAAAATTATAGTATATTAATGCATAAAAGGTCATAAAATCGTCATATTATGGTAAGGCATTAAACGACATAGTATATTATAGCATAAAGTATCATAAAAACATCATAGTATAGTAAGGAATAAAAATGTCATAGTACAGTAAGGCATAAAATGTCACAAAAATGTCATAGAATAGTAAGGCCTACAAACATCAGAAAATGTCCTAGTATAGTAAGGCATGAATTGTCTTAGTATAGTAAGGTATAAGATATCATGAAAACTTCCTAGTATAGTAAGGCATGAATTGTCTTAGTATAGTAAGGTATAAGATGTCATAAAAATGTCCTAGTATAGTAAGGCATAAAATGTTGAAAAATACCACATACTATAGTAAGGCACAAAAACATCAAAAAACCTCATAGTATGGTAAGGCCCACAAACATCAAAATATGTCACAGTATATTAAAATGTCTTCATATAGTACGGTATTAAAATATAAAATAAAAAATAAAGTCGATTTTTAGATTTTTAGACATAGAGAACCAACATGCAGGGGAGAGACAAGCACAGGAAAGTCAGGCAGCACAAAATCATGAGACAGGACAGGGCCTGAATTTAAGAGAAACTTGCTGCTGTTACTGCTATGAAAACGTAACTTCTGTTTGCCTATCTGTAAAAGTCACTCCATGCCACTAATTTTATTTATTCTTACTTTCAATGAATCGATTAATCACGTAGTATATGAAATGTCAAAAAATAGTGAATAACCTCACAACCTCCCAGAGTTCAAGGGGACGTGTTCCAATGTCTAGAAGTACCAAAACCCAAATATATTCAGTTTACATTGATATATAACAAAGGAAAGTAGCATTCTTTGTAATTTTTTCTTAATTATTGACTGAAAAGATTTATCAACTCTTAGAATAGTTGACAACTACTCTTCTGTCAATTGTTTTGACTCCACTAAATACCCAATAAAAGCAGTCTCAAATTTGAAAATAAGATTACAATTATCTTTTACACCAAAAATGGGTTTTATAAAATGACAGAAAAATATCAAATATTATTGAGTTTACAGAAGTATATGAATTTATATACTATTGAACAAATTTCACCTTACTCATTTAATGCATTTGAATGCGCAATACAACTGGTACAAAAACAGCCTATTAATAGATTTATTGTTGCAGAAATCAAACGTATTTTAAACTATTACCAGTTGGCTAATAAACAAACAAACAAACAAACAAAAAAACACAAGAACTCCATGACATTACTCAGAAAATGTTTTTATTGTTTTTTTCATGACAAACTGAAAATACTCAAAGCATAGACAGTCATATTTTTTGCCATTCTTTGTCTAATTCTGTCTCTAAAACTACATGATACATACAGAGGAAAATGTAGAGAAAAAAAACAATGACACACAATTAAAATAATTCACCCCAAACCTTTTATATTTAAACTCTCAGTTTGCTCATATAAATCCATCATCCGTCATATTCCTGTCTAACCATTTAGCTGTGCAAATAAAAGAAAAAAAAATCAACAAACCTTCAATCTCCCTATTTCATATTATAAATCTACCATTTACAACATCTTAGGCACATTTTGAACCCCTAGCAGCTTTGCCCAGGTTCTGGAAAGATGAGGAGAATAAATCTAATCTTGAAAGAATTACAACAACATTTAAACAACAGAATCTGTGTCTTTAAAAATGCACCAAAGTATGCCCTTTATAATTTCAGTAGGTTTGCTTAACCCATGTTGCTTAATAAAAAACATTCAATATCTACATGAAAATAAGCAATGAAACAAATACAATGAAAGATACAAAATGCATCTAAAAATTTAACTATTTTTCACTGAGAACACATTTCTTTGTATGTTGCTTAAGAGATTTTTAAAAATATTTTCATATATTCCATAAATCCATAAAGAAAATAGTAAAATGAATACTATGCAAATAACTGAAGTTTTAGGAACTTAATTTCCCTAAAGTCATGAAGTCACACTTTTCGTTAATGATTTGATAGAAAGCATCTTTGCTTCTTGTGCCGGCTGAGCTCACAAACCTGAGAATCTCCCTCATCTGGTCTTGTGGGGTTGTCAAAGCTCGTACAGCATCGTAAGTCTCATTTGAGATCAATCCCTCATCCATGAGCTTGTCCAGGATGGCTCTTGTATCATGTACTCCATTAATTAGAACTGTGCGATGGCGATCCACAAAATGCTGACCTGAAGCAATCAACATAAAAGCAATGCATGACAACTGCATGACCTGCCTTAGACTGTAAGCTAATTTTGTGAAAGAGAAAACAAATGACTGTATGAAGGAACATACAAGAGCAAATTTGGACTAAGACAAAATGTCTTTGTCTCTTTTTATTTGGTGCAAACAGCATCATTAGTCATATAAAACAGTGCAGTGATTACGCTGAAGTTAGACATCTAGCTTCTCCGTTCAATTGTGATGTGCATTGAAATGAATTACCTAAGATAAAATCTTTACCTATAGGTATGATCCTCATCCACTTCATTGACTTCCGGTCTAAGTGGAGTCCTGTTTCTGAAGACAATATTTTTTCAGTCAGCAGCTGTGATTGTTGGATTTTCCATTTTTCAAAATGAATAAACCACAAAACAACAAACCACAAAAACAAAAAGCTTACCATTGCACTGCCATCATTTCCAGAAGGCGTCAACATCCCAGAGGACCCTTTTAAAGCACAACAGTAAAGATGAAAGGACTAGTACACCCAAATGACAACACATTTTTTTCTTACTGTACTTACCTTTAGTGGTATCTGGGCAGGCAGACAGGTTGGGTTTTACTTCTCCAGGTTTTGAGACATCCATCTCTGACATTTCTACTGCCACAAAATACAATGGAATGTTAATTGATTAATGGTGTACACAGTTGCACAATAACATAAAAAAAATTCAACAGCAACTTGACACGCCAAGAAAAAAAAAAAAAGAAAAAAATCCTGTTAGTTTATGATGTCCTTTATCTTACCCTTTTCTGTAGTTTTGGTCTGGATGCTAAAGGCTACAGGTCCTCTGATGGTGAATCCAAGGTAAAAGGAAACTTGACGTTGCTTCCAGAGGCTGTTTTGCAGGTTTGCATCCACTTCAATCTGTGTGCCTCCAACAGTTGCATACAGGCTGTAGTTTCGTACCACCCCTTCAACTCTGAGAAGATGTTCTTGAATCACCGGTTCTTGAAAAATCTTCTCATCACTCCAGTTGCTCTTGTCTTGTATTGCTTCCTTATTTGCCCATCCCTCAAGGACTTTTCTATGAACAATTCTCTTCAGACTTTGACCTTTTCCAATGAAAAACAGAGGGCGAAGGTACCTTGAACGAAAGTATTTCTTATAGGCGTGTTCATAAGAGCAATGCATGTGCTGGACCAATTCAGTGAGGTCGAAGACACATTTGTCTTCACTGTCTGTAGGCCAGTATAAGAGGAGGGCTAACATATAAAGCTCAGGTGCTTCTTTTGGGTTCAGGGGCATTTTATGTCTAAATGCAGTTAAACAACTGTGTTTAGGAGGAAAATCCAATCCTGTATTTATTAACATTATATGAGCAAGAATGTAGTTGACCAGAGCTGTTAAGGAATCTTTGCTTGAGTAGATTTTTTCCCACAATGTAGTTATTTCTTTAAGCTCTGCTTCAGTGTATTCTCTGTCAAGGTAGGAGAGTATTCCAGCAGAGGTCTCAGCCAGGCTTTGTTTAAGTTTCTGGATGTAAGGAGCACATTCTTCTTTCACATGTCTGGGTGGGGAGTCTCTGACATATTTGGTGTAGCAGTCTGAGGTGTCTTTAGAAATGTATGGTACATCATATTTCTTCATGTCAGGCTTTGAGTAAGTCAGGTATTTATCAAAAAAATCACATTTTCTTTCCACCTCGTCTCTGAGGCTGTTTATCAGATCATTAAACCTGTCGAGTTTGTTGTCTCCAAGTGATTCCAGGACAGAGCTCATGGACACGTTCTTTGTGAGAACTTTTCTCCAGGTTTCATTCTGATGAACAAGAAGGTCAAACAGAACGTTGCAAACCTGAACGTAACCAAACTGCCCTCTGCTGTTAAAAATATTTGAGACTTTAGTCGCGCCATCCCCTTTCATGTCTGACTCGCGTTCATTTTCAGCAAGTTGTTCTTCATGTTTGAAAGCTTCAATGGCCTTTGTGGCCAGTTGTAAGATCTCTCTTGGTTTGGCATGTAACTTTTTGCTCTTCACATTTCCTTGCTCTTTGCTCGTTTTATTCAGAGGGTTCAGATAGTTCAGATGGTTCTTATGGAGTTGGCCCAGTGTATCAGCAACAAATGAACTTTGGGGATTTCGTTTTTTTGCCTCTTTTGCCCACATTTCTGCCTTGTTGTACTCTTTTAGTTCTATGTAATAAACACGAGCAAGTGCTTGTGGAAAAAATGGATTTGTATCCATTTTTTTTGACGCCACTTTTAAAACTGATGCACTCTGGACATTGTCCTCCTTTTTCTGAATATCTAGAATCAGTCTAGAAAATCTTTCTTGCTCGTCTTTAATCTCTGTACTACTGTTTGGGTTCTTTTCTTTTTTCATTTCCCTTTTGGTTAACATGTCATTGACAAAGTCAAGCAAACATTGGGGAACCTTGTCTCTGCACAAACATGTCAAAAGGTTTCTTGCTGTGTCACTTCTGTTCACACCTGCCTCAGCCATCAGTTCAGTACATTGCTTTGCTATCATTGAGTGAGCCATGCGGACTCTTCTTTCAGATGTTTCGTCTTGTTGGAAGGTGACGATGAGATGACTAAAGGGCTGCATTCTCTCCTCCAGTGAAAGGTCTCCATGGTCATCATGTTTGAAGAAGTCCAGGCACTGAGACTCCAGGAGATATGAACCTGGTACATAGGCATTCAGCAGGGACAGGAAGGCAGCAAGCTGAGTCTTCTTTGGTCTGTTTCTTTTTTTGACTTCTGAGAATACTGTACATACTTGTTGGACGTAGGCTGGAGAGAAATTTGTTTGCATTATGTTAAAGCCATAGAACTGTGTGCATTTATCACTGTATCGTCTGCTGAGCTCTTTCTTTTTCTCATTGAATTTTTGTCTCTCTGTGTCAGAGAGTGCTCTTTGTAGGGCAACATGGTCACTCTGTACTACTTCATCTTTTCTCACACAGCTGAGTAAAATTGCCACAGGCCATACACCGACATCTACCTTCTGTTCAGCAATCGTCTTCATAATGCTATCTCGCAGTTTTTCCAGAATATGCTCATCATTCAGTAACAGCAGCACCGTGTTCTGGTGGCCTCGACTGCCTGCTGTGAAAAGGTGAACCACCTCCTTTGCAACATTTGGGATGTCTAAGGTTGAGCCTGTTAAAACAGCACACCTGAATGTTTTCTGCAAGTCCCACAACACCTGCATGGCCAGAGTGGTTCCCCCACATCCTGACTGGTGGAACAGTTTAACCGTCGATATTCCAGGGCGTTTTCTTCTTTGACGAATTTGTTGTTCAAGTGTATCGTATCCATCTCGTTTAATAAAAGGAGTTCCAATGCCACGGTACTCTGCCTGTTCACTAATGTGAAAGTTCAACCAATCAGGTGGGGCCCCTCTGTAAAAGTTTTCCTCCGTCTGCTCGGAAAGTTTTGGATCCAAAGACACTCCTTCAAACTGATTTGCATAAAGAACATCCAAAAGTGAGAAGGAATTAACGATTTCACTCCCTAGGTAAATTTCCCCACCCTTAGCAGTGGATAAGGCTGGTCCATTTGCCATCTTGGTATTTCAGTTTCCTGTAAGTTAATGAATTAAAAAATAAAATAAAATCAAGATTAGTATCTTTGTAGATTATGATTTAAAAGAGATATTTGTAAGTTTTGCTATTCCTACATAGCCAACATTAACAGTTGTTTACTTACCAGTCTAGAAAAAATGTTGTGAGTTCAGCATCTAATATTATTACTTTCTTCACCAAGAACTGTCTTCAGTGGTGGAAAGCAATCCTCTTTGGTCGTTTCGATTTGTATCACTTCTTTTCTTCTACTTAAGCTACCTTCGGCACGATTGGCCTGTCTCATCACTTTCCGGTAACAATGGCTGAAATTCTTGGCAAGAATGATAAGTAAACAGCTGTTAATGCCAACACTGGCTATGTAGCAATAGCAAACCTTAGAAATAGTTCCTTTAAAACAAAGCAGTTAATAAAACATGATGCACAAATTAAACTACACACAGTAAGATAGAGAGGGACACCTCTGCCATCAGAGCAGGGGCGTCCCTATCTACAAGACTCTTTTGAAGACTCATCGCTTCCCAGAGCACTTCCTGTCCTAACACCTTAACACCTAGCAGCTACTATGCACTTGAACTTCTTCACTTGATCTCCTTGCATTTATTGATTAGATCAAGGACTTGGTTTTACACCAAGGTCTCCTACTGCACTGAAGCTTCAGAGTTGTTGCTCACCTGCAGGTTACTTTGGATAAAAGCATCTGCTGAATGAGTAAATGTAAAATGTAATAGGTAGCCTAGAATTAGCCTCACTGTCCCAGCTATGACAATGAAAGGTTTCTTTCGTGTTAATGAGTCAGTGATAGCAATAATATAATACTGAAAGGGACCGCTAGGAAAAGGACTACCAGTGAGAACTATGACATAACCCTAACCCTTACAGTAACACTTAACCTTGAACTAGGATTAGTTGTGTAACCACCAACAACAACTGAAAAAAGCATAAATATCTTCTCAGTGAGAACCACAGCAATATAATTTTAAATGCGTCTCATATTAACTCACAGATCTCTGCATGCCAATTTCAATCATTCCCGTCCACTCCAGACATAAGGTAAAGCTGTGGACAGTTTTTGTCACCACTCCAGCATCACAATCATTCAAGATACAGTCACAAAACTTTACAGTGTGTAGTTGCAAAATGAAGGCTGAGTTCAAAGATGGTTGTGTTCTGACCCATGAGTACAGAGTACTTCATTAATTTATTAATTAAGTTCTCATACAGTCTATGGTACTCATGTAATAATGACTACTGAGTACTCCTGGTTCGGAAGATCATTATGTTTATGGGCATCATGGCATTTTTGAATTATGATTTGTTTTCAATGTCAATCTTCAGATCTTTTTCTTCACGTCAGTCTTTTTTCAGTGACAGTGTTTGTACATGCTGACAGTTTCAGCATCAATGGTTTTCAGTTTCAGTTCTCTGTCACTGTATCGGAGTGGAAAGGTTTGAAGCGAGGGGCGATACAGAATACTGAAGAGAGAGAACATAACATGAAATAGGCTTAACATATGCCAGCCCAGTACCATTTGTAAAAAACTAGTAGAGAAAAACAGACTGTGGTTTGAGAGTTTCAGGTGAACTCAAGGAAGCTGCTGATATAAGTGTGCAGTCATAGCCCGGCAGCCAGAGGTGCGTTCAGGTCAGGAAGGGGGACGATCTCTCCACAGCACATCAGAATTGAAAAAAATATCCAAATATCAAAATAGCACATGTACAAAAGTAAAGTGAATAAATTGTAACACATCTGTTCAAAAGTGAATAGATGTGTTACAATTTTTCTTTATTGAAAGCTTGAATTGTTTTTTAGTCCATTTTCACTTCAACTTTTTTCAATGCCCGGACTTTTTTTCAGTGGCATTGGCTTACAGCTTTTTTCGGTGCAAGTTTTTGTTTTTTCAATTCCAAATCTTATTAATTTATTTGATTGACTCATTTATTCATTGTCAGACTCTAGAGTCACTGCCCTGTCCTAGTTTAACTTCATTGCAATAACATGAATTGTTTTACAATAACTGCTGTATATGTTGTTTGCAGATCCATACAGAAATTTAAATAATTTCTTACCTTTTTTCATATGATGCACAGATCTCTGAAGTTTTGTTAACATGTCCTCAGTTCAGTATTCATGTCTGGTAGCTATGTACTGAACCTAGCAAGGGGGTTGGAGTTAATATAGCCACATGCCACACCCAAGGTAGGTAGGTGAAATCTGACACATAACTGTAAAACTGTGAAAAGTAATTAGTGTGTTATGATCAAACTGTTCATATGAGTCAATCAAGGCCATATTGGACATTGTGTTTGTTTTGTAATGTATATCACATGCATATGTTATACACATGTGCATATGTTTATACAAATGCATATAGAACTAAGATAGACAAATAAAGAGATAATCCATGAAAATATCAAAGCATGCAAGAAATGTTTATCTTTTAAATCTTATTCTAAAAACATTTTATAAACTTTTAAACATTTCATTTACATAATCAGGCAGATCCTGGCAATGAAAAATGAAGTGTAAAACCTTATAGATAATAGAAAATGGGGGATGAATTGGGGATATCACATGTGTTTTGTTATTGCTGTATTATTTTGTTGTAGCAGTATACTTGTGTTTCACTGGAAATGCTTACAAGGATTTCCAGTAAAAGGTGGGGTGAGTTAATCTGATATATGAAATGTTGTTGACAGGTCATCATGCAAACGATTTAATCTTCATAAGGAAACCTAACAATCCATTCATTCACTATCGGTTACGCATCAAAACCTGTTTTTCATGTTGCTACAGAGTTGCATTAAACTTTTGTGAAACCCTGAGGGGCGTGTTGGATTGGATGTTATCAAATCTCTGTCACAGGGCTTTGCATAGATGATGATTACATAAATAGTTCACAAGTCAAGCGAGATATATAGATAATGAGGTATTGGGACAACAGTCGTACTGGACTTTTATGGCTGCTGTGCAACTGTCAGTTTGCAATTAAACAGTGCTGGACGGGAGTCCTACTAATATTACACTGATTATTTTCAAGATGAATCTCCTGGTTATTTTATTTATATTTATTATATTTGCTTTATAACAAGTAGTGAGAAATGTCCCTCACTCTAATAGTTTTGTCATTCTAATTATTAAAATAGTTATAAATATTAAAATAATTACAATGCAAAAAGCAGCAAATACTTGGAGATGCTGGAACCATGAAACATTTGGCTTTTTTTTTTTTTGTTCAAGAATATTTGACTTAAACATCAAAATAGCTGCCAATTAATTTTTGGTCAACTGAAAAATTGATTGAACCAACAAAAACCCCATCTTTAAACACTTGTACAATAACACCAAAACATGCTTTTAGTTGTTTATGTAAAATAGTTATACTCCTCCTTCAATGCACTTATTGTCAAGTCCAGTTGGTAAAAAACGTCTTCCATATATATGCAATAATGGACTATAAGTAAAGTGTCATAAAAAAAAAACTCAAATGTACTATGTTATATTTGAATTTTGTAGTCTTTCATCCGTCTTTGAAAGAAAGCAAATTCAGGCAAAACAGTATAGGTTAGCAAATATATTTTAATATATAATATTTATATTCATTTTAGCACAATGACAAAATGGCATAATTTCAGTTCAGTCTCATTTAAATCATGACAAAAAGCCACATCTTTATATTTGTTTTAATAATACCTCATATCATATTTTGTTGCAGTCGTTGCAAAATAAATCCTGAAGTACTTCTTGCCCCATGAGAGGGAAACCTTAGCAAAAGTTTCTAACAGCATTGAGCCCATGGCATCCAACAGGGTTATGTTGTGAAGTGTATGTGAAAATGTAGTGATGGATGGGATGACACTCCTCATTGCATTGTTAAGCACAGTGTCACAGCCTCAAAAATCAAGTCAGTCTCTTTGTCACTGGGACAGAACCGGATCACCTCACTGTCTTGACACCAAACTCAACTGTATCCAACGGGCGTCACATCGTTTAAGAGCAGTAAGTAAGACCAACATGAGGGTCTGGACTGACTGCGAGAAACAACCACACCTGTCACTTGCTACACCCTTTGAGAACTAAGCACATTAAAAGGCAGAATATGAGAGCACACATCCCACTGACTGACTCTCAAGGCCGCGACACACGATCAGCGCCTATGAATTAAACTCAGCAACGTTACTTGAATTAAAATGTTGAATATCTTCACATTTGATGACGTCCCTCCAGCTTAGTCCAGTTAACATCTGAAAATGAAGAATTTCCTTTTATGAACAGGTAAATGCATCTTGGGAAAATCTCTGCTACTTTCAAAATCACAGATGCATCCACCCTCAATGGTAGTGAGATAATCTGTATAATATAACACAAAATTAGACTTTTCAAGTCCTGTCCTGACATCTGTGCAAAAACCTCCTTTCATGCTAAGTCAAATTGTTAGATGCCTATACAACCTCAAAGCCACCACGGGAATGTCTTTCAGCTTCACGTTAAACCTTCAACCACAGTGACGGATCACACCACTCCAGTTAGAAAGATCAAATTAGCGTTGAAAACACAACACTTCAAAATAGCCTCTATTGTCCACTACTGCAAAACACGCACACTTCAGAAAACATCTGATCTAGCCACAAACATTAATGTGACCATCTGAAGTAAAGATTGTTCACTACAAACATCATGAGAAATTGCTAAAAGTCAAGCATGTCATGATTTCAAGTCAATACACCCCAGCAGTTTGCAACTAAATGAAGTTGGCACTTTTACCTACAAATTTACCTACAATGTGGAAGCTTTTTGTGTGCATGAAATGTAAACTTTATCTGCCAAAATGAAATGAAAGAGAAAAATACTTTTTTTAATTGTTTTTTTTCTTTTTTTGCTGTGCAGCTCCAGATAAATGTAAGTAGGTGTAGTTAAAAAGCTTGTTCACAATATTTAGGAACACCAAACTCTATAGAAGACTCCTCCTGTGATGGTTAAAAATTGCAAATAAAAGCTGCACAACATCACCTGACAGGATCACCACACATTCAGCATTCCTACCACTGACACTTTTTATCTTTTGATTACATCTCACCATTGTACAGCATTCTTGTGCAAGAACTGCCACATTCAAAATGATCCTAAACTAGCTGCTGATACCACACATACCAGAGATGTTTCCCAAACTATGAACCTACATATTTCGCTCTACAACAGCAGCTACAACCCCAAAACGATTCTTCACACTACTCTACCCAGCACTGATACTATCAACGTCTTCACTATCACTTCATCCATACCCCGTTTAACATTCAGACTTCAAAAATAAAAATAGCTAATAAAACAGCAGAGCATTGAGTGTTCAATATTAAATAGATAAACAGTGTAAAAATAAATAAGCCAATCACAGCTCCCTATCCTCTCTTATGCTAGCAAGCTCAGCAACTGCTTTTCCAAATTTAGCTAGTTAGCTCGTGTCAGCTAGGGCAAAAACAACGCTCAAGTTATTCTGATTAAACTAAGTAGAAGCTGCTGCTGCAAATAAACACAGTAACCTTTTCTTTAACCTCTTCTTTTTTTGCAGCTACATAACTAGGCTAAGTTGTTCAGGAGTATTAACTAACTTTAGTCGGCTAGAGCTTTACTAGCTGGTTAGCTACCTTGGAAGGTAGCCAGGCCTTGTAATGCTAAATAAAAGGTTCATTATCACAATACATTAATTGCTCAATTGATCATTATACACAATTATTAACAATTATAACAACTACTTATTCATGTCACTATTTATTAGTATTTAATATAGAACACTTTGGGGCTCCATACAAATCTAGACTGCTTATTGTTCACATGAAGGTTGTCAGTTGCCTGATTTTTAGACCCAATTTGTTGTCTACAATCTCTTGTAGATTGAGAACATACTTTTCATGAAAACACAGCTAAAGATGTGGAAATAAAAGTACTGAGATGAAAACTATTTGTTTCAATTGCTCTCAAAAGACTAAAAATCAGTGATGAACATTTCCTGAACTTTCTACGTGCACCTAGCCAAACATTTTAAGACTCTATCCTCTTTAAAATTCCTGCTCTTGGTGCAATGTGCATGTGACATCATGTCTTATATGAACAAAATGGCAGATTATGATTCTGTGACCATGTTTATCTTTTGTCATGATTTGGAAACTCTCTGAATAAAAATCATTTTACAAGCAGTGACCACGACACATCTGATCAAATACAACACAGTAAAACATAATATGTTACATATCAGTAAATACAATGAAATGAATATCATTTTTTTTTTTGTTGTTGTTGTAAAATAATCACCAAAAGCCGAAACAGCAAAACATAAATGAAGAGAATAACATGAATTATAAAAGTGTTGATGCATGGCCTGCTTAACATTAGATAAGCACAATGTTTTCATCCCCTTGATTTGTTTCCTGTTAGTAAAACAAAATCAGGGCATGTAAAAACAACAATATATAGGCATTAAATAAATTAATCAATTTCAAAACAAACACAGTGATATATATTCAAAATACATATTTACAACCTAATAAAATGGAAAAACAAAAAAGAAACAGTTTTATCCTTAAGGGGAGAATGATACTCTTGTTTGAATGAAATTTAATTGACTGTTAGCATCACTTGCTGAATACCTTCACACAATATCTGCCTCTTCATTTCATCTATACCCATATATTGGTTATAATCAGGTATTCACCGTAAATACATCTATATTTTAGTAGGTCTATACTTTGCAGCATTTACTAAGTTGATATGTACTTGGTACATGGAAATCCAAATTCTGACATCATTTTTGACTGATATGTCGATATATTATGTGCCGATGGCTACAGAGGAAAACACTAAACAATGCCAAAACATAGAATCTGCTTGGTGACGAAGTTGTGGGGCTGTGCCACATGGTGACATTGACGGGCGTTGACTTTAGAGGAGGATGAAGCAGGAAGTCGATGTAAATAAAATTAAATAAAATAAAATAAGGGGGTTGCAGCACAGCCATAATTTGATGCCGACAGAAATTTTAAACACTCCAGTGAATAACCTGAATGAAACATCTCCACTTAAGCTCCGATCAGGAGTGTCTTAGAGCATCCTGCAGTTGGCTTTTTTTTTCTTTCTTTTTTTTTTTGTTGTTGATGTTTACAGATATTGAATCGACAATCCTACTGTCAAACTACTGACAAACTACCACACAATTGCTAACATGAGTCCATTGCCTACTGAAATTCTGAGAGAAGAAGAAAAAAAAAAATAAAAAATTAAAAGTCACTTGGTCACATACATCTAAATTCACAAGTTGCTATTCAAAAAGCATTTAAAATAAAAAGAAAGAGAAATAAAATACAATGGCCCAAATCCTCCCTTGCTGATATTTTGTGCAAAAATGGAAACATGCTGAAATCTTGGGAGGAAAAAAAAAAAATCTTTATTTTGGTTTGTAGAATTACCAAAGCTGGAATTGGTGAATGACAATCCAACATTTATGGTCAGTAATCACATCCATTTTAACACTGGGAAAGACCATTGCCCACAGGTCATAGCAGTGAGTACAACTGCCTCCCTTTTGCCTGACAAGATGCTTTCAGTTCAGCCCTGTGATCGACGTTGTGATCCCAGTTCGCATTCAATAGGCTCAAGGTTACAGGAAGGCAGCTACCGCTTCACTTAGGGTCCGGCCTAGCGAGGGATAGTCTGGGCGCTGAAGGGAAAATCCACCCAGGAAATACTTCGACACTGTCATGTATCATCAATTTGATGTATGTACCTGGAGATATTTTATGATGAAGTGTTGGATTATTTTTTATATGACTGAATTTGAAATAAGCCCCCTCTCTCTGAGGACAAAAACTTAATGGTTGATTTTGTGGAAGAATAAAACAAAAGTTTGACTAAACTCAGATGTGGCTTCACAGATAAACAGGAACAAGAGTTGGACAGCTAATGACTCTGTAAGGCTGCACTTAGACACAGTGGTGCAGCGAGTTGAACCCTAACTTATCCTCAGGGGACCATGAATGTGTGCACCAAATTTCATGCCAATCAATCCAACAGTTGTTAAAATATTTCAGTCCAGACCAAAATGGTTGATCAATTGAAAACAGTGTGTGCCATTCACAATAACATCTACCACTCTGTGGAGGAAATGCAAAACAGGCTCGGCTTAATTCAAAGTATGACAGTGTTAAAGTATTTAAGGGTAGACTATTCCTTTAACAATACCATAAAAAGCTTGATCTGGCCAACATTAACTGGATGTTTTATGCAAAGACAAACACGTCCACTGTTTGTAAACTATCAAACCTTGCCATACATGTTCAGGCATTAAAGGACTATTGAATGTTTTAGTTATGTAAGACTTGGCTTGCAAAAGAGTAAAATGTGAGTCATACAGTATAGTTGGTCTAACGAGTTTTCTTTTTTTAATCCCTCCAGTTTGAAACAATAAACATTGCTCGACAAGCATTTATTTCCTTCTCTGAAACAACATACTTTGAATTCCTCTTCTCAAGTGCCACCTCACCGAGCACATCCGTCATACAAACTCAAACTCAAGAATATCAGGATCGTGTCAAACACCCTGACTCGTCACCATTAAAGAGCTCAGTTCTTAAGATTTAAGTGATTGGTTTGGGAGGGTATGTTACAGTGCAGTTTTCCTACAGACATAAATGCATAGGATACAAATCAGTCCAACACTACAATATACGGCGAGCAATACAAAAGAAAAAGAAGACGGATCACAGAAACTGTGATCGAAACAAAAGTCTTGGTCATTGGCACTGGGGTTGGT
>NW_019525102.1:580445-590339 GCF_002814215.2 Seriola lalandi dorsalis | reverse complement strand
AGGTAGCGGGCCTGGGATAAATGATTAGTCATACACTGATAGATTTTTATGTTGTTTTTTTGATCCTACAGCTTCGAGGACAACAAAGACGGGGGTGGGGGTCTAGAAATAGATCCACACAGACATTCTGTACACACCAACACTGAAGTCCTTAGCAAATTTCAGAATAAAAGTAGCAACGCTCTCTTTAAAAGTGAGAGCCGCTTTGATTAACTTGACGTGTGCGTCGGCGTCTGTCTCCGCTTCACACACAATCTCTCACAGTCGTGAAAAAAATTTCGGGGTAAACACAAAGTCTGCTAAGGCGTCTTCGCGGGGATAAAAGAGACACAGTGTTCAAAAGAGCAGTTATTATAGTTTAGTTTCAACAGTCTTGCTAGCTATTGTGTTGGTGCATGGCGGGAATGGCATAGTCAGCGGGTTATGAGCCGTCCTGTGCATTATAGATCCTTGTCACAATCTATTTTATGTACAGTTTATTAAAGGACATGGTTTATTATTATCGCATGCCGTGGTTTTCTTTTTGACATTTCATCCTTTTATTTTTTCCAACTTTGATCTGCACTTATTTTTTATTTTATTTTATTTTTTTATCTCCAGAGGCTTTAGTTTGTCTTTCATTCAAACTAGAAGAGAAGAACTCACATTCAGGTCAGTTATTTTCTGTGAAACAAATGAAATGGCAACAAACGGGTGAAAGAAAGTTTAGTATTTGTCTTTTTATGTGTCACGAAACACAACATGTTCACGCTGTAAATATAATATCCGATATACTCTCTCAAAATATACTTTAATATTCTCAAATAGATGTACTTTAGTGCTCGCTATGTGTGTTTTCTCCAATTAATTTGTTCACAGAGAGACTGAAGTTTCAGATTAGATTAAGGTTAGGTTGAAAGTCTTTAGACATGGTGAAACTGAACATACAGTGGAAAGTTCGCTCTTCTATGGGATACACACTGCAGGTCAATATATTATTTCTGCTATATTTTTTCTCGTAATATATTATTTGTATATTTACATCTCTAACCAGCTCATACAGCAAGACTTTCACGCTAACTGGTCCTTTTGATGTAAAGAAAACCTACGGACAGGGAGCGTCCATGGTATAGAAATAACTGCTATAACTTTCCCATCTTAATATTTTATGTAAATAACTCTTACTATGATTATAAGCTTAAGTCAAATATTGTTTTTTCATATGAAAATCAACTTTAAATATCTTCCTCTAAAATATTTATAATTTTTTTGCCCTTAAAACATGATACAATTATCTGCGTAAGAGTAAAGGGAATGCATACAGAGCCTCACACTGAGGAAAAGTGACTGCCTGATCCTTTAAGTTTGACATTAAGTTTTGTTTCAATTACAGCGACCTCATGGTATAATGATTTATTGACTATACGGGCTTTACAGGAAGAGTTAGACATTTGGGGACACATATGCTTATTGGCTTCCTTCCTGAGAATTTGTTGAGAAGATGCCGCTGTGTGATGAATACATGAAGCTACATCCAGCGGCGGGTTAGCTTCGTTTATCATAAAGACTGCAAACAGGTGGAAACAGCTAGCTTGGCTCTGTCAAAAGCTAACGACGTCCATCTACAAGCCAGTTAACACAACACATCTCATTTATTTAAACCGTACAAAAATCAAAATGTAACAACGACAGTAGCCAGACTAGCTTCACCGTTTACTATATTTATGCTAACCCTCTGCTAACTGTAGCTTATACTTAGCTGTATAAACAGAAAGACATTAGCGCGGTTTCAAATATTCCCATCTAAGTCACAAGCAAGAAAGCAAATAAGCAAATTTCCCAAACACACCGGAACAAATATGCAGCTATACACTGAAACACTGTCATAGTAAGATTAGTTTTACTTACTTAGTTTTTTGCTAAGTATTAACTTCAGTTTTTAAAATTGCTTTTGATCATGTAAACTATGTATTAACATGTTTTAGTTTAATTTTGTCTCCAGATAGTAGTTTTCAGTCTGTCAGTTTCATTTTGAACATTCAAGGTGAAGTAAAAAAAAAAATAAAACAATAAAAGCACTGCTGAATTCTGTTAGTCATAATAATGTATCACTGTACATGAAATATGTACCTGTCAGTTCACCTGTCATCTTTCTGAACTTTTCAGAATTTCTGAAAGAATAAAACTTTAACAGTCTCATTTTGTTGTTAAGATTTTTAAGCAGGGTTTGTGGTTTTAAATTCAAAATGGTTGGATATCTTTTAACTATAACAGCCTTGACTGATGTGAACTCACACACACTCACAGAATGTTACATTAACACAGCATCACAGATTGAACAGTGTTTACAGATTACACTCATTGTGAACTGACCCACTCAGCGTTTGAATCGAGGGTAGACTTTGGCTCTCTCTCTCTCTCTCTCTCTCTCTCTCTCCCACACACATACACTGTCGGTCTCCAGATTTCTTCGTCTATTGTCTTTTTTTTTTTTCCCCCGCAGCTTCCCGTCTCTCCTCAGCTTGGGAAGAGGCTGCATCGCTACGATCTGATTGGTTGACTTTGTAGGTGGCTGCCTGCGTGGTTCAGTGCCGTGGCAAGTGTTAGTGCAGGGAGGAGGGGGCAGGGCTGGGTGTGTGTGTGTATGTGTTATCTGTATGTGTGTGTGTGTATGTATGCATGTAAGTATGTCTGTGTGTGCGGGGTGTGAGAGGGGTTGGTGAAGCGGGGGAGGGATGGGGTTGGTCAGAAATGGTTGGTCGGTTGATTAGAGTGCCAGGAGTGAAGAAATCAAGGTGCAAAGATCAGGGCTGAGGGTCGCGACCTCACACTTTTTTAGGGGGCGGGGCCAACTTGATGATCTCATCTTCAGAGGGCTGGCGGATGATGTCTTTTTTTTTGGGGATGGGGGTTGAAAAAGAGGGTAGAGGGAGAAAGAGAAAAACAGAAATCATTAGAAACCTGTACTTTAAACATAGAGAGTTGTAGCCATTAAACCCAGTTTAGCATCTGTAGCTCTCTGTCTCCTTAAAAATCAGTCATTCAGGGTGTCATTATATCAAACCCCATGCAACTCCTCCTGTGGAAAACCACTTTCACTGGGTGCAGCATTAAATCTCGATCTTTTCATTCTTTATTTAAACTCAAAAGGACACGATGATCTGAATAATTTCCTCAAATTGATTATTAATACCAGAATACATGCAAGATAAAGTAAAGGCAAGATTGATGCTTTAAAAATCAATATTTATCAAAGAGGGAAACGGCGAAAGGAGGAAAAAGGGAAATAAAGAGGGATAAAATGAGCAAGTATATCATTATAAGAGTCTTTATTTTCTTTTTTATCTTATTTTTTTATCTCGAATGTCAACATTGGTATTGGCCCCAGAATCTGGCACTGATCGGTTTTCATATTGGCAGTTAAAGCCTGGACTTTTCAGCTTTTATTACCCCATTTAAATCCTTATTCAACCAATTTTTACAACATTAATCTAGACAATATATGTATGTTTATATGTTTTCTAAATATTTACACAGTTATCCTGTAGATTATTCTTAATGCCATATGTGTATGAGGTTGTTATTTTAAGATCTGATCTAACCCCACATCTGCACGGTCTAGAGATTAAGCACAGAGGGTGTGTTACCTTTGTATTTCTTGGCCGAGGGGATGCGTGTGAGCTTGGTGTCGATTTCGTCATCCTCAGAGATCTTGAGCACGGTGGTGCGGTACTCGATCACCCTCGTCAACAGGTCCGGTCGCCGTGAAATCTCAAAGATGTGCTCGATGTATGACAGGTTATCTGCATGGGAGGTGTTGTTAGAGGGTCTGGTCACTGAAAAGGCCTCAAGCTAATATCACACCTGATGCAACGATGCTTCAGACACATCGTAGCGGATGTGGAAATAAGAGGGAACACGCAGCTAGAAAATATAAAATATGAGCTATTTGATTTAATTTGTGTCTCACCCTGGGCCAACTTGTCGTTCTTCTCCAGGTAGCTGAACCACTCTTTGGAGGAGGTGATGTTGTTGCTCTGGTCCTCGGGGATGTCCTCCTTGCAGGCCGACTTGAGCTGCTCCAAGTCCTCGTTGGTGATGTTTTCAGACAGGTCGCTGAGCAGAGAGCTGTACTCCGCCATGGTCTGGTCAGAAGCAGAGAGAGGAGAGAAGGAGAAACCGTTAGATATATAGAATAAAATGAAAAGGAGGCAACAGAAACTAAAGAGGAGAAAGAAACAAAAAAAAAAACTGCGGTTGAAAATTTCCTAATGTTGTTTCTTTGGCGAGTAAAACAGCCCACCTACTTCCCAGACTCTACAATGGAAAACAGTAAGGAAATCTTAGCTAACGACAATAGCACACCGTCAGAGTGGGATGAAAAAGCACAAAAACACTGAGAACAGAATAGTTCAGACAGGTCACTTCTCTCTGTTTGTATGACGATTGCTGGCAGACTTTGTGTTTAGTGGACAACCGAAGGAGAGGATTGAGATTCACTTAAAGAATCAGACAAACAAACAAACAAAACTACACAAATAACACCATTGCTCTGGGGGACATGTTTTCTTCATTACAATTAACATAAACACCATCCTACTGCTATAAATACTCACTACACGACCATATCTGTATTAATCCACAGCTGAAAATAGTCCCCAACAAATGCACAGTTTACTTCTGTTTGAGTAACATTTGGTAAAAAAAATACAATGACTAAACGTTTTGGGAAATTATTAAGCTTTTTTTGTTTTTTTTTTAAATTAGACTAGATATGTGTGAGCTGTTTTGACATCTGCAGTAGAAACCAGTGGGCTTGGGTTTGAGAGGCTCAGACAGAGTAGGGAATTAAGAAAGTCCTTAAAGGACTCCGGCATTATTGGCTTTTCTCTTTTCATGGGATTTAGGAAAATAAGATAAAAAAAAAAAAAGGAAAGAAAATCAGCCTTATCTTTTACACTCTGTGGCCTTTTGGGCTTTTACCTACAGCATCAACTCAACTCAAGCTCTAGTGGAAACTTCTGCAGCTCTCCGTCTCCCTCTAGTGGACGGATTGAAGAAGAACATTTCTTTGCTGGTCCTTGTCAGACTTGGCTTACTGTATCGGTGTAAGAGGAGAGGCAAGTCCACAAATCCACTCACACTTGAAAAGTAGACTAAATGAGGTGTCATGAGACGAGATCGACCAATCTGACCAGATCGGTACTGACAATGGAAGTGCTTATTAAGGGGGGCGGGTATTAGCCGAGGCATGATCAATTACAGTTACATCTATTCTGTCGGCACTACCTTGCATAAAAAATGATTTCAAGCGTGGAAGTATACAGCTTTTAAATTCGGGAAAAAGGCAGCACTCATATTGGATTGATATTCTGTAACTGCAAATATACTGAGTTGAAATATTGGACTCTATTATCAGGAGAGAAACGTTCGATTGGTTCACCCCCTCTTATACCTGGACAGAAATCAAAACAGCTCTCTGTGCTAAGATATTAAAGAGTGAAACATCGTGCGAGTTCACTTTTTCTTTTTCACCTTAAAGATAACCATCTGTATATACAGTGTTAATTATTCATTATCATTATTAATATACATTCATATATTATACATACACGTATATTCAGTTTGCAGTTAATTCTGTTGCCTGTTATTCTGTTTATATCCAAGGATACTGATTTGAACTTCTGAAAGGAGGTAGCTCAGGGTTTGGTTTTCAGGTTTTGGGACCAGCGGTTGAAGGATTCAGTCTATAGGCATGCAGCGGTTGCGGCCCAGGCTAGTGTTAAGGAATGAGTGTTGTTAAGAAAGCAGGGTTTAGGTTATCCTCAGAAAGATGGGCTGTTTGTCAAGTGTGTGTGTGTGTGTGTGTGTGTGAGAGAGTGTGTAGGAGTGTGTGTGCTGGCATGCGAGTTGTTGTTCAGAAGCAGGCAGCCGGCGAGAAAAAGACAAAAAAACCACAGTGAAAGAGCGAGAGAGAGAGCGAGAGAGCGAGAGAGAGAGAGAGAGAGAGAGAGAAACAGACAGAGTGATTCAGACATGTTGTGAGGCCGTCTGCTCTGTTCAGCTGCGTCACTTTGGAAGAAGCAAAGAAAGTACATCAAGAGGCAAAGGCAGGCTTTTACAGTCCGGGGACACAGTGTTTCAGATTGCTGCTCACGTCTCGGTTATTAACATATTTGGGTCGAGCTATTCACATGCAGCTCCTTCTCCAGATGATTGTTAATGTCCATGCGAACATCACCGTGGATGGAAGCTACTGGAATATTTTTGGAATATCCGATTCATCAAAAAATGTATTATATGGATGGACAGAATATTAATTGGCAAGAATTATGTTAACTGATTAATTGGCAAAGTCAGTTTTAAGCAGTCATGTCTGGATTTCTCTACTTTCTCTACATTTCCATCTGGTTCCTAATATCAGACTATTTTATATTAAATATTTAGATATTTAGGTAGCAAAATAAATCCAGCTAGTTTTCTTGTGGCCCAATATATGCCCAGTTCCTCGGGCCGAATGTGGCCCTTATACAGCATTATAGTCAGACGCTACTTCCCACATCTGGACTAATTCCGGCACACACGAAGAAAATCATGTGACTGTCAGATGATACCGAAGGAGAACAGCCATGATCTGCCCAGATGTGGAAGTATATGGGCCAGACTTGGGCCGAGGAACCAGGCATATGTTGGGCCAGAAGTTGTTTTTTGTTATCCTGGATTATACGAAATGATGTGATACATACATTTCTCTTGGCCTTGTTAAGTCTGAAGACGGAGGTCTCAAGGAATTTAGGGATAAAAGTTGCCTAGAAATGTCGCTGAGACACGGTGGGCTGCCAATGACATTATGCCACAGAACAAAACCAACTAGAGGTGCCGTTTCCAACATTTTCAACCCCACAGCCAATTAAACGGCCGCCTCAGGATTTCCAAAGACCTGTTTATCCCGACTTTTTTTGGTGTGATTTTCCCCAGCCCTTAGTGAGTTTAATGGGGCAGCAGTTCAGCAATGTGGACGTGATTAAGGTTACTTAAAAACAGCTGCCTTTGAGCTGAGTAGGATCCAGGGTCTTGCTCAGGGAGGCTTCAGCAACTTCGAGGAGTGATACAAGTTCCAGCAGGACTGCCTCCCTTCTACCATGAAACACGAGCTTCCTACAACATGAACGTGAATCTAAACAGATACTGTTCTTTTTTATCTTTTTTTTCTGTGTCACACACAGCAGACACAACCCCACCCCCCCCTTCCCCAAGTCCCTGGCATCCATGCAGCTGGCGAGAGCGCTGCCGCTCAGTGCAGTGCATCATGGGCACTGGCACGAAGCTCTGTCTGCCTCTGATCCCAACAGTCTCAGCACAGATAAACACGCCATACAGAAAGCCCAGAAGAGCTCCATGACGAGTGGTGTGACCTATATAACAGAGGCGCTGTTACCTGCAGTGACCACCAGAGGGCCCCCATTCACTGCGGACCATTAGATACTGAAACGGCAGCTTTGCTTATTAAAGCATGAGCATCCGCCTCACTGTGCTGCAATATTATCTTTACTTAATCGTCTTTAGCTTGCTCTCAGGGACATATGGATAGGAGATGATGCTCTGTAACTGAGCAGCAGACCTTGAGCTTGTCATATTATCTCCCTGAAAAGATGAAAGACAACAGTGATGGAAAAAAACAATTTTGTGACCATTCATTCATTCAAAAGCACAGTTAAATGAGTTTAAAAAAAATAAAAAATACCAGGAATGGAAAAGCCGATGATTTGGTGACTAGATGAATGGATCTTTATGCGAGACTGACAAACAGAGACAAAGTCTTCAAATCAGCACGTTATGGATGGGACAATGCAGAGTACCAGGGCAGATATGATTGCTAATGTAATTGTCCCAGAGGCTGATTTAAGGTCAGATTTGTTTGCCTCTTCTCTAATGGCTAATGGTGGCATTTGGTTTGGTTTGTCTGATCCACGATCTCAGCCTCAGGGCAAGAGCACAATGATGACAGAGCGCTTTTTACTGTGTATATGTGTGTGTGTGTGTGAGAGAGAGAGAGAGACAGAGAGAGAGTGAGAGAGTGTGTGTATGTGTGTGTGTGTTAGTTCAGTCTTAAATGTCACATTCATCTCCTCTCAAACCAGAGCAACTTGCTCAATCAACACAAAGCGCTGCGTGGGAGAGAGCAGGGATATGCACCTTAACTCCAGTGAATACGACAAGGGTCTGAATACTGTGTGTGTGCGCATGTGTAAGTATGTGTGTTTGTTTTTGTGTGTGTCTCCAACTGCAAGATTGGGAATTGTGTGTGTGTGTGTGTGTGTGTGCACGTATTTGTGTGAATGTGTGTTTGTACGCTTCGACTCATGAGCTCGTGAATTGTTTCTGCGACGGGGGGAAGCTGATTGAAAGAATGAATGTGCGTGTGTGTGTGTGTGCGTGCGTGTGTGTGTGTGTGCGTGTGTGTTGGTCCCTGAGCCTCCTCTCTCGACCCAGGTCGCCCTGCCTGCTCTCTGTTTTGCACCACAATGGACTGGCGCTGCTTTTGTGTACTTTTAGAGGAGAAGGGGGAAAAAAAACAACAATGGACAGAGTGGCTACATTTAGTGTTTCTCTCCCACCACTTCCCTCACACCGCTGCCTTTAACTCTTTCTCAACCATGAACGACGTTTCTATCAAAATATGCAACATGGACCATTCTGAAAAAATAAATGCTATTTCATTATTACCATTTAATCAGTTTTGTACTTTTAAATTTTGTTATAATCTTATCCTTTTATTTTTCTTCTTATTTGTTCTATTCTAAAATTGTTCTGTTTCATTGTTCTACGGACACTAATTCCTGACACTTATTTAAACTTATTCTTATTACTGACATTTTTTTTAAGATACTGTAATATAATTACAAAAAACTTTGATTTATGTTTTATGATTTATTTTTTTTCAGAAATGGCCTTCCACATTCATTACAGGTGTTCATACTCTCAATTCCTTCTGCTGAATGTAAAGAAGTAAATGGAAATGGTGAAATATTGCTTTGATTACCACTTTTTTGTTCATCATATATATATTCACACAATACAGGTGACCTCGATGACAATGTTGCTCTGCTTAAAGCAGACAACTTAAGTGAGCAGTAAAAGAAGTGTCTATGCATCATAAATGCTGCATCTTAACCGAATCTAGCAGGAGTTGTATTAAACCCTCAGTCAAATGAACATATCTGTGCTTATGCTGTTGCCTGACAACGGAGAGAAAAATATGACAATAATAAAACCACATGGATTGCAGCTATAAGCTATCAGCTATAATGACAAAATGCTTCAGTGATCAAAGAGATTCAGCAGACACAGAAAGTCAGTTTGCTTCCTCTAACAAATACCCAACCGGATCCATGAAGGCCGACTCCCATGCATCTGTGTTTCATAAGAAGTTCAAGGTGAAAACTGAGAGACGTGTGCATATTTTGGTTTCTCTGCAATACTGTAGTCATGCTCTAAGTAAAAGAGTCTGTGAAATCCCCTCTAACTGCTGCCCCCCCCACCCCCTCCCTCCCTGGTCTCTCAGGGACGAGCCTGACACTGCTTCCATACATAGAGACCCACTGTGCTTCACATTCTCATGAACACAAACATGCTTTTGTCTGCCCGTTCCTCTGTCTCTGCTGCCTGTGTGTGTGTGTGTGTGTGTGTGTGTGTGTGTGTGTGTGTGTGGTTGTCTTAAAATGTGAGACAGACAGAGAGAAAGAGTTGTCACAGAAATTCTAATTACAAAGTATTATTCAGCTATATATTAAATTGACATCTGAACAATAAAAGCTTAGAACAAAGAAAAAAAAAACAGGTTTCTGGGACAAGAGGAAAGCAAAAATGAACAAGGAAAAACAAAAACACGTGCGCGCACACGCACACACACAC
>NW_019525102.1:531332-580371 GCF_002814215.2 Seriola lalandi dorsalis | reverse complement strand
TGTGTGTGTGTGTGTGTGTGTGTGTGTGTGTGTGTGTGTGGTTGTCTTAAAATGTGAGACAGACAGAGAGAAAGAGTTGTCACAGAAATTCTAATTACAAAGTATTATTCAGCTATATATTAAATTGACATCTGAACAATAAAAGCTTAGAACAAAGAAAAAAAAAACAGGTTTCTGGGACAAGAGGAAAGCAAAAATGAACAAGGAAAAACAAAAACACGTGCGCGCACACGCACACACACACACACACACACACACAGGATTCTGCATGGGCGTTGTTTGCAATTATCCAAATGTTATTTGTATAAATAAAGACTGTTGACTCCATAAAAAGCATTAATGGTATATCCATTAACGCTGTATATGTGCTGGGGTAAATATGGTAGTTAATTAGCGCCAAAACATTTTGATAAGCAGTAAATTAATCACGTCATTGTGATCAGTCTGCAAGGGAAAGATTTGCACTTGCAAAAGCAGGTGCTCACGCTCAGTTTGAAATCTCTTCTCTCACAGTTTTCTCTTGCAGTTCTGGCTGGTTTTAAAGCACTTGGCGGAGCTTAGTCACAACATTTTGCACACAGGCTTCAGCAGCACTATAATGAACTTTCACAGTCCAAGTCTGTTTAATATGAAGCTACAGCCAGCAGCTGGCTAGCTTAGCTTAGCTTAGTATAAAGACTGTAAACAAAGTGCAAACAGCCAGTCTGGCTGTGACCATTCTTACGACAAAAATTTATCCCACAAGTCGAAGGGTCACTGAACCCCACCTCTTCCTGCTAGCTTAACCTCCTAGGACCTGGCGTCCACATATGTGGACCTCACATTTTGGGTTCTCTAGACCACAATACTAACTTTTTCTCAACAAGGGCCTGGTGACCACATATGAGGATATTATACTGCCACTCAGTAATCGAAATTTAAAACTAATGTCCTCATATGTGGACATCATTTTTCTCAGGTCCCAATCAGCCTAAATAGCAAAGAGAAATTAGAAATGCACGCCATGCAAGAGTTCGGGTCTTAGGAGGTTATAGGTGCTATATGTACATTTTCTCTGCTGCCCAACCTGGTTTCTTGCTGGGAGCGAATGGTGGTGTTGGCGGAGCGTTTACAAGACGAGGTTAGAATACACACATGAGCACTACATTTTCACCCGCTCACGTTGGACTGAGGGCAACCTGGACGCTACAGTGACTCACTATCGCAAAGCAGTATTACGAGACCGGCCGCGGCTAGCTGGTTAGCACGCTAACTTCAGTAGAAGAAAAGATGTGAAAGAAAAAGAAGAAAAGCAAGAGCTTTAATTGACATTAAATTGATTGTTTATTCTAGACTCTTCTACATAATTAAACAGCTGATGCTAATGTTGGCTATGTGGCAATAGCAAGAACTTAAATCTAGCATTTTTAAGCTATGCAGCAAAAGCGAAAACTGATAGCAGTAGCTAAGTCTTGCCACACAAAACCAAAGAATGACACTGATCCATGGCATTAGTGTGCTTAACCTGGGATGTACCATGTTTGTTGGCAAGTCAACCGGCTCTGACTAAGGAATTAGTAGATTAACTTGCGATTATAATGCTGGTTGAAACAAAACAACGTGAGTCGGTGTAAATACAGAGGTATGTCATTATTTAGATGTGACCTGATACAGATCACATGATTTAACTTAAATGGCAAAGAATTGTACTCAGTTTTTTGTTCAGCATGGGTGGTGTTAGCTATAGTCACAACACTGAGGAAGAAAAATGTTTTAATGTATGAACGTCTGCAGGCACCATTTGTTACCTCTAAATACTGTATCTCTTATGTCCATGAGTTTCAGTTATTCTTGCACTCTCAGTAGCTTTGTCTTTAATGAACTTCCGTAGATTTCATGTTGTAAATGGAAGCCAAGCGGTGTGAAGAGCTCCTTTTCCACTCCGTGACTAAACTGTTAACCCCCCCCCCACCACCACCACCACCACCACCACCTCCACCACAGTCTGCTTTACATTGTGCAATCAGGCCATTATCCATCCAGACAAGACCCCCTGTTCTCCCTTCTCTCTCCTTTTTGTCCTTTCAATTTTTTCATTTTTCCTCTTTTTATATTTGTCTCCATATCTGATTGCATGTACAATAACAAGCAAGCAAAGAATGAAGGCAAAACCATACATCCGCATGATTTGAAAGTAAGAGTCGACACAGCAGCAGTCAATCCATATTTTCTATCAAGCACCTGAATGCAGCCCTGAGGCAGAGTGTGTACCAGTAAACAAAATGTCAGGTTCACGTGGAGGATCTTGGTCTGCAAGCTGTGACGATGTCTGCTGAGGCCTTGTGCACAAAGATCAACTCTTATTATTATTATTATTATATCTTCAGTTATATGCATCACGTCTCACTATTCTCTTTCAATTTTGAATTGCAGAGATACTCAACCTACTGAGTGCTTCTCTTTGTTCAGATCACTCTCTCTCTCACACACACACACACACACACACACAAACACACACACGCACGCGCATATACATACATAAACGTATACAACAACCACCAAAACTCCATTCACCCTCCACACCAATGACGTTGCCATGGAAACCAGGCCTGGCTTTGCCTTTAGGCCGGGAGACGGTTACCTAGCGACAGGGCAGAAACCACCCCCCCTTTTCCTTTCCCTCCCCTCCTCACCTCACCCCGCAACCCTCCCCACCCCTTTCAGAGTAAAATCCCCCACTAGGATGATTGACACACACAAAAACACAAACCCACTGAAATGTTTTGAGTGAAGTCATATGTTGAGATTTTGTTTGCTACACTTGATTATCTAGGATTTTTAGTGTATTTAGAGCAACACTGAAAAACAACATGGTGATACGACACACAAAGATTAAACATTACACATGTACACACACACACACACACACACACACACAAACACAGACACTTGTGCGCACAGAGACAATGTGAAGTTACTGATCTCTTCACTGCAACATTGTGACAGTCATATGATCAATAGACGTGCTCGCGCACTCCGCAACTCCTCCTCCATCTCTCTTTTTATCAACGACACACAAACAGAAACACACACTCTCCCTCTCTCTTTCTCTCTCTCTCCTTTAAACACACAGAAATAAAGAAACACAACGCTGGCCAACTGTGCTGGACTTCAGCATGGAGAAAAGCCTTTAGATTTTACCATGGCAACAAAACCACAGGGGTAGCAGCTCAAAAAAATCTCTCTGACAGAGATCTGGAAAGAGGAATAGACTCTGTTGCACTGTTTTCTATACAACGTATCCAGACTTTGTGTGTCTGATTTTCCTTCGCAAGCCCTCTGTTTTCTTTTCATCCTCTTTCACTTGCTCTTCTTCATCCCTCTTTCCCCTCACATATTTTTCTTTTGTCTTTATTGCTGCTGGTCTTCATATGTCTTTCTCAGGCTCTATTAAAAGAATCAGTGTAAATACTTGAAATTTAAGTGGAAAAATGTGTGAAATTGTTGCACAACTCTTTTCCAGTACACCATGATTTATTCATCAAATGTTTAAGGTGCCTTGTTCAGGTTTGTGGCTGAAGTTGATGAGGAGAAAATGAAAGTCTTAAAAGAAAAGGTCCTCCTTTGTGTCTCATTCTTTAAAACCATCTGTTATAAACCTGACAAAGTGGCACCAAACTGTAAATGTATGGAGGCCAGCATAGGCTGTAATGCACTAAAGTGTCAAAATAAATGTGATAAAGACTGCAGTCTCCTTTTACCCCTAATTCTTTCCTCTCATTCTCCTCTTGTTCTCCTCTGTCCTGTTCCTTCACATTTTATTCTGGGAGCCAGAGCGCACAAGCAGTTAGTCTCTGTCTCCTTCATTAAATCTCTCATTAAATGTACCCTGACCTTTCAAAACCTACCCTCCTCTCTTTCTCCCCCTCTCTCGGTATATTTTTCTATTTCACTCAGATGGACTAAGAGGCAGAGAGTAGGAGTCCCGCCCACTCTCCCATCTTTAAATCTCCCATGAAACTCACCTCGACTTCACCAAAAAATAAATAAAAATCTGTTTGGATCACCATGTATGGCAAGAACAACGTTTCTCTCCATTCCAAAAAATGAAAAAAAGAGTTGAATTTAAAATTATATAATAACCTGATGTAATCTTTATCCAATTCAAGCAATGTTATTTTACCACAGTTTGAGTCATGGACAATCTCTTTCTCTCATATTCTATCCTTTTTCCTGTACTGTCATTCTCAGAGCGGTAAACCTTCTCTATCTCTCTCTCTCAGAATATATCTTCAGTCTTGCAGGAGCTGCAGTAGGTGTGGGCTCGGAGAGTGGGAGGCAGAAGAGCTCAAAAGTCGCAGGCCGTAGCAA
This sequence comes from Seriola lalandi dorsalis, assembly GCF_002814215.2. Taxonomy (NCBI): domain Eukaryota; kingdom Metazoa; phylum Chordata; class Actinopteri; order Carangiformes; family Carangidae; genus Seriola; species Seriola lalandi. Next base: position 576,021 of record NW_019525102.1, on the reverse strand, counting down.
ATGTCCGCCTCCCTAAATCTACCTCTCAGGTCAGAAGTCTCTCTTACCCAACCGCAGATATAATTTTGCATCTCTGAGCGTGAAACTAATTGCCTTTTTCTTTTCGAGCATTTCACTCCAACCCACATTCGCTGCTTTTATTTTCGTTTGTTTTTTTCTCACATATTCGTGCTCGCTCATCGTGAGACCTGCTGTAAAAACAAAACTACGAGGTGTGTGTGTGTGTGGCTAAAATGATTCCGAAATAATCTTTAAAAAGAGTCAGTGGCTGCTTCTGGTGTTAAGTTTTGTTTAAATTTATATACGTATTTGTTCCTCTGCCTTCGGTTGATGTTGGCTTGCTGCCTAATGCAGCATAATTTTATTTACTGAGGTGACTACATGCATTAGTGACAATAAGTAATGGCTAACACATATATTATAATATAAGGAGATAACACAGATTTACAGATAATACGTTACAGTTTACAGCCACTTCTAATGCATTTGTTACATCTATCAAGACTGTGAGTGCTGGTATCTCCCATGCATTTAAATGCATGTGCAGCATTCATTACACATTAATGCTATTATACCTGAGTGCTGGTATCTTTGCCATTGATTTGATCAGGTCCATGGGTGCAGTGATTCTATAAACCATGAGCTCATTTCTACAACGTCTAACACTTAAATCACTTTGTACAGAGGCTATTCTGTTTGAACAGCAGTGTTGGACCGGATGTGGCTGTCAGCTACAATTAAAGCAAATTGATGAAACATTTCTGTCATCATAATACTTGATTTGCCCTGTTACTGCAGCCAGTGTCACAACCTGAACCCTCCAAACTACTTTGGTTGAGGTTGGTGCAACAGTTAGATCGGTTTCTGAAATGAGGAGCTGCTTTTCCGTCATTATGAAATGATATGTGGTAGATAGATAAAACTTTATTAATCCCAATGGGAATATGCAGATGTGTAAACATGCCTGAATTTACACTATGCTGTTAGTTCGTAGCAATCATCCCTCTTGTGGGGAAGCTACTTTTAAAGGTGATGAGTTTCATTAGTTGTCACATTGAAAAAGTGTGATTTAGCAGGAGGGACTGCTCTGTCTTCACTGTGACTATTAACTCCTGGCGCTGATAAATGAATATAAACTTGATGACCTTTCTGCTGAAGAGCTTCTCATCCAAAAGTCAAGGTGCAGTTCCTGCGACAACCATGAAGGGAGTCCCTGAACCTCTCCCTGCTTACACTCTTGATTTAGGCAGTGAACACACAGAATGTAGCATCAAACAAATCGCACGCTGTATGCCGACAGTGTGTGTGTGTAAACCACTGCGGAACCTGAGTGGCTCTCAAACCCAACAGTAGACGTTGATCAGAGCTCAATGCCGCGGGCCGCTAAATCAATCTAACCTGCCTCCCTGCAGGTTTCTTGTCCGCCAGCAAACAACAAACACACGCCCCCTGCAGACGGCGACCGAGCAGGAGGAAACACTGTCCAGTCACCGCAGGCATCAACTAGCCCTCCCTGCACATCGATATGAAGCCGCTTTATCCACCGCTGCTGCACCGCCGCGTCCCGCTGGGCAACTGAATGACACCACGCTGCTGGCGTGCAGCTGTGCCTCTCTATTCACTTTTACTGAGGTGGTTGGGGGAAGTTGGAGTTTTTATTCTCTGTCTGCGCTTATTTTGGTTCCCGCTCGGTCTCTGGCAGCTGTTGCAAAACCTCTGTCTCTGGATCGTCCCACCAGTGCTGGAGAAACGTAGCAAGCGCTGCAAGTAAAAGCACAAATCTCGACTACACGGACATAGGGGTGAAATTTAGTTGAAACTTTAATAGCATTAAGATGGATTGGGCGCTGGATTCCTGAAAATTGCATCTGCTGTCTAAATAATTTCTTGACAATCACAGCTGCACAGAATGATTTGCTTGTGAGGCCACAGTGCAGAGAGAGTCAGCTTTCACCCACAACCTGCTGACTTAAATCAGACTGCCTGATGTATGCTTGACCTTGGTGCTCCCTTAGAGGAAACTCAGGTCTTAGTGGCTGTGCTCCATTTGGCCGTGCAGCGCGCTGCTTATTATGTTCTGGAAAGTCTGGGGCAAAGGCATTTTTTATACAGCTGCAGGTCTGATTAATCAAAAAGCAGCAGGTAGCTGAGATGCTTTAGGAAACTTGAATCTTTTTCGAGCTTTGAAGTTGTTTGAGATGGAGCTACTTCTAACTGTTTCATATGGCGTTATATTTCATAGTGTATATTTTGGTTTTCTATCTTAATCCGTAAAATAAAGTAACAATAGCTTGAGTAACTTGAGTTAATATACTTAGTCTGCAGCTCTGTTAATGCACCTTACAAAGGCCAGCAAATACTATAATTTAGCTGACACGATTTCTAATCAGCACACCTCAAAATATGAAATGGATTCAGTAATGGCCATATTATGATTTATTCATACCGGTGATGAGCTAACAGTTAAATTAGTCAGCTAATGGCGAAGCACTCAGTAAGACTTTTTGCTCCAAACAGATGTTTCATTCATACAAAATGTGAGCTGACTGATGATTTATGTTGCTTGTACAGCATGTCGTTTTTCACAGCTATGCGTAACGCCATCTGGTGTGTGCATTCTGACGCGCACACACACACACACACAACTCAAATGATAAGACGATGTTGGCATTGAAAGGTCAAACACAATGCTCCAAGGTTGTGCCATCCGCCCCCGTCTCTGCATCCACATCATTCTCAACTAGCGCTGCTTCTCTCTGCCCCTTTGTCTCGGTTTCCCGCTCCTTCATCACCGCACTACCGTCACTGTTTCACCTTCATTCTTCATAAGTCCTCAGGCTTTGGAGTCGTCATCATCACAGGAGCATCTCGCTGCCGGGAAACATTAGAATTGATTTGTGACCATTAATCTTACTTTGATGTCTCTCTCTCTCTCTCTCTCTCTCTCTCTCTCTTCCAGAGAACATCGCCTCTGTACACTAGCCAAATAAAACACCTTGTGTAACACCCATCTCTCCTGTCCTTTCCCTCCTTCAGATGCTTTGCTCGTTTGTTCTCTCTTCCTCAACCTCTTTCTGCAAGTCCTGCTGTTTCTGTCTCAGATGTCCTGTTTTGTTTTTGCACGCCTTGGAAGAGATTCCCGTCCCATTACCACAGGATTAACCCTCGTCCGGTCGGGCAAGTTCCATCACACCACAGGCCTGGACAGTGAAAAGAGGGATGTTGAAGTGAAGAGGAAGAAAAGAGGGAGTGATATTGTGCACAGGATTATGGGATGAGAGGAGGGGGAAAAAGAGGGATGAGAAGGGGGGGCGGGGGGTAGGTGACAGGAGAGGAAAGGGACTGAGAGAGAGGAGGAGGCTCGGTCCGTTTCCTTACAGACGGCCTTGTATCCAATGAGCCAGTGAGTACTGCCAACACTTATCAGTTCAAAAGCCCAGAGCGAGAGAGAGAGGGAGAGAGAGAGAGGGAGGGAGAGAAACGGAGGAGAGGAGGAAGCGCTAATCTGGGGAGAAGCAGTGAAGCGCCGGAGAATATAGGCCACTGGCCCATTTTTCATTGAGGAGAAAAGAAGATTTGCTGTGTGTAAAAATAGTACAGTTGATTCAAATATCTTCATCCTTTTTTTCTTCTTTTAACAACCCATCAGTTTGTGTTTAATTGTTGTTAAACACTCTTTTCTCTCTGATTTCATTCATCTTCTTATGTCCAGAAAAAGCGGGAATGGTTGCTCAACCTCAAAAACCAAATCAGTTCAGAAAAAGGAGGCAAACTATCAAAGTAAAAAAAAAATAAAAATACCTGTAGAATATCACAGCAAGTGTCAGTCTGGACCAAAGTGGCCCAATCAACAGATCCCTACATCCATGCAGCTATTGATATTCTACAGTTTATTTATTGTCAAAAGTTCCCATGAAAACATGAATCAACTAATGCTGCTCTCAAGTCTTTTATTCATAGCCAAAGTGTAATAAAGCTTTTTCATCTCTGGCTTTATTGTTGTCAAAAATCACATAAAGAAAAAAAACATAGTCCCCAACAAATGCACAACTTGCTCCTGCTTCAGTAACATTTGCTGAAAACCCAGCTGTTTAAATCTTCAGTAGCAGTGAATGGGCTCTTAACTGATGGACAAACACGTTCTAGAGTTTGGTCTTTCCATGCAATTTGGACAAGACCCCCTTAAAGATCCTGTGATACGAATGGAAGCTCCAAACAACTACTGAGCGGACAATGTGGTGTAAATATAGAATAATGCCAAACGTCAGGAGTTATTGTTACTGACTGGCCTCTACTCTCAAGTCAATCACAAGCGGGGCTGAAAAATGAAGCCAAAATTGGAAAGTGCCAAAAAAAAACTGCAGTTCCTTAAATGGCCACTAGAAGCTGGTGAATCCCCATAGACTCCCATGTTAAAACGTCCAACTTTACAGCAGAAACATAATTCTACATAATTGAGAGCGCGCTGGTGGGTGAGCGCCTTCTTTCTAAAGAAACCTATGGATGACATCACAGAGGACACCTCCATCTTTATATGCAGTCTATGATCAATCAAGCTAACATGCATATTATAGACAAAAAGGGAAATAAGTGTAATTCTAAACATTCTTCACAGAATAAATTACTTCATTCAATCGACTTGGTCAATCAAACCTTCAAACACTCCCATGAATGAAACATGATCAGACGCTGAAAGCAGAGCTGATTAAAGCCTTGTGTGATCTTGAAGAGGGCTAATGGTGAAACCTGCTGGTTTGTTTTTTAACCTGTTTGAAAAATTAAAAAAAAAAAAAATGCAACAAGACTTATTTTACACCGTTTCAATGAGGAGCCTCTTGGATTTAGATTCTCTTACAGTAGCGAGGATTTACTTTTTAATCTGGGTTGGAGTTGTGGTAAAGGGACTATCAAATTAAGAGACCATCGAATTTTAATATGAAGTTCACATAATCCTTATGTATCTACACCTGAACTTGTATTGTTTTTATTCATGTGCCTACCAATCTTAATACCTTATATATTCAAATATGTCATTACAACCAACTGTGTGTATTTAATCTGTACGTTGGCATTTTCCTCCTCGTCAGTTTTCTCCAACATATAGAAGAACAGCATCAGTGAGGAGTCTGTGTAGGCTGAGGCAACAATCAATCCTCCCCAGTGACACACAAACACAGAAACACACAACATCCTCACACACACACTGTGGGCACTGTGTGGATGTGTCCTGCATACAGATGCCCCTGATTTTGTTTTTTTTTTTTGGCACAAGCTTGCATAAAAGCCAGAGGGTTAAGGTCACCGAAGGAGAGCGAGGGAGAAAGACACAACGGGAGACTTTTATCGACTAAATCGAGTGTGTGTTCAAGAATAAAAAAGAGTCCTGGATCTGTTGCTCGGTCATAGCGGAGCAGACTGAGCAAAACGTGCTGCTCTGTACAGACGGGGACCGATTCATTAGTGAAGCCAGATGCTGTCACACCTGCACGTCTGCAGACGATAGCTTGAAAGTTCAACTTCACCTGCCTTTCCTCTGTGATTCATAACAAAACAGGTGAAAAAAAAAATCTAATCAAATAAGATTAAATTGCTGCCTTTGATCCAAAATGAATACGACAACACATTAGATCTGTACGAAATGAAACACTGAGTTCTGCCAAGGGCTTAGATGGATGAGGAAAACAAGATATTTCAAGGAGCTGCAGGCAGCGCGTTGCGTGCCGTGGAGACCTGGCTGTGACTGACCAGCGGAGGCTTTACTTCCTGCTGTCACCATGGACACACTTCCTGGCCCCGGGTATAGGGCAGCGGAAAAAACAGCAGCCGCCAAGGGAGAGAGACAGAAAGAAAAGGAGAGAGAGGGAGAGAGCAGAGACAGGGATGGGTGAGAAAGCGAGAGCAGAAGGGATAAGGGGAGGAAAAGAAGGGGGGGGGGGAAAGCAGCAGCTGGACTCGCCATCGGAATTAAAACTGGAGCTAATCCCTTCTGCTTTGTTCAACACTACCCTCTTCCTCTTCTCTCTCTCTAACTCTCCCCCTCAGGGCTCGGCTTCATGGAGAGACATTTTGCAGACGGCGGCTCTCATTTGTCAAAAACACGTACACGGAAAACACCTCAAACTCATGGACAGGAATACGTTTAGACTTTGAATAGCGCCTTTGTTGACAACATATTAGCATTATTAGTCTGACTGAACGGGACAGGGCGTTTTGATGACACAGCTTGTGTTATAGTCTTATATTTCAGGTCTCACTGAATAAATACTGACATGTTATCACTTTCACAATTGCGTATTTACACATGACATTAAGCAAATGCAGAGCGGCATTAGCATACACTTGGATTTGTAGTTTTGAATTTAAAGGTCCCATATTGTATAATATGAGATGTGCATGTGTTGTTTAATTACAAAGCAGCTCTAGGTTCTTTATTAATGCTGTGAAAGTATAAAAGTGCTCAGTCCACGGAGAAATGCATAGAAGCTGAGCCTTAAAACGAGCCGTCAGGACTTCCTGTAACTTTGTGATGTCACAACAAAGCAGTCGCCGCACTCAGCCACACCCCCAGCCCAGCCCACCTGGACCCACCGTCCAACCTTGCAGGTGTTGAAAAGGTGTCATCCTTTTCGTTGCAGGAACCTAACCTGAATGACATCGGTTAGAAAACGTTCATAAGCGTCTAGTAGGCTTCAGGTTGTGGGACTTCTTGCTTCAAACATAATCGCAAACACATATGTGGGCTACAGTGGAATTTATACCCTTCTGTATTGCAGCTGATACTGTGAATACCTCACGGTCTGCACGTCTGCACAAGGGCTGATAATGTCTTTAACTCTATGCATGAATAGCTGTATGAATATGAACAGCTGCATGTGCCACACACGAGGATGAGTGCTCTGGTGTGAGCGAGAGACACAGAAAGGAGGGAGGAAAGAGAGAGAGAGAGAGAGAGAGAGTTACTCCATCCCCTGTCACTGGAGCTGCCTTCTGCTTAATCTAAATTCTAAATGGCAAACGGTTCATCGTGGCTACAGGAAAAGACCAGATGGTCATGACTAAAACCAGAGAGTGAGAGTGAGAGATAGAGATAGAGATAGAGAGAGAGAGAGAAGAGAGAGAGAGAGAGAGAGAGAGAGAAAGACCAGATGTGGTGTGTAGAGATGCAGGAAGAGAGTGTCCTGCATGAAGGGAAGAGAAATAAAGAAGATTGACAAGGCGGAGATGAAGGTAAATGGGTTAGAGCATGTGCAGAAATACCAGCAGTGAGTTATTGAACCCCTGCATGTATAAACACACACAAACACAAACACACACACACACACATACTTGCACTTCCTCTATACAAACCCAAGCCCTGTTTATTCCAGGACAAAACCTCAGAACTGGGTGACCCCACAGTGACGGCGGTCACGACCAAACGAGACGACAGCAGCGCCACGACGCTGAACCGCCGTCAGGTCTTATTCTAACTAATCCATTAAAATCCTGCCTCCGTGCTGCTAAGCTACAGTAAGCAAGTCAGTAACCTCCAGCACCTGGTAAGTCAGCACAGTCATTACAAGCTGTTTATGCTTCAAAGTAGTTTTAAGCTGCTGGTGTCGCTATTAGTAATGTCATTTCCTTTTGTTTTGATGATGCAGGCGTTGCTCACTGGAGCTTTTAGAGACATTTTTTCCCAGCGTGGGTCCTGTGCTCCCGACGAGAAGCCAGTTCTGTGGGCAAACCTTTTCTAAACAACACTAAAATATCAATTTCTAACTCATGAGCTCACAAACTACAAAAAGCTTTCCAGCATCAATCAGCGACCAGAGAACAAACAGGTCTACAATTACAAAAACTCCATAGAGCAGCTTTTTCTGGAGCTTTCAACCACATCAACACGTCATCTTCCGCAGCAGATGGATTTTTCTCACTTTTAATGGGGATTTCATGGAGTTTTCTCTCTCCATAACAGCTGAGCGGGCTCCATACATATGCCAGTCCTTCCAAGCTAAGGTAGTACGTAGGTAGTAGCTGTTGGCTTTTGGATTTTAATAAAACTTCATTTAATAAGAGTACAGAAATGAATAATGATCTTATTCACCACAATACAAATAAACCATCATTTCGGTCCATTTTGTTGCAGCTGGTGGCCAGAAAACGAGTCAGTGAATCAGTGATATTGATCACCAGCAATAACAAACCACATCATTTGGTTATTTTATACAAACTTTCATTGACCGGTGGACTCGACAGACCTTTTAATTTGAAAATCGTTAATGGTTCTTATACTGTTTGTGGTCGGTTCTGTGAGGATGATGAATAGGCATTTTGATGATGAAGTTTTTGCTGTGATTAAAGTATTAATTAAACAATGGAATGAGGTTTCTTTAAAAGTAAGTCCAGCAGTTTTACTAAAAGGTAGAGAAGAACTAAATTTATTGATGTAAAGGATTCAGTGTGTGAGAAATGGCTCCTTTAATGATGTTACAATAGTGTTGCATAATTAGCTTTCATATTTTCCATGTTTGATACCATAACTGTGCTAATTAGGGCTGAATATCATTTGTTTTTTTATTCAATACTGGATGCCCAAGTTTCTGCACTGACATCAAAATTGTACTTTTTTTGAGATACAAAAGTTTCTTTTTATTATTTAACAAAAGAAACCTTTAAAACATGAAATGATAAATCTTGTCACAAGCAGCCTTATAAGAACTTTGCCTAAATAAAGTACAAAAACAAACAAACAAAGTAAACAGGATTATTAATCTGAACAGACATTGAATGACAGAGGGTATTAGATGGTTTTCAATATTTTGTGCCAGTGAAGTGTTGCAGAAGTCACATCACTCTTAATGTGTTGAATTACAAGTCTGTGGTCCAGCCATGACTAATGATGCCACGATGAAGCTAAAATCATTCATTTATTGGTCAATGAATCCATTAGTTGATCATTGATCATATGAACAATTTTTATTAACAATAAATTTCTCCTGTTTGCTGCAGGATTTGCTGCTTTTCTTCCTCATATGACAGTAAACTGAATATATTTGTTTGATATTGAAACAAGCAAATTAAATACTCAACCTTGGGCCTCAACCTGTGTGTTTGTAGAGGATTATCTGACATTAATCCCAATGATAAATAATCAAAGAACAGGTATATCACATGTGTTGCAGTGGAATCATATCATGTGGTCCGCAGCCTTGCATGGCCGCCACGTTGTTCGGGCCACTGGCCGATGAGTTCAACTGCCTCCAAACGTCAGGCTGGATGTCAGTCTGTTGCATCATGCAGACCGAGCGCGCATCCCTCGATAGCAACAACATGATACAGACGTTTGAGTCTGTGCGATTTTCTGAAAACACTGATTTTGAATCTCTTTGTTTTCCCTGTATAAAACCTTTATGTCACACTCATAATAACGTACAAAATACTATCAGATACATGAAATGAGTGCAACTCCTTGTGCTGTGCATTGACTCCAAAGCTCGAGTTTGCAGCCATTTCCTCCAAATCATGTGATTTTATATCCAGTTTTCCCTAAAACAGGAGAAAATGTGGCATTTGTTTTGGCTACTTTCTCTCATTTCCAAAACAAATAAATTCCTTTAAAGATCTGTCTTGAACAAAAGTGTTCCGTTGTGTTGGAAGAGCCGCGGGTTATTATTTTATGACACCGTCAACCGTTTCATGAAAGTGTTTTGAAACAAGTAAATGGACTGGAAATAAGTGGAATCATCTCACCTCACTGCCTCCCTTCACCTAATGAGATTTTAAGACCGAATACATGATTAAACGGCTATTTTTTTTTTTTAAATGTACAATTATCACTGAAATGCATTAGACACGACGCTGAGTATTCTTGACTTTCATGCACTGTGACAGTTTATGTTCCCAACAGCAGACAGAAATGCTGTAGTGTGTCACAGCAGTGGTGGTAGGAGCCAGATATGAAAAATCATGGAAATGTATTTGTGTCGTCAATGCTTCATTAGCGTTTGGGCTTTATGGAAGATAAAAATATCTTTGCGCCTCTGGGAGGAGAGCGGATGAGGAGGGGAGGGGCTGGGTGTGTGTGTGCATGAATGTGTGTGGAGATGAAATGAGGATGCAAGAGAATTTTTTTTTTTTTTTTGCTGTGTGTGTGTTTCTGGTCCGTTTGTGCACGAGCGAGACTGCGAGGGCTTCGTCGGGTTTTGAGTAAAACTTCCAGGCAACAAAAGAGAAAAAAAAAAAAAGTGACAAAAGGTGCAAATCATGAGCTGACGTCAGCCTCTCCAGACATCCTGCTGTGAAGTCAAGTCAAAAATATCTCTCCTTCTCATCTCTGCCTCCTTCACTCCGACGCTCTACCTCGCTGCTCCTTCATCAAAACCACACTGCGGGCTTTTGTAAGCATGTATGCAGCAAGGCATGAAAACCAGTCAACTCTTGCTGGTGACCGCAACAACAACAAAAAAGCAACTGAAGCAACTTTTGTAGCTGAAACATCACTGAAGAACATTTTACATTCTGAATGACTGACACACATTTCTGACCTGCTGACAGTTGCAACAATTACAGATCTATTTGTTTTGCCATGTGGGAAAGTTACAGTACAGTAACAGGTTTAAACAGCTGATTCATCGAACACACAGACAGACAGGAGGGACAGGAGACACAGCTCAGGGAGAAAAACAAAAGACGTACAGTATATGTCTGTACATGCATCGATCTATGAATGATAATCACGCCATTTGGTGATTATTACTTGTTTTGGGCTTGAAGTTTTATTCCATTAAAGCGTGTGTTACCTCAACTTAATTATGTGACGAGTTCATAATAAATAAAAAGGCAAAACGTAAAGAGAAGCACAAAGTCACACTTAGTTCAACTGGATCGAGCCGTTCCAATAACCAATCACACGACGAGCACCATGCCACCAACACAAATGCTGCAGAGAAGCAATGTATGCACAGACTGTTATTGGATATCAACCCCAGAAGAAACACTATGAGGATGATTCTTTATAACAGCAGAAAGCTTCATAGCACACTGGGAATCAACAGCTGCCTGCTTGGAAGGAAATCAATACAAAAACTAAAAGAAGAAGAGGTTTGAAGAATGGTCAGCAATCATGTTAAATACTGTGCTACCATCTTATAAAACCTGTCTCACCAAATCACTGTATTTTTTATTTTCAGATAATGCATTTACATTTTTGAATCCTTTATTTAGTTTAAATAGTAGAGGCATTATCCTGTAAAGGAAAACTTGACATTTTAGTTTATCTCAAAATTTAAAAATCACCAAATTAAAAACAAACAAACATCGTTTTCAATGGACACTGGTGATTTGAAATTGTGTGGCTCAACTTACTTGTAGCTAAAGAGCTAAAAGCTGCACCAGAGTTTGTGTTTGAAACCCATGACCAAAAAAGTCTTTCATTGTGGAACTTAAATTACTCCCCTTTTTCGATGCAGGCCCCCCAAGAACCTCCGGTCTAAGGGACTAAATCTCTTCAAATCCTGATCCAACTATTCAGCTACATAATCTGGAACATGAATTTTGCTCTTAAATGTGCAGCTCTGCTTCTAAACTAAGTGAGAAAGCCAGACAGACAGGTGGCCAGGTAGTCAGGCGGGAAAATGAGCCAAAAACATTCAGACACGGTCAGCCTGCAGGGACACGCTGTCAGAGGTTCTGATTGGTTGTCCAATAATCAAGAAAATCTGGCTGCCTTCTTGTGATCAGCTGATGACGTGTCTGGCTGTGCGTGTGTTTGTGTGTGTGTGTGTGTGTGTGTGTGTGTGTGTGTACACGGGCATGAGCACAGAATTAAAAAAGACAAGCAGAGGAAAAAAAAGCCTGAGGCGGAGGAGGAAGAGGACGGGGTGAAAAGATGGATGAGGCGGTGTCGAGATGTTAAAGTCACGCAGCCTCCGGTGAGCGCCGACTTGTGTTTAAGACGCGTCTCCTGATGAGAAGATGAGAGCCAGATGGCAAAGCAGTCACTCTAATGGCACCTCATTTCCTGGAGGGTTTAAAGTGCACAGAATGAATTCATCATTTGAAGAAGACAGAGGTGAAGAAGAGCTAATATGTGGACAGGAAGCAGAGCAGGAACATTAATTTTCACCTCAAAAAACTGATGATGAGGTTTTTAAAACCTCCTTAAAGCCTAAATTTAACCACAGCAGACAAAGAAGCAGGAGCAGACAAGGTGAAGGAAACTACAGCAGGTACTCCACCACCAAGTCTATGATTTAAATACATCAAACATCACATATTAAAGTTCCCATACAGTGAGATTTCCATGTGTTCTTTGATTATAGATCAGCTCTAGGTTCTATATTAATACTGTGAAAGTATCAAAGCGCTCTGTCTACAGAGAAATGCACACAGCCTGTATTCAGGAACTGAGCCTTAAAACCAGCCGTCAGGACTTCCTGTAACTTTGTGATGTCACAACAAGACAGTCACCACTCTCAGCCATGCCCCAACCTCAGCCCACCTGGACCCACCGTCCAGCCTCGCAGGATTTGGTTTTTCTGACTGAAATCTGCTATATTTTTATTGGGTCACTCAGAAAAACAGTCATGGACCTGTTGTTGCTAGATCTGAGAGAGGAGATGTGAAACTACATGGAGACGGTTTGTTCACATCCCATCACAAAGTTGTCACCTCAGTTTGCTGATGGATTCTCTGTTATCACATTTATGCAGTAACAATATAATAAATAAAGCAAATAAGTTTCCAAATTGTGGAACTTTTCCTCAAATAAACGGATATAATACAATTAAAATGTGTTTTTCTGCCGTGATATTCTTCCAATCATCTATTAACTTCAATCTGAGGAGAAAACCACATGTAACACTTCAGGTGACGTCAGTCCAGACAGAAAAAAACCAACAAAAAAAACCCTGAAAATCACACAAACACACCTCTCATTTTCTCTTCTCACGTCCTCCAACACCTTTTCTTCTCTAAGCAACTCCCCCCTCCCTCCCCCTCCTCATCTTGTTCCTTCACCTCCTCCATTCACCCCCCCCCGAACATCTCCACCACCTCCATCCTCCCCTCTCATTCACTCCCTTCGTCACATTTCTCTTCTTCCCATCGCACTGCTCACGTAATCTCACACATCCTTTTTTTTCCTTTTTCTCCCCGTTTCTCTTACTGAGACTCTTCCAACATTTTCAACATGTTCTAGTGTGTTGATACCGATACTTGAATCCATCTGACGGACGACGTTAGATCCTGAGAATCAAAATAATATAAATGAAGCCATTACAAACCCTGTGTGTAAGAGTGCTACTGTTATTTTTGTCTAAATGTGAATGAAACTGAGACGTTTCCCACTGTCAGAGTCAAAGCTTTTGTGTCTTATGCTTCAGGTTAAAAAAACATTTAAATGGCACAAAAGTGTGAATTTTCTTAAATTGTAAAGGAACATTTCAACATTTGGAAATATGCTTTTTCACTGTCTTGCTGAGAGTTTGAATAGAAGATCAATACCACTCATGGCTGTGCAGTAGATATCAGGCAGGCAGTGGCAGTTTATATTATAGCAGAAAGAGTGAAAAACAGCAGAAGCAGATCTTCTGGATCGGTCCAAAGGTAAAAAAGAATAACATTTTGTGCTTGGTATGTACAAAACCAAAGTATAAAAATGAAATGTCGTTAAACAGGAGGTAAAGTGAACTGTTTGTTAGCCAGGAGCAGTAACGTCGCCTTTAAACTCTTCACTTTGTAAATGATGTGGCAGGTAATTTTAAAGTTTAAAGTTAAATTTGCTGAGAAAATAATAATAATAATAATAATAATAATAAAAAAAAGAAATCAGCAGTGGACATTTTGACTGTAGCACATGAAGAGGAGTGCTGCCTGGGCCATGACGTGGCTTTTCTACCTTGAAAACAACACCGACGCCTCCACCGCACGTCCAGCATGCACTCGCCTCTCTCTCCTCCTCGTTGTCCGTCTCTCAGCGATATGCAAACAAAAGGCAGTGAGACGAGCACAGAGGCCAAGAGACACACTTACGCAGACATGCAAAGCAATGCCGATAAAAGGCCCGCTCCGGCTTTGATGGTGCAGGGTTCGTTTCCCACTCACTTTGCACACAGCACCTTTGCATAAATAAAAAATCTTCAAGTAGCTGACTGAAAAAGAAAAGAAAAAAAAAAAAATCAGTTCGTGTTTGGCTCCTGCCTGATCCCAGATGGATCAATGGCTAAAATGGAAAAATGCTGCTGGAGCATTTGGGCAAGGCTGGAAAGAGAGAGAGAGAGAGAGAGAAAGAGAGAGAGGAAGAGAGAGAGAGTCGAGCTCATATGTTTATATATTGTGTCAATCAGCTGATGCATTGCTGAAAATTTTCTCTGCAACTCAGTTTTCTCCAGCTACCATCCGTCACTTCATCCCCTGCATATTGTCAAGCTGTGTAGGTGTATTTGTATGTTTTCAAAGCTGTGTCTGTATTTGACAGACACCTGCACAAAACCCACATTCGCACCTTTTCCAGGCTGTTATCAGCGTGTGAACATTGTGACTTTGACGGCACTCACAGCATTGTTGGCCAGCGGTATTTACGAGTGCGAGGCATATGCACGAGTGTTAGCCTGTGACTCCGGGTTTGTTCAACCTGCCTATCACTGCCTTTGTGGCAGCTGTTGTTTCGCCTGTCACGCCTGTCAGGTTGGAAAAAAAGCTGCACAGAGGGGATGAAGGTACGGACCCAAACACATGCACATGTTTACTATACTTAAAAGGAGCCCAGCACCTTAAACAATAGATTCTGGGGGAGTATCAGTTTAAGCTAATGCGTCAATCACACTACCATCTGTAGGCTTGAAATGTGGGTGTAAAATGTGTAGTTTCCTCATAAGTGGAGAGGAGCTTCAGCCGCTCAGTCCATTACAAAATATTCCAACCTCCTCTTTACTGTGCATCAACATGTTTGGAGTGTTGCAAACAGTCATCATTTCACCAAAACAAGTATTAATATAATGCTTCTATGAAGGGCGATTGTCTAACTCTGCAGAAAGAGGTGTGAGTAGGCTTTGAACAAGTCCTCCAAAATCTAAAGTACGTCATTTGCCCATGCGCTCAAATAAGTGTTCTCTCATCATCTGACACCGCTATCAACATGGCGACGTTGTTTTTCGGTGCTTTCCAAAAACATTGCAAATGACTGTTTGGTTAGGTGAAGGCACAACATTTGGATATGCCAACTATGCACCTATACTATAGGTAACATGGTATTTTTTTATTGCTCTAAGATTATCATACAGCTACTTTTTTAATCAAAATGTGTCAATTATTCATGTGTTTACTTATGTATTTTTTACTAGTAATGCCATTCTTTCATGTTATGGTCATTCTCATAATATTACAGGTTTTATTTTGCACCGTTGTTGATTGTCTACTTTAACGTGCCCTTTCAATTAGCCCCTGGTCACAAATAAAGTCTCTTGAATTTAATTAAAATAGCTACTTAGTTAAAGTTAGAGGACCTTCATCAACACTGTTACATTAATAAAAACTTGGGTACGGTCAAGCCCATGCTGACTTTAGGAAGTAAAAGAGGAAAGGAACATTGTTTGCGATGATTTGTTGACCCATCCATCCACCGCAACCTCCTTCCTTTGTGAACTTCCTCCTTGGCTCCTCTCGAGCCTCTCTTATGTTAATGACCAAAATAAAAAACGTCTGCAGACTACTTAGTGTTTGATATTTAAAATGTACATTCTGGGCGGAGCATCACTGTAACACTCAATCCTAATTCTGCCACCAAAAACGTCCTCACTTTGGAGGATTCTTATTCAGTCCTCACATATATAGAGATACAAGAACATAAACACAAATCCACACACGTGTTCACACTAATATACATAAACATGCACATACATCACTGTTTTGGTTCTTTTAATAAAACAGAATTTCTTTAAGTCGGAAAATGTCAAGTTCAGTTCAAAAGTCATTTAAAATAGCTACAAAGTCGTGCACAAACACGACGATACACACACACACGCGGACACACACAGTTACACAGCAGGCCCTGGTCCGGATGCCGGCATTCTCCACAGTGATAATGGGTCTGTATCCCACTGTAATGCACAGTTCACTGAGGCTGGCTCTGCTCCACATGGAGAGGCAGCGAGGAAAAGGAACAGGATGCCATAACCTCGCCACACACAGTGGACAAGAGCCACAGCTGCAGACAGACACACACACACACACACACACACACACACACACACACACAGGCCAGAGCACCCACGACTGCATCAACCCACATGAATGCTTCCATCTCCAGAAAAGCAGACACGCATGACATACAGTATCTACTGTACACGTTTACATTGAAACAGACGTGAGCATGCTCAGAAACACACTTGCAAACATGTGCGTACAGTCTTCATGCACGGCGGCCGCCACATTCACCATGAAAACACAACAAAACTGGCCTGAGCACACACCGACAACACACTTTTACACACACACCCTTACAAAAAGCACACTTCGTAAAGAGTGTCGGCTGTAATCACGCCGCTCCGCTGTCTGACAAGAGCAGAAAGTAAAGGTGGCGGCGGTGTTGGAAGCGGCAGAGGAGTGGGAGGAGGAGAAGCCACCTTTTGTTGCATTTTCAGTCTGTGTGCGACAAGAGACGCAGAGGAACCGAGATGTGTGAGAGGATTTGTCGCTGAAAAGTAATAATGTTATTCCACCCCGCTCTGACCTCTTTAGATGAGGAAGCCTCATTGTACAGTTCTGTACCAGAGCTTCTTCACTCCCTCAGAAACACAGTAGGTCCCACCAACACACACACACACACACATTATGTTTTTTTAAATCTGCAATTAGTCATTTTTTCTTCATCCAGCTGTTTCACCGCAAGAGTATTTTCAAAAGGAGCTTCTTCTCATTGCAGGCTAAAATGCGGTTGCAGCCACAGCTCTGATTCTTGAGATCAGTTTACTTTGTTTAAAAACTGCGACGAGTTTCCGATGCATCTTGAAAAAAAAAAAAAAAGAGAGGACACACATGAGGAGCACTGTTGTTGGACAACAAACCGTTGCTGTCCTGGGTGACCTGGACAAATAGCTCTGCATGTGCGCAGCATCTGGATGAATATTCAGCAGAGTTAGGGAAAACAGTCGCCCTGCAATCCTCCCTGAGGCCAGACGCAGCACGTGGTTGTCATCTTGTTAAAAATCTTAGAAACCAGAGAATGATTCATTACTTTCCGGCTTGTTTGTACATTTAATTAGGATTAATTATTTTGCTTTTTTTGGGTTTTTTTCGCTTATAAGTTGGCCAAGTAAAAGTATGAAAAGTAGATAGCCCAGTTAGATCTTATCTTGATACTTAGAAATGCTTTGGATCAAAAATCAAGACCCAGTCGTCTGATTTTTATGATGAGACAGATCGTATTGCGATCACACAGTAGTTGCATGGTAAAATATGTGTGGGTCCAAGTCTGTGTCACATCCATTTCCTGTCTACAGTTTGGCAACGTTGTCTGGGTTTAGTTTACTGGGTTTCTTTCTCCTCAAGAGAGTAATGGGACAAAATATGCAACACACACACACACACACACGGTTGATTTTAGCCAGTAAACATCTGGGAAAAAGGAAGAGGTAAAAGTGCCAATAAACCGCAGCAGAAAATGAATATGAACTAATGAATTGTGATTTTGAGATGAACTGATTTTAATGTTTTGTCTCGAAATCAATTAAACAATAAAAATCAAATCAACATTTTTACAGGAACCGTTCCTCAAAAGGCTGCTGGGAAATGTTTCAATTAAAAAAATTTAAAAAATGACATGGTGCCTCATGTGTAATCCGTTGCTGTGATTAACTTTTCTTGTTTTTGTATTTGAGCGTCTTCAGTGAAAAGGCGCTGCTGCACACGCAGACACGAGAGATCTTGGGTTTCGCGGTAACAATTCTGTGCCTCTTTGTTTGTCTCATTTTCTGCAGGAGTCCAGAATTACAGGCTGATGTTACCTGCATTCTCTCTTTTATCTGCTGTAATCTACTGCAACAACCTTCTTATCTAACAGGATATTACACTACTGCAGACAACACACTGTAGGAGTAAAGGTCTTACCGGTATCAAATACCAATATCAAACAGTATGTGCTGATGTTCTGAATCTTAAAATGTAAATAACTTGAATCTTTTGTGTTTTACATGGAATATTTTATCATGTCTGTCTTGCCTTCTTTGTGGTTTATCCTCCTACAGGTCTGAAATGAAGCGAGCTGATTGAATGATTCATGTGAACTGTGTTTTTGTTGAGCTGGAAACGTTTATGGAAAAAAAGCTTTTGGAGGCACACAAAGACATAGAATTATGAAATACCTTAAAGTTCACCGTTATAGCGCCTCTGGTTTGATTTCAAAAGCCCGGCAGCACAATTAAGAGCATAAATCAAAACCTCAGTGCAGGTTTCACAGGCCTCTGATCGGGGACCAATGCCTTTCATTTTCCTGATATATCTGTAATCACAATATTCTGTAATCTTTGCAATTTGGAGGTGAAAGTGTTGGTCACATATAATTTGCTGGATGACCGATATGAAAAGGAGTTACGTCTTTGAAGAGCCTAAAAATGTTTTTAAGGAATTAAAGATTACTCAAGATCTTGAACTGTCATCATTTTAGAAAATATAAAAAGGCAGTGAGTGGAGAGTACATCTATACCCTGATCCTTAATCTACAGTAGCTGCCAGTAGAAACACAAGAGCTGCTGCCGCCCTGAGTCTCAGGGAAAGGAAAAGGGGGGAGAGAGAGACAGAGAGAGAGAGAGAGAGAGAGAGAGAGAGAGAGAGAGGGAGGAAAGGTTGGGGAAAAAAAGAGGAAGGAGAGGAGAGAGAGGGGAGGAGGGAGAGGAGTAAGGACAGAAGGATGAGGGGAAGGAGGGGTGGGGTATAGAGTCTGAGTCATCATCAGTTACAGCCATCATCTGAGCCAGAGGGGGAGATGAGACAAGACACACACACACACACACACACACACACACACAAAGAGGAGAGGCAATCTTTAATGGCAGCTTCCCCTTTCTCTTTCACTAACGGGGACATGGAGTCAAATGGTCAGGGACTGTGGGGAATGGCCATCTATATTGGAGCCATTGACCCCTCTGAAACACACACACACACACACACACACACACACACACACACACACACACACACAATGCATTCCCTACCCACTTACCTCAATCTTAAGATACCTGAACCTTAAAAGAAACCAAGTGTTTAACCATCAAACAGCACTTTGATGTTTGATGTTGTGTCGACCTGCTGAAATGACCTCGTGTCCACACAACCATAGAAAGAGATGTACACACACACACACACACACACACACACACACACGCATAAATGGGCATTAGTCCTCAAACAGTCCATTACGGATTAAACAAGTTGTTCAGTCTCTGTTTCAGACTCCAGGCATGACTCAAAATTTCAGATTACTTTGCCTCGTCCCTGCCTCTCTCTCTCTCTCTCTCTCTCTCCTTCCTGTTACTCTCTCCATCTCTCTCTCATTGCTCAGCCTTCTATATTGTTCCATTAGTGGATTAAGCACGTCGGTACCAAGGAGGAAGATGGGTGCAATTCAGAGAAAATGAAACTCAGTCCATCACCCTGCATCTGGGCGACATGAGACATCTAACTGGCGTGCTGTACCTGCGAGCCTTCATCACCTCTTCACATTATGGCTCCATTATGGATTTCTAAATTACCACAACAGTGGATGAATTCACTGCAGGACTCCATGTGCAACTCCCATTATTTTGCCTCCACATTATTGAGGTAATAACTCACGGTTAAATGAGAGCTCCCGCTGGCAAAGCAGGACTTTGGGGATATTTATGGACATGTTACGTTTGCAACCTGTTGACTGACGAGAATGCAATGCCTAAGATTGCACCTCCTGTTGCTCAACAAGACTAAGAGGTCTACAAAGGGACAACAATGAGCTAAATGCTAACATCACCATGCTAACATACTAATGTTTTGCAGGTATAATGTTTACCATTTCCACCATCTCAGAACAGTTTTAGGCTGATCATTAGTTTTGCTCAGTCATAAACCAAAGAACTGGAAAAGTTTGCATTTGGGTTAGATGACGGCGCAATATGGTGAGCAACAAGAGGCACTAAAGGAAAAGTCATGTGATCACAGATGTCATGAGGATTCATCCTCAGGAAACCATGACTATCTATGCAAAGTTTTATGCAAACCAATCTAGTAGATGTTGAGATATTACACTGGATAGGAGAAACTCTGGCGTGCTGGTGGCGCTAGATGAAAAGCCAGGGACTCTCGAAAGTCACGACATTCATCCTCTGAGGACCACGAATGTGTTTGTTGACTGTAATGGCAGCGTTCTATACAGCGTTCACTGAGATACTGCATTGATCCTAACATGGCTAAATACCACATAACTTAGTTAATTTCTTTGATTCTTCTTGTGAAATAAAACATATTCAGATTATTATTTCTTCAATTCTTGAGAACATTTCCTTTTTCACATATGTGGTGTTTAGTAATGTTACACAAGGACCAATTACAAGGCTCCAGGAACAAACTCAGGGATATTGCTTTTTCACCATATCATTACCAAGACATGTGAACTGATTATGAAAGGTAGTAGCAGTGGTATATAATCATGAAAGATCGCCAATTAGCTCCTTGGTTACCGAACCACTTGCCTTAGCAACCAATAAAGCTTACAGCTCTGTCTTCTTATGGTAATTATCACTATGGCTGAAATGTCACTTTCATCACTAGAATTTCTTGGATTCAATTACTGCTTATGTAATACAACCATTAAAGACCCATTTGCTCTATTACACATCCTTGTTGTGCTCCTAATGTGAGACTATACACTGTGTGAGGTTTTTAAAAAAGAAGATGGCAGGGTAATTTATTGTTTCCCTCTAGTTTTCTCATTTTGCTGATGCTTTCATTCACATCGTCCCCACAACAACTTTCTGTCTGTGCTTTGCCTTTCCTCTTAATGCTTAAGTAAAATTGACTTTCCTGCTCCATAGTTCCCAACTCTGCCTAAAGCGGCGCCAAGAGAACAACAGTGCAGCGCTGTGATGACTAAGAGGGTTTTTGAAAGAACGGAGTGCACATACAGTGGAGTATGAGTCAGTCGGTCTACTCAAATATTGAACTGCATGATGCAGACTGCAGGAGCCTTTCACAACACGCAGCAACACATCGTCCGGAGGCAGCGCTGGAGGTCGACTGTAAGGTCACTACAGCTGTGAACAACACAGAGGCAATGTCAATTTCAGAGCCGTTTCTGTCTGGACACAGACTTTCTGACATTTTAAAATCTATTTTACGTAAAGCCGACTTACCAAGCTAATATCACCTAAGTGAGTCAGCTAAAAAGCTTACGTGTTATTTCAGCCAGACAAAATGTCATCATGGAATCTGCTAGCTTGTTGATGTGTAGTCACTTCAAGTTAACTTTCTTGATAGATTTAAGTTCCAGACTTTACCATCCCCTAGTGCTACAATCAAGCAAGACGCAGATTTCTCTACAAATATGCGACATCAAAATGTTCTGACGGATGGTAAAGTTGCAAAGACATTTTTCTTTATCTATTGGGTAAGACAAAGGTAGTACCCGTGATGTTAAAATCAATATAATTTATATATAATCAGACTTTTACTGATAAAATAAACGACTAACTGTTACTATTAATAATAATCCTTTACTGATATTTTTCCTCTTCTGGTCTTGATAAGCCTATTGCAATAGAAACCTACACATTAAAACATTTCCAGTCGACTTTCAAGACGGCACGAGACAAGTGTCATCCCTTAAGGTTTAGGTGAACTAATGAAAATAGTACATACATCTAATTTGTCCAGGTGCTGACACCAAAATTTATATAATGGCCTAATTCAATTTGCAGATTGTTTGATGCTCATTGTCTGACTTTTTAAACCCAAACCATGTCCTTAAAATGGAAGTCGCACTGTTTTTATTTACCAAAACCTCCCCCTCTTCGTTGTGTGCAGAACTTTCGACCATCTCTTTGTTTGCAAACAAAGCAGCATGGACTCTCGCGCAGTGCATGGCAGCCAACTCCAAAAGAAAGAGGCAGGCAGGCTAAAGCAGATTTTAAGACAAGTTCAACATTGATTGTGCAAAATGTAATTTAACTGCAAAGAAAGAAACATATGTGGGACCAGACTGAAATCAAACAAGGGCAGATGCGGCTTATGGGCTGCGCGTTGCCCACCTTCTACAAAAACTCTGTGAAAAGATATTACATAAAAGCTTCTATCTGAGCCTTTGTGTGATGGTACAATGCATTAGTGCAAGCTGCAATACCTCGAGCACTAGGTGGGTACACAGGGTTACATAAACAACATACACCGAGCAAGTTTGACGCCAGCATCGCATTTTATCAGTTTGAGTCGGAGTAGAGGTACATGTGTGTCTGTGTGTGTGTGTGTGTGTGTGTGTGTGTATTTTGTGATTTTTTTCATCTCGGTGGCAAAGAGGTTAACCTGATTCCCGAGGCTTTTTCAACCACACATGCAGAACATGAACATGCACACGATCCTGAACACACACAAACACTGGAGAAGAGGACGGAGGTAACAACATGGAGGCAGGCAAAGACACATCCTGGGCTTTAACTGATGGGTTCAGGAAGGAAGCTTCCTTTTGGAGACAGATGTCATGGATGGATGGTTAAGAGACATCTGTATGGAGGAAAAACGAACAAGCAAAAACAAGGAAGTGCTAGAAAAACAGGGTTTAAAAGTAAATTCATGGCTGCAAAAGGTATTTCAGCAGCTTGTGATTCTTGTTCAAATGATTTTTCATGAAATACATAAAGACACAATTTGGTCTTACCGACATTTGGCTTAAAAAAAAAAGAAAAGTGTCCGAATCACCTCAACAACAGAGTGGCTCATCAAGGCACTCATGGCTCATCAGAGCAACTGTTATAGACCCGTACTTTCCACCCACGCCACAAGCTTCTTCATCACACACACACACACACACACAAAGATCCATCATCATCCAAGAAACGCAAACACACCAGACCCCCCAACGGGCACTGCCAGCTTCTCCACTGCGCCACAGGCTGACTCCTCGTCTGTCGCATGACAAGAACAAAAAGGGGCCAAAAAGTTACACTCACACACACACACACACACACACACACACACACACACACACACACACACACACACACACACTTAGGATTTTTGCAATTATTTTATTTTATTGTTTTGAGTTTGGAGATCTTGATGTTGTGGTATCTCTAATGATGAAATGACAACAGTTCAGGAAATCTGGTAAGCAGCTTGTGAGGCTGTGAAGGACAAGGACAGCTCTGAATTTTTATAATAGTTTTTTTTTAATAATAGTGTTTTTAATACTGACATTTTTGGGAAATACTTTTATTCAATTCCTTGCCAAGAGCGACTTGAGAATATTGATTACACCCACATGTCTGTACTGTAAATATGAAGCTACAGCCAGGACGTGGTTAGCCTAGCTTAGCCAAAAAAAGCTTGCATTCCTTTGTCCAAAATGACTAAAATTCAGCTTGAAAGCTAATTAAGCAAAATCTTATTGTTAAATCTGTACAAAATATCAATAAATATGAATAAATTGAATTGAACTGAAAAATTTAAGTGTAAAAATGACAAGTTGTGGTGTTAATGGGTGGGTTTATGTGCCAGACTATTTAAGCTAAGCTAACAGACTTCTGGCTGTAGCTTCACATTTACCGACAGACATGAGCGATATCAATCCTTTCATGTAGCTATCGACACATCTAAAGATCAGTATTTGATGCTTTACAAAACAACTCAGAGCCAGGCTAACTATTTACATCTGCCACCACTCTTTATGCTAAGCTAAGCTAACTGTCTCCTGCATTTATAGCGTCATATTTAAACAGACAGATTTGAGAGTAGTATCGATGTTATCGGCTGACTCTCAGTGAGAAAGCGAGCTATGCCTTTAAGTGCTTGTAGAAAAATGCTAAATCAGTGTTGGTTGCTAAACAGCAATTTTCACAGCCAGAGAAACTGAATTCACACAAACACAAATTTCCACTAATGTACACACTGACAGACGCGGGTGAAAAACAGCTGGATGCTGGGACTTTTTTCACAGTCAATTTGATGATTAAAACTGATGTGTGAGAGAGAGAGAGAGAGAGAGAGACAGGCAGATAGAATGAGAGTCAACACTTTGAGGTGACCTTTGACAGAATATCCTGTAACACCTGAAAGACACACACACACACACACACACACACACACACACACACTACAGGACTGTATTCACCTCTCTCCCCTCCTGCTTCAAATCGAATCAACTCTTATCAAATCTAATCAGACCAACTGAGGCGTTTCATTTGGAGTTGAGCAGCAGAGTAGATTATGCACATGGACAAAGGGGAATGGCTTGAATCAAAGTGTGTATACGTGTGTGTATGTGCGTGTCAAACTGTACGCACATACATGTGTCTGTGTATGTGTGTGCTTCAGCCCATCTGCACTGTTGCCGTTTGTGTGGCTCTGCCCGTCTGTGTAGGCTTAGGTGGGCTGCACGCGTGTGTGTGTGTGTGTGTGTAAATCATTTCATCCATTATTCTGGCCACTGTGAAACACAGACAGACTGGGCTTATGAAACACTTCCACAGCTGTGTTAAGGCAGGCAACACCCTGTGCTTCTCCCTCTACCCATAAAAAAATCCACAAAAAAAAAAAAAAAAAATCACTCCAGGTTTTTCACATCCTCGCCGATACGTTCGCTGCTCCACCCCAGAAAGAGAAAATTTGAAAACTCTGCAGCGTGCAGTATTTGCATGGATGCAATTACACCACAAAAAGCAGTGCAGATTATACAGACAAGCGGTGTCAAGGCATTAAAAAGTAGCTTTTTGCTGGTGTAGGCGTCACTTGTAGCACAGCAACCGAACAGCCACGCAACCAAGCAGTTGCTGCAGGGATTAAATTTGTAAATTTGCTTTTTTTTTTGTGTGTGTGTGTGTGTGTGTGTGTGTGTGTGTGTGTGTGTGTATGTGTGTGTGTGTGTGTCCATGTGGCTGCAGCCTGAGAGGGAAAGGCTTAACCTCTGTGGCATTGGGGAATTTAGAATAAAATCAATGCACATGCCTCAGATATACAAACACTGTATCAAGGTAAATCTCTCCTTCAGGTCAAAAGCCTGATAAACTGTGACTAGCTCCTCATTTCCTCTTGCAACCACCCTATACATGTTTTTTATGCTGATTTTCCAAGTAAACATCAACATAATCACATTGCCAAATACATTAACCTGCAAATGAAATAGCACATATTCGTATACTGCAGGATAGTGGGTGGATATGCAGAACAAAACACACCTAACAGAATAATCTGTTATGTATCTAGAAGATAAGAAATCTGGGTGGAGGAAATCTGATTATAAGCAGTGATGTAACTGGAAATGAGGACTTCCCCTTTAAGGTGTCACAACTCCATTTTGCCCAAGAGCAGAACATCCAGTGTTTTGTTATGGACATTTTTAAACACAGTGGAGGTGGAAAACTTGGCTCTGGGTGCTGGTTTCTCTCTAAGGCCCAGGCCTACTCAGGCCCAGCCGCTTCCTGTGACCCCGGTGACTGAGATAGAAACTAAGGTTTCCTGTGCCGTTCCACCTGATACACTGTTGTGAGTGTTAGGACTGAACCTGAATCAGAGAAGTTTTCCAAGCCCTCTGCACTGCGTCACACAGGAGTTTGGTCATTTTGACACTAACACCCAGTTTGTAAAGGCTACCATCCTCTTATGCTGCATTGCTTTGTGCACAATGACACAGCAAATAACCCAAAAATATCATCGTAGCGTTAAGATTTCCCTCCAGTGGAATAAAAGGGCAAAGATCAACGCCTGAAAAACACACCTTGACCAGAAGTATTCACAACTACAACTAAGTATTATGACAGAAAGCATGTAATTTTACCCTCTAGCTGCATTTATCTGACTAGATATCTGCACACCTTCAGATGTCTTCCCTTTTCCCCTTCTTTAAACCTACACCAACTCATTTTTGGACACTTGGAGCTCGTGGAAAAAGCTGTACAACACTAGCATTATCCCCTTCCAAAGTTAATATTTTAAACTCATTAGCAAATTATTAACACATCCAGCATGCATGTAGCAACATTAGCATTTAGAGTCTCGTTTCTGGCCACATGATGAACATGGAGTCCAATAATTTTTCTCTTTTCAGCTCTGTTTCAGGCTTCACCAACTCTTGAGGGAAATATCAGGCTATTCAGCTGCTGAACGCTCCACTATGTTCATCAGCTAGTCCCTGACTTTGGCTGTCTGCCGTTTTATGCTGGGAAAGAAGTGGTTTCGTGGGTTTTTAGAGCTTTTTTTGCTGGAAAAAAAAAGCAGCTCCCTGCTATGTCTGGAAACAGATGAAAGTTGTGAGATTTGACTAAAACAGTAAAGCTGCGAGCCAGAAAAGCAAAAACAATGGCCTGAAAGATGCTATGAAGAAGGAATTTCTTGATACAACTGCAACATTTTAATTACCTGCAATGACGCAATATGTGCTTTCTTAAAGATAATTTCTCTTTATTATTACACCATAGTGGCTTTTACCCTTCCTAGGCTCAACATAACCTCACGTTCTTTGGCTCGCTGCATGTCTGGAACTTGTGTTTATTTACTGTAAGAAACACTTCCTTGTTGAGTTAGAATCTGGCATCTGCCCAAGCACTTTAATCTGTAAATGGATACCTTGAACAGACCTCAGAAAAGTGGGCGGCAGCGGCGGACAATGTGCGCAAGCAGCCGTACAACAGATTACAGGCGGTGATGTAACACGGCGTAACGACACTGACCCCTCTGTAACTCATAGCTTCCGGAGAGCCCGGCGCACACATGGTGAAAGTAAACAAATGCGCAGCGTGGGGGAAGAGATGGGGAAACAAAAGGCAGGGATCGTCTGACAGTGACATATCTGCTTCCTCTGTGCACCAGGAGGCAGGTCAGAGGATCCACCGCTGCAGGAAGTGATGGCGAGGCTGCTCTGCTGAATTACTTTGGTTTGTTTTTCATGATATCCGAGTCCATACGTGAAGACCACACATGTTTGTGTTGGTTTTCAGCGTGACATGATCGAAATTACCCGGTGTCGACCAGTTAGTGTTGACCTGTGTAGTTCACAACTGAAGGTTAGCCTGGGTTTTAGTGATCATATAAAAGGCTTTTCCACTTTTCTGGACTGACAGAACATTTTAGCACTTCAAAAACAAAAACTGCATAGGGAGAGCTACATCTGGTTATTTGGTTCCAACTGGACTGGGTAATTAAAATCCAAGGCTCCATTCACACAAAAGATACAAAAGGTTTGAAAAGCTTTCAGTCCACCTCACTGACAGTTGTTTGAAGCTTCATAATTTCGAAGGCCAATGCCAAATGCATTTAGGCATTCAGAGTGGTTTTGACATATACACAATTTTTTCAACAAGCTAATGGTAAAAACTCAAAATTGTTTTCCATGCTTTAGATTTCTTTGTTTTTTTTAACATAATATTGGCATTTAACTCAAAAGTTCATAAAGGCTGAGCATGAAGTGCTTTAAAAGAAAATGACATACACTGTCAGCCTCAAAAAACAGCCAAATGTTAATTTATATAGGGCTGAGCAACTTATTATATTAATGTGGATTAATTCAAATGTAGCCGTCGCAAAATAATTTGTACGTTTTTAGATAACGCTCTAGTGATGGCACTGTCGATTCTTCAGTTGGTTCACCACTTTAGTCCAGACGGAAATATCTCAACAACTCTTGGCTGCGTTGTTATGAAACTTCATAGAGACATTGATGGTCCCAAGAGTCCGAATCCCACCGACTTTGGTAAACCCCTGATTCTTCGTCAAGCACCAACAGGAGGTCAACATTGTTTGCTTTCAATGAAATACCTTGACAACTGCCATGGAAGTCAGAGGTTCATTACGTTCCAGTCTTGCCTCATTATGGGATAAACATTTAAAATCGTGAATCATCCCTAAGCTTGTAGCCGTTTACTGGCCACTTACTTTTAGCAAGATGAAGTCGGACAGCTAAGCACTACATTCTGTTATTCGTCAATCCAAATCTGTGCTGTTTCAAACCAAGTGACACCAAAAGGGAAATGGATCAGATGTTGAGTGAGTCTACTTTCGTCTGAACAAGGTTTCAGTTCCTCATTTCCTGCGGTTGAAGAAGTTACCAAGTTACCATGCACCGGATTTTCATTTCGGGTAAACTGGAATGAATTTATAAGCCTCAGTTTGCGGTAAAGAGATGGCACTAAAAATAACATTTTGGTTGTTAGGCAGAAGGCTGTAGCTACAATTAGCTTGTTATGGTTATGGTGAGATGATTAAGTCTGTTATATTCTATTCTCTTCTATTGTCTGTTGTCTGGCATGTGTGGCAGGAAGCAGCCTGCTGAGGAGGGAGTCGTGAAAGTTGACTCTGAAGTGTCAAGTCCATTAAAATAAACTGGCATTTCTCTTCTGTTTTGATGATTTCAAGTACCACCAGTTTAACACTGATCCTCCCGGAAGCTGTGTTTGACTCAGCGCCTGCAAACAGTCAACCACAAACATTCCCCTGGCGACGACGGGTGGTGTGTGTGCGTGTGTGTGTGTGTGTAAATGTATGGGGGGGGGGGGGAGACAACCGACACCATCGATACGCACAGGAGGAAGTGAACCCGACAGAGGAAGCACATTTCTGCTGCGTAGCCCTGTTGTGTTTTCTCTCTGTCCAAGAAGACAGATCAATATGTATCACAGAGGAGAGGAGACCGGCTCCCAAAAAGCTGAGTCAAGGCACACACACACATACTCTCACACACGCACACACACACACACACACACACACACACACACACACACACACACTAACGTTTGCACTTCTAAACTTGTGAGGACCCTATCCCTCAACATTCACACCTATATGCCTCTTTTGCCCTGATTTATCCTTATCCTCAAATCTTGACCCTGAAACAGATATTTTAATGTCAAAACGTTCCTCACTTTCCAAAAATGTCCTCCCAAAGTACACGCACATGAACACACACGGGTTCAGTGCATGGTTTACGGGGACGCTTTACTCTTGATAGCACTTTATCAAAGACTCTAAACTTGACCAGAATTGTACAAGGTCTTCCATTACTGATTCAATAAGATAAAGCTCTTCCCTGCTCTGCTATGCTGGGATTGTTTAACAGCTTGTAAAAAAAAAAAAAAAAGGAAAACTGCACAGTGCAGAGGGAAGACATGACTGGAATGCAACCTCACAGGAAGTGGACTGACAGCCGTCATGCTGCACACACTCAAGCGTGTGTGTCCAGTATGTGGATAAATTTGTGTAACACAGGGTCACGATGCAAGAGAACGACACTGACTAAAAGCCTCCAGTTAGAGCTGGAAATGGATCAACAGAGGATTAATCAGCATCTTCCATGATAAATGTTCAATTGTTCATTTTCTAAGCAGAAATCCTGAAACATTCTCGCTGCTTCTTTTGTCTTGTGAGGAAAATAAGTAGGATCATGTAACACTGGAAATATATATATATATATATATATTTTTTTTTAAATATTTTCTGACATTTTATTGACCGAATGAGAAAATAACCAGCAGAACAACTGGTAATGAAAATCACAGTCCGATTTAAAGTAAGACTAAGAGACAGATTTAACAAAGTTCTGCACTGCTATATAAAGCATGTAAAAATAATCCCACTCTCAATGGCTTTCACACATTATATTTACCACTGCTGTTTATTTAATTCATTGTGAGGATATGGATTCCTAAGGATTTACACTTACTTTTTTAAAGCTATTAAACAGAAAGTCTTCCCTTTACAAACAGACTTTCTTGGGTCATTGTGTCTTTTATACTTTGTGTTTTATGTGCAGCATTATGAGCTGTGCTATTGTGCTATATAAAAAACATACCTTGCCTTACCTTGAACAAATTCTACAATGGAGTTTGAGCAAAAACATTGTAGGCCTAAAAGATAGACAATAACAATATAAAAAGGAATAATTTTGTGACACTTTCAAAGGATCTAAAATTAGATAAAAGTGGGACGTCAGTGTAAGAGAGGAGTTCCTCTCTCACCACCACCCCTCATACACAGACAAAGTGCTGGCCAGCCAGACACATCCATTCATAAAAGACCCACCCTTTCCCCATCCGTTCATGCACACTCATACACACACTCGCGCTCTCACACACACACACACACACACAGCCATCCGGGACGGCCGGACGAGCCATCCGGGCCAGTCACAGGTGGTCACCAGTGCTTTATTACTGCCTTTATCCCCTGACTGAATTTTGTGAGAGTTTAAAGGCAGAAAGTTCCAGGTAATCTGGTCCAAAAGAACCTCAGTGATCTTTAAGAATACAACCATGACCTAATAAAAAAACATCATAAAACCCAGGAAACAATCTCCTGCAGGCTTATATCATACAACACAGTAGGAGTGCATACAACGCAACCACTAAATCAAGTCTCTACAGCAGTATTATGGGAATCATTGGCTGGGAAGTAATGAGAAGGACATTGGATACAAGAATGCCCAGGGCAACACTAAACCCAATCCAATTAGTATAATCAATGGTGTGTTAAATGCCCTCTTGAGAATGGGAAATTCACCAACTTGCCACTTCACTCTCAAGTTCACGACTGAGTTGTGTCAAGTCAAGGAAGCACTGCACATTTCACATGGCTTGTTACTTGACAGCACGTTTTACAGAAACAAAAATAACCACGGAAGGTGGCTAGATTGATTGAAATTTGAAGCTATATGGAGGAAGACATTTTTCTCCCCATGTCCCAAATGTGAAAAAGATTAATTTCATCCAGATAATATGTTTTACGCTCTTAAAAGCTGTGTGAAATTGTGTCCCCCGTAAGGAAATTGAACACCCCATTTCTTCAACTTTTTCCCTCTGTGTGAAATTGACCTATTTGATGCCAAAACAAGCCGGAAAACTAAATTTTACAGGCGCGCTGTGAAGTAGGCGAAAGTCTCACACAGCCGTGACGGTGACGGTATGCGAGGGCTGAAATGATCCATATCCATGAATGGATACACGGACCAGTTAATGAGCTACACCCCGGGGGAGGGGGGGCTGTGTTAAAGAAATGCCCCCCCACCCCCCACCCCCCCACCCCCCACCCCAGCAGCATGTGAGAAAAGATAGTTAGGAGATGTAGGTTACTCACCCCGGGCGCAGCAAAATGAGTCAGCTACAGACAGGGAAGAGAGATGCGGGAGTCTGCGGGACGATAATCTCCTCTGGATCTCGCAGTGGGGGGGAAACAAAAAAAGCAGCTCTTGTGTTGGAGTTTTATTTCGGCCTGAGAGAGGACAGACGCGCTGCAGGAAGAAAAAAAAAAAAAGAAAGAAAAGTCCACTCCGCGTCAGTCTCGGTGAGGTTCGGTTCACTTTTGCGGTTTCAAGTCGTTTACTGGTGGATCTGAGTCTGTTTCATGAGACGCGCAGGGACCGTGAAGGGAACACAGGTGAGAGGATGAAGTGTCAGTGAGTGCTGGGGGATAATGAAACAGAAATGTCGTGATTCCTCTCTCTCTCTCTCTCTGTGTGTGTGTGTGTGTGTCTGCCTCGCTGTCCTCTGCTGCCGCCGCCGCTGCTGCTGCTGCTGCTGCTGCTGCTCTGTAACCGGCTGCTGAAACGTGGAAACGCCTTTTCCTCCCTCCCTCTCTCGCTCTCTCTCGCTCTCTCTCTCTCTCTCTCTCTCTCTCTCTCTCTCTCTCTCTCTCTCTCTCTCTCTCTCTCGGTCACGGTTAAGCACGCTGTCTGATTCGTCCAGAGATCTTCTATTGAAAACAACGGCTCACTCTCTCAATAAAACATTCCACAAATGAATGAACAGGAGAATGAATGTCAAGGGGGGAAAAAAAATCGCCTTTTTTTCATTTACTGGATCTTTAATTCACACAGGAAAATGAACACAATAGAATATAGCATCAAAAAAGACACTATCCACTGCGCCCCAGTTCCACACTACATATAAACTGCATGTGCAAGGTTGGTGTGCCACAGACAGTCAAACATCACCAACAGCTAACTGTTTTTTATTGAAATTATTTCAGCTTTTAATCAACATTACACTAAAAAAATCAAGCAATTTATAATATGCACAACTTTCTCAAGTATCTTCATTTAGTAACGTTCCAGTGTGACCGCAACGCATATTCAAAACCTGCTGAAAGACAGTATGAAATTTTGACTCTTGTAGGCAGAGGTGCACAGTGCCATAAGCTCTATATATTCTGCATGGAGTGAAAGTTTTAAATTAATGAACATTTTTATCTGTCATTTGGCAACAACAAAATGTTTTTACCCATGATGCTTTTAGCAGCTATAAAAAGAGTTTAACTGACGTAAACCTATGTTTTATCTTTCCTAATTTCTTTGCTTTGTCTTTGCTTTTATACACTACAGTCAGGGCTGAGTATGTTAGAACCTATCCCAGCATGCATTGGAAGAACAGGTTCCCAGTGCATCTCAGTGGGGGAAACCCATTTGCATTCATGCACAGTCCACATGAGATGCATGTGTTTGGAGAAATGTCAGAAATGTTGACCTAACACATTGTTTCTAGGGTTGCTGACATTTTTCTTTTCCTTTGGTTTGTTCTATGTTGATTGAAATTTGGTTGTCAGAAAAAAAAAAAAAGAGCAGAGTGAGACCTCCGTCTGTTCTCCACCTCTGATTCTGCTGGTTCTCAGACACTGGAGCACACACTCTCACACACTTGCACATACACATTTTTCAAAGCTGATGTCACCATGCTATCCGGTCTGCAAATCCCTCCTCCTGTTTCTTTTTCTCCATCACAACACGATCCAAAACACCCCCACCCCCTACACCCCCTCCACCCTCCAACCCCAACTCCATTCTTTTAAAAGTGACAGTGAGCCAACAGGAGCTGGGCCGCTGGGTGTTGATCCCTCAAATGAAGTTAAATCATCCATCACTTTCTCTGCTCTGGCCTCCTGGAAGAAAAGTTGCCCTGTAGTACATTTTAAAATGGATGCAAGTGGGAGAAAATACTCATTCACAACCACAGTTCGAGACCTTTCGTACGACTGTTGGTGATTTCTAAGCGGTACAGTAGAACACATGCAGCCTGCAGTCAAAAAATTGCCTCAAAGATGATCAAAATGTGAGAATAAGAGCAGTGTGCACGTTATATGACCAAAACACCCAAAAACACCCAAAATATTGATTCCAACTTCATGAGATTTTGTCTAGGAAACCTCATTTGAGAAATATTTTTACTGTCAGTTATGATTATGTTGCAAAGTGCACACCCATCTGCCTCCTGACCACCGCACCAGTAAACCACAATAATTAAATGTGATGAATGAATGTGGATAATTTTTTGAGTAAGGATTTCCTACTACAACTCCCAGAATGCCTCCTCACAATGTCCAGAGAAGATTCCTTAAGGTGTTCAGAGAGTTATAGCAGTAACAGCAGAAAAAGAAACGTGACGGTTGCGAGATTGATGACAACTCAACAAGTCTTGCGGCTGCATTGCATTCTGGTTAACTGAGGCTATACTGTCAGTCCAGTATGTGGTGGAGTTCTACCTGTAATGCAACATTTATGTTTGAGTTGAGCGTGGATATCTGTTTCAAGCTAGGTCAGACATAAAGACTGAGACATATGACCTACAAGGACACAACTGAGGACTGTGATACTGTTTTCGTTTGCCTGAAATGACATCGCACCAAATCACGAACATCACCAAGAACAGTAGGCCGTGTAAGACATTTCGGGTAGATTCTCTTCGCTTTGAAAGACCTATTTCTTCTTTCACTTTTGATGCAGAATTCTTGAGAAACGCTCACGTGTGGGTGCGAGCTGCACAGCTGCTGTAGCTCTTGTGAAGTGTAACTTAAACCTTTCATGGACATTCTCAGGTGTTGAGGGTTGAAGGCGCCACAACCACACAGGAAGCCGGTGAAAGAAACAGTTCTGCTTGCACCAAAGGCTGATGACTTCTAATGGTTTCACATACCTCAGGTGTGTGTGTGTGTGTAGATGTGTGTGTTTTCCCCTAGACTGAACAACTCTGTCACTAAGGCTAGAAGATCTGAACAGATAAATGAATGTAATCTTTTAGTAGAAGATGACTCAGTGGAAGTTTAACCCTGATAACTTCCCTTTTTCATTTTGCAGTACTGCATGTTTTTAAAATGACTCACTCTCAGCCCTGTTTTGTGGTCTGTAAATGTCCCAAATTCTTGCCTGCGCATCTCATGACCTTCCGTCTTTATAACCACGCTTCTTCCCTCATCAGAAACACAGTTGTGACTTTCCTATAACTCATGATGAGGCGGATCTTCACATCTCTGGAC
Organism: Seriola lalandi dorsalis; assembly: GCF_002814215.2. Classification (NCBI taxonomy): domain Eukaryota; kingdom Metazoa; phylum Chordata; class Actinopteri; order Carangiformes; family Carangidae; genus Seriola; species Seriola lalandi. The sequence goes on along the minus strand of NW_019525102.1, from coordinate 541,581 downwards.
TTGAATTGGACTTTTGTTGTAAGGTCTTTGACCCTGAGGCGAAGATGAGGTCCTCTTTTCAACACAAATACACAGGCAGGAACACATGTGTGCACAAGGGCACACACCCCCTACTGTAGGCCTGTACACACTCTCTTAAGAAAGTCTCCAACTGTTTTTCTTAACCTGTTCAGGGCCGAATTATGTTCCAAAAAAATTAGTAACTGCGGATTTGTAATCTAAATCCACTTATATATCATTAGCAATCAAAAAATTGATTGAAATACTTTATTATTTTTTCTGTCCAATCCAATGGATTGAGATTTTGAACATGAGAAACCATCTAATAGCAGAAATGACAATAATTAGTCTTAGATTTTTTTATTTTACTTATATATCAGTGAATAAAGTGATGCTTTTAAACACATTGCATTTATATTTTGTATAGTTTTAACAAAATTATTGATGAATAAACGAGGGGCAGTAGGTAAAGATGTATGTTCAAAGCCCCCTGAGTTGCATATTCTGTGTACATAATCAATAGGATGCATTTTAAGATGATTGTATCATTAGAAAATCTAACAAGAGCAGCTAGAATAAAGCAGAGCAATATATCTATCTATACATTCAGATCCCGACCAGTCCAATGGACGGAGTGAAAGCAGTAAATCTTTTATATGATATTTTGACATGTATAAGTGATATAACATCTCATGTTTACTCTAACCACAGTTTAAACACACATTTTGTACTTTAACGACATAATTACTAGATTAAAATCATTTGTAATTTTTCAGGACAATGACCAACTAAGTGTTGTAGGGTTTTATCGGTATGTCTGAGCAGGTCCATGTAAAATTTTAACTTAAATAACTGCACTTCAAAACCAATGTTAGAGTCTGTGCTTGAGTTTTTTGAGGTTTTTGTAACACTTAAAAAAAATTAAAAAATTCAGATATTTAATAGAAGCTAGAATTTTAGCAACGGTAGCCATTATTGCGATTGTTGCTGAACACAGTGGACATAAAGTTCACTGCAGCCGTTAAAACAAGGTCTCCATACGGTCTGAATTCCCTCTACCTGTGAGCAGCTGAATGAAATGGAGTCCTCTCACCAGATGGTTTCACTAAAACAATTGGCATATTGTTGTATATGTATGCAAATAAGCGCAGTCATTTGCATTGGAGCAACAGAAAATGCTCTGTGGATTTAGTGACACAGATACACAACCGTCCACATTTGCTTACAAAACTGGATGCAAAACATTCTTTTTCCTTCTTCACGGCTTTAGTGTGATCGATGTCTTCCACCTCAGAGTGTTTAGAGTCAGCTATCGATTGATAAAAAATAAATTTGTTTGTGCCGAGAGTTGGAATAAACTAAAACCAAACACATCAGTAGCTGCCAAAAGAAACAAAAGGAGGTAAACAACAAGCTGTTTTACTCACACTTCACATGACGGATATTCAAATAGCCCTCAGTGGGAGATGCATGAGTCAGTTGATGATCTTTGCCAAAAGTTGATTAGCGTGCTGGGCTTTATGGAAATGCTCTCAACATGACAGACAGACGACAGCGCCACCAACTTGGTCTTGGTCACTGAGAACAATACATGAACACAGTTAGTGTGTTAAATTATGAATGTCTCTGAAAGTTATGAAAATATTTTCCGTCGTTCTGATTCTGCAACAGGTTGCAGAGTTAGTGAGTTATTGTAATGTATGTAAAGGTATATATCACTGCTAACATCAGTGCATTTGTTCAGGCTTGCTATACTAAAAGCTTTCACAAAGTGGGAAAAGGGCCCCTTAAAGTGCCACTGCGGAAGAGAAAACACTGCCACGGCACGGAGCATTAATCCATTACCCAGTCTATGAGAATTTCAGGACCGGCTCCGTTCCCAAAGGACCGGATAAAAATCTCTTACTGCCCATTTGTGCGCTGAAACCCCTTAAACCTGCAGTGATGGTGGGTTAGTCAGCAAAAACTCATGCTGTGCTGTTCGTCTTTCTTCAAACCCATGGAGAAGTCTTTTAAACTCAAACTTCAAAATCCACAAATTTCCAAAGATAACACATTTTCCCATGTTGGATTTTAGGGAAACGTGTATACAATGAATATTGTCATTTGATTGACATTAAAGACAGACATTAAATCATGACGTCTTGAGTTTTGATATTTCACTGAGTATATGCTTGCCATATATTGGGGCCTAAAACTGACAAAATGCTGACAATAACTTATGAGACAAGTCACAATATACAGTAGCTGAACACATGAATAAATATAAACACATATAAAGCTTTATCCTTGTTCTTTAACAATCAAATACAAATGTTTTTGTTTTCACCAATCAGTCAGTCAGTTTTTTTGCAGGAGGTTAGAGGAGAAGTGTAAATCTTTTTTATGGATTATATTCTTTTATACTGATTTACATAAATGAATAAACAGTATTATTTATAGATGTCATTGGTCTTTATTTATTTTAATTGTCTGATGACTTTTTACTGCTTTTTGTCTCTTTTGGGCCTCCATACGGAAGGGAAACTTGGGAACTCTGATACAGTGCATGTAAAGTGAAATATATCTCAGATATTCAGAAAACATTAAAATTTATCCACCCGGACAAGTGTGTGTGTTCGTGTGTCTGAGGTTGTTTTTGCATCCTGGGGATGTGGAAGTGTCTGTGTTAAATGAAAAACAGGATCCAGAACAAATACAAAGCTAAGCTCTCTCTCTCTCTCTCTGTGTCTCACACACACACACACACACACACACAAATCTGTAAATGTGATGTTAGGTTAAAACATGCTTAATTACAAGAGCACATGTACTCAAGATGTGTGTTTATGTCTGTAGAGACTCTGTGTGTGTGTGTGTGTGTGTGTGTGTGTGTGTGTGTGTGTGTGTGTGCGTGTGTGTGTGTGTATGTGTGTTTTCCCCAGAGCAGTCTGAAATAGGGAAGTTCTTGTTTCCCATCACAAGACCGGCTCGTTCATCGGAGGGGAGAAGAGAGGAAGTTCTCCTAAACAAAACAACCCTGAGGATTCAGCTGCAGAGAGAGAGAGAGAGAGAGAGAGGAAGGAAGGAGGGACGGAAGAGAAAGAGAGAGAGAGGGGAGAGAAAGAGAGAGAAAGATGAAAAGAAGAAACCACAAATGGAAGACAGAGCGAGGGAGAAATAGAAAACTGGAAGGATGAAGGGATGACAGAAAGGAGATCAACGGAAAAAAGCAAGAGAGGGACTGTTGTCTCACTCTGTGTGAATGTGCTTATTGAGAGGGATGAGTCAGTGGAAAGAGAAACAATGAAAATGCAGAGTCACTGCACCCCTTTCATACAAATCCCTTGTTCTGCTGCACTTACTTTCTCTACCCCTGTCCTGTCCTGTTCTGTTGGTTAATGGCTTCATTCACTGGGCAGCTGAATGTTTCCCAATTTGGATTTTCGTCGTCGCATTTTTACCGGGTCCTGATGTCAATTAATATAAAAATAAAAGTTGTGCACAGAGTCCTATTTTTCCTTATTTCTGTCCTGGCTTAGGTGGATATAATGAATGAAAAATGACCTACCTTAAGGAATATACATGCATCCTGTATGTGAATGTCTAAATGATGATGATGATGATGATGATGATGATGATGATGATGCAAACTATGGCTGTATCTATTATTGAAGACAATGGGGTCACGTCCCCTAGGAACTGAGAGCGCTGATGTTAAGCTTCTTAGTAACATGTAACCATGTGAAACTTTTTTATTTTGGTGGAAAGTAGTCGTGGACACTGTTTTGCCAGGATTTCACCCAGAGCTCCAGCATTTCAAATCATATGCTCCATATGATTTGACAACATATATGTTCCAGAACGAGTTTGGAAACTGATATTAAACCCATTGCTGGTCCTCACATGGGGATATTATGGGGGATGTGACAAGCAGTGAGGGTCCCCCGGCCATTAGCTGAGCCACTGAAGTTGCAGTTAGGAGGTATATGCTTCAACAATTAGGCTACCAGGGCGCACCCCCTTTTTGTTACATAATAAAATGGTTATTTCACTAAAAACGGAAGATAAAAATAGACCTCATCTATAAAAGCTGAACTCACAACTCATTAACTCTGTATTATAAGTATATTCGATGCAACCATTGTCATACTGGAGCTTTCAACTGCTTTACATAACACACAAAACCAAACGCTACGCTTAAAAGAGTAATGCATTAATATAGATAGATAGATAGATAGATAGATAGATAGATAGATAGATAGATAGATAGATAGCCTTGAGCTTCTAGCCTGGAGCAGAGATGACACGTGGGCTACAGAGGTCAAGTAAGCTCACTTCTTTTTAACTTCGTCTTCTTCCAGCTGGTGTCTGTAGTCATACATCATTCTGCCATCTCTCCTGCCTGCAGTCATCACTCACTGCCTCTCTCTTATTTATTTAATTTATTAAACCTTCCTTTATACACTTGACACTTTACAAATTTGGACGGTCACCTGTGTTTTCATTGTAATCTCTGTTCACCATCTTTCCTGTCGTCCCCCCCCCCCTCGCCAGCTCGGTTCACTTCCTCTCTCCTCGTCCTTCCACATAATGACACTGGCTCTGCAGCAGAAATTAAAGGCTGAGCTCTAATCACCAACAGCACTAAGTGCAGGCCAGCGGCTCAGGGCATCAGACCCCATTATAAACACAGGCAGAGTCGGCTCAGAGTGGTAATGACAAACCGCACAAAGCAGCCAGAGGATAACAGACAGACAACCGTGCCCTCCCTTGTTAAACCATGACACCATTTAACGCTCTCTGCTACGTTGCCTTCTGTGATTAAATGAAACTACTAAAAGCACTACTATTATTACTACGGACACTATAAAAAATAATACTAATCATTATGCCCTTTTTAAATTGTTGCAATTGCCACCAGGCAACAGGTGTGGATTTGATGTTGTTTTCAGCTCAGGGTTTTACATGTAAATTGAGTTGTGCTCCACATAATCGTGTTTAATGCACCTTGGCTCTTTTTGTTGTTGTTGTTGTTGTTGTTGTCATTGTTTTTATTTTTAAGTTTTCAGTCCTGGCAATAAAACTGTACTCACTGTACTCACCAAATAAACGACTGCGATCTGGGAACACAGCGACGTCGCTAAAAACAAGAACTGATGGCACCAGAAACACGAGCAATCAGACAGTCCTACATGAACCAATAACTTTTGACATTTAAATTAAATGAAAAGCGTTCAAGGTGGATATAGTAAACAAACACATAAATTGATTTAATTTACACTATTACAGATACTGTAGTAGAAGAATACCGTACATCAGTGGTTCCCAACCTGTGGGTCAGGTTGCAAAAACAGCACAATTGTGGTGAAAATATGTAACTACAAAAAAAATCAATGAAAATAAAAATGAAAAAATGTTTTAAAACAACTTTCATTGTTTCATTTTACGGCCTATCACTGTGATAAGCCAATAGGAACTTTGATGTCGTCGTCGGCTGGACAAAGATCACGTCCATGGCACAAACAGGAGCGTCAAAATGGAAAGCTGGTTAGCAACAGGAAGAGATGAAAGGAAAGAGAGTCAAGAGACAGATGGCGAATCGACGTGATCTCTCCTCCACAAACTGAGCTTCAATCAATCATTATCATTACGATAAATACTGCTCTGAGAAGGTATTACTTGGCCGTGAGTGGGAAAAGGTTGGGAACATGAAACAACAAGAGTGTGTGTGTGTGTGTGTGTGTGTGTGTGTGTGTGTGTGTGTGTGTTTCAGACAGCGACTCCTCTGTGGAGTTCCCTAATTGCCTCCCGGTGACATTGTCTGCTGCTGTGATGAGTAATGATGTGATTTTTTTGTTTATTATTGCACCGTGTCACAAAATGTGCTCATCATGCGTGACATTACGCTGCATGACACATATTATTAACATGAAATTAAGGATCGTTTTGGGGTTTCTCTTACATCTTACAGTCTTTGTGTTCTTTTATTTTCGAGATGCATCCAGCTGTTTGATATTAAGTCAAATTCATCCCAAAAAAATATACAAAGGCAAACGGTTTTAGACAGAGAGAGACAATGGAAGTCGGAGTTGATGAATTCTCCCGCTGTGCAGATTGACATCACTTGTCCCGACACTTTTTCTTCTCCCCGAGACATTTTTGTTTTTCATATATATATATATTTTTATGTCTCTGCCTCCACCGTTGACCCTGCTGTCAGACACAGCTGCATTAGGCGAGGTCTGGGTTAGACATCCATACAATGATAACTGGTCTCCATTACCAGCAGTTTCTTAATTATACCGTCCCCACAAGGCCTGTTAGCCGGGGCACAATTACAATTTCCAATTACGGCCTAAAAGGGTTGTCACATTAGGTGTTGCTCAGAAACCTGCAGAGGTATTGATTACAGCTCATTAAGCACAACACTAAAATGGCTGCTGTGTTAGACAAGGGTTAAAATTTTACAGTTGGAAAGATGATGCTCTTAAGATGAATCACGTGACTGTTTCAGGGGGGTTGGCTGGTCTGCGCAGGTGTTTCAGGGGATTGAGAGAAGGAAAAGTGTCATTTGAGAGATCGTGAGAAATATTATTGTAAATCTATCGCGCTCTAAGCAAATCCAGGTTCTGCTAGGGAACCAATAATCAAAAAATGATCCAGGAAAACTGAGTGAAACTAAACAATCTTGCAAAACTTACAATCTTACCAAAGTACTGTAAGTAAATACACTCATATTCAAAGTACATGTGCTCTGTAGAAACATCCTTAAACGTGTCCAGATACTGATTCCTGATCAGGGTCTTGAGGACAGTGAAGCCCATACACACAAGAAAGTGGTTAAGTAAAAGTTAATTTCCTCAGTTATTTTACACAGTACACACATATACTGGAATACTTTACCACATACAGTATATTAAACATAATACTACCCATACAGAAATGTAATATATATATCTATATATATCTATATATATATGGATATATGTAGTATAATACTGAGGCCCAGACAGATTACATTTGCGTATGGGTGCATATGAGGATTCTCAGACAGGACTCAAGAAAGCTGTAGTTTTATATTAATAAACAAGAATCATGAGGTAAACAGTAAAATAACTTTTTTTCCCCAGACATTTCAGACTGAATGCTGATCATCCTGTGTTGCAGTCAGTTTTCTACTTTTGCATCAACTCATGGCTACAGGATTTTTCCCTGTTATTCTCATGCCATCACTTGCGTCGTCTCATGTTTTGATGTCACCGTTGACTCAAACACATCCAGTCTAAAAGGAGGTGAAAGATGAACTTCGGCCTTGTGATTCAATGACCATCTGCTTCAGTCTGCTGATTACAGGCATCCTGACTGTAAACGGGTTAAGCCCTTTAACCCTGCCTCAAACACATACATTTTCCCTCACTGTCTCTTTCCACATCCTTGCTTCACAGCTTACACACATACACAGACACAACACACACACACACACACTTACTATAGCACGTATACCCATCCTACACACACCAACTGTTCGGTCTGAAGCTTGATCAGTCAGTCTGTCAGGTTTTTCAGTTGCTAAGCAACATCTCATCCTCCAGTCATCAGCCAACTGTCAAAGACTCTCTTCATATTGACATTTCTTGACAGAGACTAAATGGTCTCCCAGTGCTGGCATGAGCATACACACTAGAGTCAGAAACTGACTTCTACTCCAGGCACAGATGCCCTTAAAATGATCATGAAATGAGCAGTAAAGCGTCCCTGATCAGGTGTGCACGTCTTCAAATTGCACTATGTTCACATTTCTACTTTCTGACTCGCCAAATATTCATGGTGAATACAAATGTCGTCCCCTGTGGGCCAACGTGGGTGGGAAAAATAAAGTGGTAAAAAAAAAAGTGCGCAGCCTGAAGCAGTTGGAAACATTGGCAGCACACAGCCAGCACTGCACTTAAATCACTGCGTCGACAAAAAACACAGTAAACATGATGCAAACCCATAGCTCAGCAAAAAAGTCATTTTCTTTCTTTTCTTATTTCTATTCTTTGTTTTGATTTAATTTTATTTTTTTTTATATATATATATACATATAATGAACCATTAATCAAGCAAAACAATACAAAATGGAAAAAAAAGTAATGCAAAATTATTTGCCAGGACCTAGTTAAGTGTCACATATCTTGATAAGGTTTATCTGACTGGTTTTAATGGATCCTTTCCCCATGAAACATATCAAAAGTTTCAGTAAATCTTATTCTGATTTACTCGAACCACATATGTAAAACAAAGCTTTACACCATGAGATACACAGATCATTTGCTTTTATTAGTAAATATGATCTTCATATTTTTTGCTGTAAATAATTAACTGAATTCCACATAAGCACAGATTGAAGTTTGTAATGTTTTTTGCCACTAAGCGACTAAGCTAGCTGCTTCATATTAGTGACGGTTTATCAACAAGTGTGTTAGCTGGGAAGCTAAGGCAAGCTAGCTATGCAATAAAGTCGCTAGCAGCAATGCAATAAAGTCGCTAGCTAGAGACCAGGAAGTGGCTAAAGTAGTAAATGATTATAAGAGAGAGAGAGAGAGAGAGAGAGAGATGTGGCCCACAGTAAGAGTTGTAACTGATAGTTCGGGTCATGTTTTGCCTGGCTTATTATTATCCAAAACTTTAGGTAGTAATATAAGAACTTAATTGTCTTAATTAAAAGATGTAGGTAAGATAAGTTCAAAATAAATAAGTAAATAAATAAATAGAAATAAAAAAAAAACAGATAAATAAATTGCAAAAACAAAATAATAATATCCATTTCAAAATAAAATTTAAATTTAAAATGATTTGTAAAAAATGAAGAGATATTAAGTGATTTATCATCCCTGTGAACTGTTTTATACTGAGGCAAATTCAAGCCTTGAGCTTTATTCCACACCACAGTAAAGTAAAGTAAAACAGCACTGGCCTTTTATTCACAGCTGAGTGCCATCCTGGAAGACAGGTGAAGTCTGACAGCCATTCAAAGTGTCTTACCTGGAAGACCGATCCCAGCCGCTGCACATTCTTGTGGAAATGTTAAGCCCTTAATAATACAAAATTGGGCGTCAAGGATATTGTATACCTGTCTGCTGTTTGTGTGTGAGAGAGAGAAAACACTCCTTGCTGCCCTTTCTGGTTGCTTGGACACCAGTACTGAGAGGCTGGCCTGTGTTTCACACAGAGTACCAACCCACTACTTTATCGAGAGGGATATGCGTGCGTGTGTGTGTGTGTGTGTGTTTGAATGATATAACATTTATCTGTGCATCTGAATATTTATGTCGTCCATTCATTTGTTTACTGAACCATTAGTACAGTCTGTTTCTATTCTGTGATTGTTTTTTTTTGTTTTTTTTCTCTCAGCCACATCGATGTCTGTGCGGGAGAGAGTGCATACGGACCGTGGGTGGGGGACAGGGAGGGAGCGTGCACCAGGGCCAGGCTGGTCTTGGTGGGAGGTGGCTGTGTGTGTGTGTGTGTGTGTGTGTGTGTGGGGTTGTGACTTGGTTCTGATTTAGCAGATTACTCAGATCTGACACAGTGCTAGTCTGACAAATCTTAAATCTGCTCTGCTGCTATATGTTGGTGCAACAGGTTGATGGCATGAGTTTCTGCTTGTGGGATACTTCTGAACCAAACAGCGACCACTTGGCTGAATATCGAAGAGACTCGTAAATGGTATTTTTGTAAACTTTGGGATCCGTTCTTGAATTTATAATAAAGATCTTTACTTTAATAAAGGGTTCGGCTGCACACAGTGAGTTTGTAATGACTGACACTGCAGGTCAAAAGGATTTAAGAAGTTCAAGTGAGAGGTTATTTGAAAAACTGCAACAGAGCAAAGTGCCTCTGATGCATATACCTGGGTTTACATGATCTTCATAGTCTCATAATGCCCATAAAAACAATGGCCAAAAATAATAAGTCAATTCCCAATACATGTTTACTCTATACACCACCAACTTGGTCCTTGATTTTAATCCACAAGTTTTGTCGAGCTCTCTCCACATGGTTCGTACGTTTTTCTGTTTGTTTGATCGACATCAGCTGCACGTTCAGCTGCAGCGCTCACGCTTGTGCATCTCGAATCACCTGCAGAGTTAAGGGGCTTTTCATCTCGCCATTTCCCATGAAATATTATGTGCCACGACTAAACACTTTTATTTTTTAAATCACACATATTTTTAAATCACACATATGCCCTTTGTTTTTAAACATTTGCAAAGAATTTCACGTG
>NW_019525102.1:507488-531282 GCF_002814215.2 Seriola lalandi dorsalis | reverse complement strand
ACATCAGCTGCACGTTCAGCTGCAGCGCTCACGCTTGTGCATCTCGAATCACCTGCAGAGTTAAGGGGCTTTTTATCTCGCCATTTCCCATGAAATATTATGTGCCACGACTAAACACTTTTATTTTTTAAATCACACATATTTTTAAATCACACATATGCCCTTTGTTTTTAAACATTTGCAAAGAATTTCACGTGCGTCCGATGCATGTGTGCTCATTTTACATTATTCTGGTGAGTGTTAGCGCTTGCCCGCCTCCTCTCCACCAGGTGTAATCACCCTGCTCTGATTATACACATCAACTACTGCCTAGTTATTGGTCACACATTTTCCTGTTTTCACCTCCCTTATTTAACTTCTCTCTCCATCTTCCTCACGTGTCGTTGTTCCTTCATTTCTTTGGCTCTAATTTTCTCTTTTCACATAACACCTTGCAGCCCCCCCCCCTTTCCTCCTCTCCACAACCCCTTCCCCCCGTGATAGAGCCTCTTTCTCTTCCTCATTAGCACCCTAACTCAGACGTGTCACATTCTCACCCTCTGCCACGGCGGAGGAGGTGACGTACAACATGGAGGGCTTTCATCGCCCTGCGGAGATGTGCTGCAGGTTGCCCATCTCCAACCAGAACCAATGCAATCCTCACTATGAAGGGACGAATCATTAAAGACTCTGCCGTCTGAACCGAGGTGTGTAAAGCATTTTATTTATAATAAAGACTAGTCTGAAAGAGTAGAAACAGGCATGTACCTTGAGATAAAATTAAAATATTTCATGTCTGCATGACAAATTTCAAAAAACCTTTTCACTAAACAAAGACACATCACCACAAACATGTAATGTGCATGAACTGGGACTGATGGATGGACTTTAATTTGCTTCAGTTTCACCTCGTGACATCCTCTACATGAGACATATTTTCCGTCGTGTGTGTATGTGTGTGTGTGTGTGTGTGTGTGTGTTGTGCTTTCTCATCTGACAAAGCGAGCTGTTTGAGTTAACCTTGCAGTTTCCGTAGCAACAAACTCAGCACAAAAAAAAAAAAACACTGGCACAGATGCTTGTTGTTACTCATCTTGCTTGAGTCGATTTGAGAAGAGGGTGAAGGAGGGATGAGAGGGAGAGGACGGACTTATAATAATGCAACAGCAACGAGGTTTATTAGTGCAACTGCCAGAGGAGGGAGCTGTTTACCACATAGGTGCAACAGGAGGTTTGACAGTGATTGTTACCATGAGTCTTTTGTAAACAGTCGTTATAGTATAAGTACTTATAAGTAGTATAAGTACCGCTTTTATCTTTTTAATCTGACACGTGCACATTACTTGGATTCAAACTCAGATCTGTAATAATCCATTTTATATTTTGCTGTTGTCTTGATGTGTTCATGCTTGTATTGTTCTTTTTTTTTCGCCTGGGATCACAAGTTATGTTTAATCCTAGCTGTAATTGTTTATGGTTGGAATGAAGAATAACATTAAAATTAACTTCAAAAACAATTAAAAATAACACTACACAAGCATAAAGCAATATCTATATCTATATATATCTATATCCTGTTACAATGTGAATATGTGTACTCAATTCCTTTGTGTAAAAGAATATTCCACTCATTCCATACATAGGTCTGCCTGTCAGAGCCGTATTTTGTGACTCTAGTCTGGAGATCCTTTGTTCAGGTTTAGTAGAAGATATGTAGAAGTAGTAGAAGAATGTCAAATCCTTTTTTTAAAAACTGGGGTATGGAGTTTGACATAAATGCATATTCAGCATTAGTGAGAGTCTTCCAAAAATATGCTTAAAGTCACAGAACAGTTCATTTTTTAATCCGCCGGCTTTATGGTTTTTATGGGAGTGCAATAATAAATTGCTGGAATGCCCCTTTAATACCATTAACTATGACTTGAATTGTTTTGCAGAACAAATACAGTCACATTATTACGCTGCTTCTCAGCAACTCATCTCAGCTAAGGTTCACAAATACCAACACGCCGGTGCTCAATTCATCAACTTCCTACAGTCAGTCTAATATTTTACACACCACATACCAGGACGCAAATATGTTTCCATCTGAAGGCTCACGCTAACACGACGGCCGTCCTGTGCAGCAGAGACCCTCAGCAGTGCCCAGCGCCCACACACCCCTCACTGGCATCTAAACATGCACACACTGTTTGACCCACCGTGCTGGCAGGGGGGAGAAGGCCGATCATGTTACACACTGTTATTAATAGCCACGCTCCCCCCTTTCCCATTGTAAACTAATAGCTGACATGATCTCACACTGTCTCCTCAGTCTCTCTGTGCAACTCCTCTGCTTGCATCTCTCTCTCTCTCTCTCTCTCTCTCTCTCTCTCTCTCTCTCTCAAAACATGTCCCCATCTCTTTTCTCCACTCACATCAGGTCTTCCAAAATATACTCCACATGCATGCATGCCTGGCGGGGGTGCTAAAATACAACATACATGACAAGTCAATATTCCTAAAAGTGCTAGTGTAAATCTGTGCTTCTATTATGTTATCTTAAAAATTATCTTCAAATGTTTCCTTTTGATCTGTAGCTTTTTTTCATGTTCGAGTAGCACAATTTGGGATGATCTCCTTTTTGTAATTTAATGGATTTATTTCTAAAGTGTGAAACAAATAAAGTAAAAAAAATAAATAAAAAATTGAAAAGTGTACAACAAAAGATGCGCATTTGAGAAGAGGCATGGGACTTTTACTCCAAAACAAGTTTTATGTTTTTAGTTTTATTTGTTTTATTTATTTTCCATACCTGGGCCATGTGATGACAAGCGAACCATCTCCATGACAACTGAGCAAACTTTATCCAGAGATGAAAGTCATTAGATGTGGCAGGAACATCTGGCAGAATACAGTAAGTGTATCTTGAGTTATTGTTATCATTATTTTTTTATTTTTTATTTTTTATTTTTTTTGTCAAACCACTATTTTACCAAATAATACACCTTCAAGCTCAACAGTGGTTTTACTGTTTTGGAAATCTTATTTAGACTTACTGATATAGCATAAGGTTACCACTTTAACAGAGTAAATGCAATGTGAATGCACTGTATATAATAACACAAACAATTGTCATTATCATTCCTCAAGGTGCAGTTCAATCAAAAACACAATACACAAGACTATTAATTGTGGCTAGATACACAATAATAGTCCAGCTAGCCTTCAATAAAATGCAATATGTTTCAGTTGTGAAGGAATCCTGTACAAAGAAAAAATAAATGTGATTCCATTGTGATTGATTTCGAATTTGAACTTTGTATAGATTTCTGTTGTGGTATGGAAACCCAGCCAACAAGTGGAAAAAGTCGTTTTTATTTCACGTCATGCTGGGATTTATTCTGGGTGCGAGTCATAAAGACAGACAGATGCGAGCTTGACTTTGTGTCTCCATTTCTCTCTCCGTCCATCTGCGCTTACGGAGCACATCTACCCTCTGACCCTCGGCGTGGACTCCGTGGACGCCATCTTGTCCACAGCGTTGTCTCGCTGAGGGGCCTTATTTTTAGCGAGAGTCCGGCTCCTCTGCAAAACTTAATATGGGAATGGCATCTTGGAGCTCTCCTTTCCTCAAGCTCTCATCGTACATCCATCCATACCTTCGCTCCTCCAAGACACTGAGCTGCCATCTGCAGCTCTCCAAAACAACCCAGCACAACCACTGTCCCTTTTCATAGCCACGGCTTCAAACAGGTGGCCGTATGACCTCAGCGTGGCTCCTCCCATGTTACCACCCATCTGCTATTTTTCTGACCACCGCTCTGGAGCCCCCCCCCCCCCCCCCCCCCCAACCCCCATCACTCTCAGTGTCTGTCCTGCTTTTTTGGCAGCCCCTCTTGCGCTGCTCTGGACGAGTGGGATCAGTGTCTTGCCTACTCACATACCAATTGGTGTCCCCGAAAAGGTCCCCGCCCCTTTCTGCGGGCAGTGGCGTCAGCAAAAACCACGTGTAGGTCTTTTTTAAAGGGAGGGTGTCACTGTGGGACTTGCTCTTCTCTAGCCGGTGGGGACAGGAAGCAGACTTTGTTCCTAACTCTCCCTGTTTGACACCAACTTGCGTTAGGGACAACGTTAAACCTCTGAAGTGTATTTTTTTTTCCCCTTCCGACCCACGTCAACAGTTTAGGCTCTGAGAAGAGGCGTTCTTGCAGCCACCAGGTGACGATAGCCATGAAGTGGGGCTGGGTGTTTTTGGCGGTCTTCCTCTCTTTGGGGACCCTGTCCTGGGGGGAGAAGGGCTTGGAGATCCCCGAGTATGACGGAAGAGACCGCGTCCATGCCCTCAGCGCCAAGAACTACAAGTCCATCATGAAGAAGTATGATGTGATGGTGATCTACTACCACAAAAATGTGGACGGGAACCGCAGTGCCATGAAGCAGTTTCAGATAGAGGAGCTGGCTTTGGAGGTGGGTCTCTGCCAAAGCATGACACTGGATGGATCTGTTGCCCATGTGGGGGAAGGGTCACGGTGGGAAGAGGGGAAGGAAGGGAAGGGTTTCACATGGAGAATTTGGCTCCGGTTGGGGATTCCCGGATGCAGTTGTGGCTTTTGCGCTTAGGTTTTCAGATGAGAAGGATTACAGTTGTTGACAGATGAGGAGGAGGGAGGCAAACAGGTGAACAGGTGCGGTGTGTCCGGCGAGGTCAAGTTGAGGCATCTGTGGACCCTTCAGGTACGGCATCCTGCCGAGTGTGAATGGATAGATGCGGACCTGAACGAGGGAGGTTGGAGAATGGCGAATCAGGAAGAACAAGATGGAGGGAAGTATATGTCAAACTGATGGGTGAACACCTGCTGTCTGATTGTCAGTTAAGAGATGTGATTGGGCCATTTCGTCTTGACCCTTTGAACCCAAACAACAAAACCTGTTGAGCATCCGGAAAAAGAAATGAAAAATGTAGCATTGTTAATAACAAATGGACCACGGTTGGTTAAATTATTAGGGTGTTTAAGTGTCTAGCTGTTTCTGGAACAGACAATCCCACAATCACACAACTACTTCCACAAGATCCGTGTGCGCAAACACACGCATCACTATGCACGCCTCTGAGGAGCAACCCCGACTCCTAGAAATTACTCTGGGCTTTGGTGTCAAAATCGTATGTTTTGTACGACCACCGTTCAAACCTAAACACCTCTAAGTGATTCCAGTGCAGTAGATAAATATAGCATTTGATTCTCTGGGCGATAATCGAGGCAGTAATTACATTTCTTTTAGGAGACAGGGTTGTGAGGAGAGTCTGTACGAAATCACCTCCCGCCCATCTTTAGGATGGCAAGCATTCCCAGGCCTTTCACCCCACCAAGCTACTTCAGTTAGCCCAGTTCATATAGCTACTGTAGTGTTAAGAGCCTCCCACATCATTAATGTCCACTATTGGCCATCTTTGTGGTTTCCCAGGAAATTACTGGATCAAAAAGTCAAACCCAAGTCAAATGATGATGTGTCTGCATACAGCTACACCGAACATGCTAACTCGTTTAGGACTATATTACTTAAGTGTTTCTAATATATAAGTCCCTCACCCCACAGCAGTCAAATCAAAACAATAATACATTTTACACAATACATTTGGTGATTGTTGCTAACCAGCATTTCTGTTACCTACTTAATTTACATTAGTTATATGATTTCATATTTATATGCAGCTTCACAGAGATGACGTTATTGATATAATTGAATCAAGGCTTATGTCACACACATACTCAATAAACACAACGGCCCATACTGTAGCTATAACCCTACAGTTGTCACACGTTATGCATCATATCTTTTTACAACACTAAAATGAGCAAAATAACAACATGGCACATAAAACATACTGTAGCTGTAGTTGACGATACAGACTTAACAGAGCATTTTAAATGGTTTGTTAATGTACTATCATGACACACAAGTGCTGCAGTGTTGATTTTGTCAGCACATGCGATGCATCATTTTTACAGCTCAGTTTAATTGGCAGTTAACCAGAGGCTCTAGTAAATAAAGAAGAGGCCACTGGGTCTGCGAAGTACACTGGGGACAAGTGAATGAATCTTTCCTCTGTCAACAGCTATTGCTGAGACGCCTTTGAGCCAGGCACTTACTCTTTGATCAGTGGTGCTGCTTTATCCGTCAACAGTAGAAAATACACTACGCATCTTCTGGAAACTCTTATTGGATAAGAAAAGTCTAAAGGACTCTGCCCACAGTCGTTGCACCTGGGCCCCACTGTCAGCCTGTGTATTCACCACACCAATCCTCCCCCTGTCAGAGCAGCAGTGTCTTCTTTCAGAGGCAGAGTGTACCTTACACTAGCCTGCATAAGTCACCTCTGTAAATAGCCCAGGACAGTACTGCATGCTTAGCAAGAGGCTCAAAGCCCTCCTGGGTCAGACAGAGAGTTTAGGGCCATATCTCACCTCAACTACTGCCCCCTCAGCTCTCTCAGGCAACACACACTGTTCTGTTTTGTATTACTACATCCCCCTATGGCTGCAGGCTGAAGTCCTAAACCATCATTTACACACACAAGTCATTGGATCTGATCAATTTCCTATCAGTGCTGCCAAGTTGCGGTTCTTGGCTTGAGAAAGAGATGCTTACTGGAGCAGGTCCCTGCTGGACTGGTACTTTGTTACCGACTCGTGACCGTGCAGCCACTGGTTCAGCGGAGAGCTCTCAAGGTGCTCAGAGCGGATGCTCAAAATAGCTGGTCATTACCACCTATGAGGATGTATAAATTATTAAGTGCAGAGCTCAGGGAATCAAATCTTAACTACCTTTGTTGGAAGCTTAGGCGACAGATACAGGATAGGATGTGTCATTCACATGCCTCTACTTTGCGACAACACACTTTCTGTTTATGTTATTCATGAAAACATTCATTCATTTGAGCAGAATTAATGCTTTCTTTCAGTTTGAGTATATATATATATATCTTATATGACATGCTACAGCTGACAGATTCACAATATTCTCCGTCTCCTGTATTATTGACACACACACAAGGAAATAAACGATCTTTCCTCATTTTTCAAACCACAGCTTCCTCTTTGACACCAGGCATATGAAGAGAAAAAGAGTGAGTTATATTTAGCAAATGCTGATGAAACTCCTTAAGACCATTACACACATTCAAAATTGAGTTGCTGTCAAGTTCCTGAGATGTTGAAACCATGAAGATTACTGCACTAACATGTTGGTTAATGCCAGCACTGTGTGAATTCTGGCAGTGCCTTCAGTGTGCGCTGCATGTAGCCGTCGCAAAGCTCATATAAATGCTTAATACCTGTTAAATGATTTCACCCATGTCTGTTCATTTGTCAGCAGGATTTGGCAAAAAGTACTGAACCGATTTAAACTTAACTCGGTGGAGGGATGAAGCATGTTCTGACCATGTTGCTTGCAATTTAACAACTGCGCCTCTTTCACCCTGATCCAGTCGATAACCAGCTTCGTCATACAAGTTGTCCACGACGGCCAATGTTAGGCGCAGTGAGGCCGCATGACGAAAAGATATCCCGTGCACGTTGAGCTTGCTTTGGCGTAAAGGCCTCAGACGCCTGGTGTACATTCCCTGAAAACAAACCCCGGTTAGATATACAAACATGTGCACATTATCCACACTATGACACACGTCCCATGTAAACTCAGCATTTTCCACTCGAAGAGAAAAAGAGAGCGCAGTGAGAAGAGTTGCCCTGTCACTCCTAAAATAAGTGCGACATGTCACCTTTGACCCCAGCTGGATCCATCTTAGTCTGTGAAAAATAATCCAGTGTATCCTCTTGTCAGTGACAAGTTGACTCCCCTGGTGTTGCTGTATATTTGAGCTATATGTTGATAAGCTGGTTTATTTTGTAAAACTCAGTGAAAGAAGATACTGTTACAAAACCCTCTAGTTTTTAATGTAAATGAGGCGTGGCACTGCTTTGCATGTAGGCTAAAATACAGTAGAGTCGGTTTAAATGTAGACCTGCAATAGTATAGATTTTGTATAGGTGCGGTTTAACAAGTATAAGACGAAAACAGTGACAGACATTTATGTGACGGAAATGATCGTAAACAGCAGATGTATATACAGTAACATTTGTAAGAAAAGGCTCCAAGCAGCAGCAAAGGTTCTGCTGGCAGAATGAATCCTCCATTAATAAACATATGCATGAATTTTAAATCTTAATTAAATCTACACGAGCGAACACGTAGCACGTTCGCAGGAGGTCAGGGTGATTGAGGGAGCTGCAAACAGGGTTGTAAAGAAAGTGTCAGGTTATAATGGCTGCTCTTTACACCTGAAGGAATATGAGTGGACGTTACTTGTCAGCTGATGAATGAGCCAGTGATCGTGAAGCATGAATGAAACAGCTGATGCTGATCAGCTAACGAGCTCTGCCTGAATTAAGACGAAGTTTCAATTGACTGAATTGCATGTGAAAAAAGGCCGACTAATTCATATAAAAGAGAGGTTGTTGCCATAATTATTGTTTTCTTTATTAACAACTTAGCAAAGTCACATAGTGTCATCACAGCTAAACCTGTTTTGTTTTTTCATTTGCTTCATCAAATTAAGTTTATTTTAATTCAACTGGATAATTCGTACATACAGAGTAACTCTGTCAAGAAAGTTTCACATATATAAAACTCTAACCTGTCACAACAGATCCAAATGCAGGCAGGCAGGCAGGAACAGGGACATGTACCACGAAGGACAACATGACATAATATGATCAGACAGGAAGCTGGTGAATTAGGGGAAGCTGGGACCAGGTGTGTGAGGGGGCGGGGAAGGTCAGGTGACTGGGACAGGAGCGAAAGCCTGAGGACATCTGGTGGACAGCTGAGGAATACCAGTTGAGAAGACTTCCATATAAATACAGGGGCCTGAGAGAGTGATACTGTAGTTTGCAAAGATAGAGGGGCAGACTGGGCAGCGTTGACCGGACCAGGGTAGGGACCATGACACTAGTCTGTACGCTGGTTACAAGAGGCCAGCTTGTTCGAGGTTGCAGAACAGAAAGCATGACGTTTTTGTGAAGGGGACAAAGGGATAATTTCATGAAGGTTTCCACGCTTGGCTTAGCAACAGTCTTCAACATTGCCCTCACCGTGCAACAATTATTCTGTTCCATTTAATATCTGAGAGTGTAATCACAGGTGTCTAATGTTCAGTCCGTGCAGTGTGACAACAGCAATCTGTTTAATGAACTGGAAGCAAATCCAGGGGGGGGGGGGCACCGGAGATAGATTTGACAGTCCTGATGAGTTGTTCATAAGATTAAATAAATGCAGCCTAACTCACCTGCAGCAGTTTAGCCAGAAATATCTGTCATCGTTATGACTCAGACGAAGCATGATGGAGCAGAAGTCCTCCAAAGACATGATAAAAGACAAACAGGCAAGATGCAAAATGAACACCCATGTCCCCAAGGCTGTACCTAAATGAATGGATAAACACATTACAATTATTACATTTGAAATATGAAAATTTTGAGACTGATGGTGCTGATTAACCTGTTTCTTGCTTGTCTGCACCCCACCCCCCCTTTTCTCTCTTACTGTTTGAACTCTGACCTTTGGCATACTGTAAATGCTCTTAGACCCACTCATCAATCACTGCACAGCTCAGATTGCAGTGTTCTTATACTCACCGCACTCTTTATCAACACACTGCCTTTCTCCCCCCCTTATGCACACACACACACACACACACACACACACATTGTTGCTATGGCGCCCTGTTTACCATCAAGTAAACCGGATAAACAGATAGCAGTAATCACACGTTATTCGCCCCTTCTTTAATATCTATCTGCGACGCCCAGAGAGGAAAGAGTTACAGCTCTTACTGTTATTTTACCTTATTTCTTATGGTGTTATTGTGATGTAAATGTGCCAAATGGTTTGTCTTAAAATGTAGTCCCCAAACACATTGATTATAAAGTTAAAGAAAAGTAAGATAAAAATAAAATAAAAAGCAAAGATAGGCATGATATACATGCAAGAAATGCAGCAAGAAAAAATCTAAAGCACCACAGGTGACATAACATGGCAAAGGCATAATCATCACATGCTGTAATTTTCAAGATTACTTCTGACAGGCTTTAAATAGCAAAACCCATTTATCAACACTGCAGGGTGTATGCACTGATGCTTTCACACAAATGAAGTTTCTAACGGATCAATAAAGTTTTGAGTTTTTGAGTTGAGACTTTGTATAGACAGTCATGGTCACCAGAGGTCCTCCTGACTTTTCCTCTACAGCGACCATGAGGGTGACATTATTGTTTTTCACTGAAATATCTTGACATATCTTAGTTATCACGTATCCCTCATGCAGGATGAATAGTAATCACCTTGGTAAATTAACTTCTAAAGCCCCCAACAAATCCAAATTTTACCTTCATATCATAATTGGACAAATACTTTGGTTAAACTAATGACGATTTGCGTTGGCCTCAGCTTTACTTTGCGTTTACTGCTAATCAGCAAGTGTTACAGAAGGTTACAGGGATAACTACCATGGCAAAAATGTTCTGCTCCACATCAGCATGTTAGCGTCATTGGTGTGAGAATGTCTGCATGCTGGCATTAGCATTTAGCCCAAAGCGGTGCTGTGCATTTGCATGGCCTCACAGAGGTGCTAGTGTGGCTGTTAACACTTGGTCTTATTAAAATGCAACTCATTCTTTTAATATATATATTTAGCAGAGACTTACAGAAGAGCACAGTGACTGGAACAGTAACAGGTCACATAAAATGATGTTAATAAGTGAGAAAGGTGACATTGGTGCAGACAAGGCGAGTCAACAAACCGTCTCACGATGTGCAGTGAAGCTTCTTGTCGTCATGTCTAATCTCCATCCATCTACTGAGAGATCTGGGGAAAGGTCAGATTGTCGCCGTGGTAACCATTATCCAAACGGACTGTTGGAGACCTCCTCCTGTCACCGGCGCAATAAATTTTCATGCTTACATTTTTAATGGCTGTGAATGGTATTGATGAAGAGGGAGAGAAAGACGGAGGTAATATTATACGAGCTATTTCGGGTTATAGCCTAAAATAGCCAAGGCTGCTGAAGCAACTCAATTTCTCACTGCTTTGTCTTGATCTTCCTCTGCTAAAAATAAAACCAAAACATTGAATTTATAGATATAAATGTATATAAAGTTTTTTTTTTAAACTTTAGGTATAGATAAATAAAAAGTCTTACAGCCTATTTATGCATCATAACAACTTATGCTCACAAATTTTGATTTTGTTGGATTTTGTTTAAACATTTTTTCATAATTAAACTTTCTTCTAAACTGTCTCTACAGCATATATTGTGATTTGCAAAATCCTGTAGTCCTATCATATTTTTCTTCACAAAAGCAATCACATTCATAAATGTAAATATGGGATATACAGTATATATATATATATATATATATATATATATATATTTATATACACACACACACACACACACACACACACACACACACGCACGCACACACACAGCCATAAAGTGTGTAGGCCTACTTAAGACTGTTTTTTATAAGATGACCATTTATAAATGAGTCAGCTGGAAACACTGAAACGTCAGCTGCTGACAGCATTTTGTCCATCCTATACAATGACCTGTGAATCTGACGGGCAGCCAGAGAACTATAACTGACTCTGATTTTAAGCAACAGACATTGACACCCCTCATCCAGAATGTATAAGTAGGATCAGATCTCATTACCTCAAGTTATCTTGGATCAGGCAGGGCCAAAAGGCCGAGTCCCCACGGCCCCTTTACCTCATCAACTGCGGATTAGGTACTTCAACTTCCAGCCACTTCGTTTCCTTATGGGATATACTGTGAGTCTGTCTAGTACTGTGAAGAGCTCCTCTTCCTCCTGAGCATCATGTTAGATAGTTAATCTATTGATAATGGTCTTAAATAGCATTTTTAGCAAGCTAAATGAGGGCAAATCTTTGCGCACAAATTTACAAAGAAATTATATGAAAAAGAGAGAAATTTTAATTATTTTTCAGAAGACCAGTTTCACTTTTCCACAATTAAATAGCACAGCTGTCGATAATTAACATTTCCCTCCATTGAGTGACACTGCTGTCAAGTTGTGTGGGAGCCACATGATGGCTTGATAGATCTCCTCTTACCTTTCTTCCTCGATCTCCCAATTAATGTTGTGAGAGTGAAACTAAATTAAGACGTCATTTGTCAGACATGATGTCATTAAATGTGACAGGAGTTATGTTTAGATCAAGTGTCCTTGGTGTCATTCTGTGATGACATTTCATTGGTGTTGATGGGTAACGATGTTTGTTTGCCGGACAGATTTCCTCACCTGTTGTTTGTAGAAGATTAATAATAGAAGCTTTTGCCTATTGGTTTCAAGGGTCTCAGCTGTTGTTGAAACCATATATTTTGCTGCCTGATGCGCTGTCACAATATGGATCACCGGTGTTAAATGCTTAATTTGATAGTGCTAAATTATCCCAAACAAAATTTTCTACATCCTTTCTCTGCCTTTCAAAGCAAGAAATCTATCTCATTAATCACAGGTATGACTGTGCATTTGTGTGTTGAGTAATGTATATGACCTGAGGATATACAGTATAATATGATACTTGGATATTGTGTGTTTTTGCCAATTCAGGAGAGGTGTTTTGTACAGAGTGACTATGATGAACTGCTGCTCTCAGGTAGATTTATTGTACCAAAACTCTGCCAGCGATGGAATAATCTCATACTTTCTGGAGCACATGAATTGAGATATTTTGTTTGATTTTGTAAAAATGTATTTTATTATAGTAAAATAGTATAATCACAAAGGAAGCAAGTCCCTCTCTGCAGATGAATAGGGTTTTGAATTTTCATAATCAGCCTCCACAGAGTGCATTTACACAACTGCAATCTAGTTTGGCAAAACAACTAATGGCTTCATCATTGCTAGTGCTCCATCAAGCAGCTGTTGACGGCATTAGATCTGAAATGTGGCTACAATAGAGGGGAGTGGCTCAAATCAACTAACTCTGTTTTCCAGAATGAAATTCTGCTCTACAGTGGTCTATGTACATCTGTGGTTTAAATGTAACCTAATGCTGTTACTGCCAAAATGCAATCCTAAGTCTGAAAATCAACTCAAAAGCAAATTCATATAAAAACCTAGATGAAACCAGGTAAAACCCCAGAAAAGAGATATAGTAATATACGTAAAGCATATATCTATCCATCCATTAAGTATTCTTATCTGTTAGGATTGTGGTGGGTTGGAGCCAGTCCCAGGCGGGGTAAACCTTGGACAGGTCGCCAGTCCATCACAGGGCTGACACATAATATAAGATAAAAGTGTTAAGTACAAAACAATATAGCCATGAAAAATAGAACCTAAATTAGACTAAATTAATTGAAATCAAAACAACCAAACCAAATTACGAACTAAATTTAACATGAAAGTAAGAGGGAAAGAAAAGTCGAGTAAAAATAAAATAATACATAGTATTAAAGTGTCATTTTAGTGATTTGGTATTGCACTTCAATTTAGTTGGAGGACTCAAAAGAGTGCTTCAAAGTTGAAGCAATAAGGGCTTAGACACAATGCTACAAGCTACAAGCTACTGGACACTACAATTAAGTAAATGCGTATGTATTCTAAACTGCACATCCAGTTTATAAAGCAGGTTTTCTGTTGTTGAAGATGACATGACCCAGATGACATCATAACACTTTTAATTTTGCGTGCCCCTTTAAGTACGTGAATAAAGAATGTGTACTCACATGACATAGGAAAATAAATGATAACATAACAGTAAACGCAATATGTAACTTAAATTAAAATTTCCGCAAAGAGAGTCTCTGCTATTACAGATTGGCCACATTTCCTCAATATCAGCTGAGGGCGGGGTCTTGTATGTCCATAGACTTTGCAGCTCAGTGAGGGTCCTGTCAGCATCTCCCAACAACCGGCCAAAATAGCTCCCGTGGTGCATGGCGGAGAGACTGCATGCTGTTTCTGTCATGCTAAATTTACCCCCAACAGCCCCACCACCCCTTCCCCTTACCTCCACATTTCCCACCCCAATGCTGAATGACCGTCTTCAGCAATAGGAGTTAGGAGTTGGTGTATTTTTGTTAAAAGAGCAAATGAAAGTTTTAGTTGAATATGTCTGAAAAACTGTGAAAACTATGTTCATGTCTCATCAATCCATCCCGTCCTCAGTACTTTAGTCTAGAATTGAGTTTTTATTTTTTACTGTGCTTAAATGAATGTACTTCCCTTCTGAGTGAATGAAACAGCTGTGCTGGAAATGGTTTGAGAACGCACTGATCTCGACTTTCTGATGTAAATTTAGCAAGTGTAAAAATTTTATTAGATGGCTGTAAATGTGTGTGTGTGTGTGGGGGGGATTATTACTGGAAGTTATTGTGAATAAGATATTCAATCAGCAGGTTCGCATTAGGTGATACGGAGTGTTTTTAGCTTGTGTATTCTGTGCTTTCATATAATAATTTATAAGTGACCCTGCTTTGTACACTTTCTCCCTCAACATAACATACTGCCCCCCCCCTCCCCCCATCCGTTATCTGTATCAGGGAATGTCTTTATATGACTTATTCATGAGAGAAAAATGTCAAGGAAATGCAGGGGACCAAGGTACACCATGAAAAATTTAAACGATTTTGTGACGTTGAAACCCTGACTTACATCTCCATTCCACAAAGTGATGGACCTGAATAAAGATAGGACTGAGAGTACAGGGCATAAGTGCTTTACATCACTGTGTGTAACTGAACATACTGTATCTGCTACTTTTTATTTCCCCATTCACATTGTTATGTATAGTAATGCACGGTAGTCGCCATGCAAGTGCAAGAATACCGTGTTCATTTCATCTCAGAGCCATAGTAATTTTTTGAATTTATCGGTTTTCAACTTGTAAATATGTAGATGTGCTGTTGGTGAACTGTACTTTAATCCTCTCATAACTAAGTCTAATCAACATCTGGAGTCCTAGCAGCCCTAGAGCTTTGCTGCTAGCATGGCTAAAAGAAGGAGTAAGAAACAGTACAGCTAGCTGAATTTTTTATACATGTAAAATCACTTCAGGAAATATTGACAATGACAGACCATTTCCACACACGTATTGCATTATAATGTCTTACATAAGCACAAGTATACTTGATGATTAATTAATGATTGCTCCTTTCTATAGCTCTTTTTTCACACAGCACATTCGTCATAGTGGGAAAAGCCCCAGTGTTACCAAGAAGCTTTGTTCTAATCAAGTGTCCCCATAAGTCATGATAGTGAGACAGTGAGCAAGCATGTCGCCTACAATACGAGGACCCCGAAACTCAAACAGCTGTAAATTGTTTCGTCATTGTTGAATTTATCATTTACAAATATGCTTTTCTCAGCTTTTCTCAAAATGTTGTTTGTGAAATGTATGTGTTTCAGTGCGATTGTGCATGCTTGCTAACTGATGGGGTTTATTGGGACGCTTAAATGTCGTTGTTAATGTTAGTAATCATACTTTACATGTAAATGGAAGGAAATACTGTTAATCTTAAAGACGTAAGTATAATTTTTTGATTAATACCTGCAGAATCACACTGAAAATACAAATTATTCTGTGAGATCAGATGCTTGTAAAGCTCCCATCAAATCTACATAACATCATCTGCTTGTCCTTTAAAACGTTTGTTGCTTTGAGGACCTGCAGGCTTTAATAAAACTCACCAAAACAAGCTCGACAAATGCAGGAGGGACTCTGAGTTTATTAGCTGAGAGTGTTATGTGACATGTTTCTAATATGGCTTATTGCTGTCACAGTGAGTCATTCACAGATGGTCCCAGACACTTCTGCCCTCACAAGTTGTTGTAGTGAATCAGCTTGTGTGCCTGTGAGATTTCTAAAAGCTTGCCATGAATTTCATCACATCTCCCATGAGACCATGTTTTTGCTAAGAAAAAGAAAATAGTAAACTCTAGTAAACTCTCAAGTTAAAAGAAACAGAGGATGAGATCTCTTAGATTTTTAATTTCTAAAAGGGGCATTTGAATTAGCTTAGAAAGTCTTCTGTGCGAAATCCTGGATCATCTCCTTCAGAACAGTAGTTACACTAGCTGGTGGCAAGTCAGAGTCTGTTTTAGATGCTGTTGATTATGAATCTTTCATGACCACCCCGGCGCAGTGTTATGTAACAGCCTGGTGTAGAGAGTCCTGATGTGTTACAGCAGCCATTACTAATTTACTATCTGGCTAAAGGGGAAAAGCTGGCTGAACATCTAATTTTGCACAGATCCCAGGACTCTCGCTTACACAGGAAGATGGAAAATGCTTTGAAAACCTTTTAATGTTCCCTTATTTTACACATTCAGCAATTTTTCAAATGTTAGGAAAAAAGCTGAGAAAGAAGAGAGTGTGATTTTTGCAGCGTTTTTTGTTGGGTATTACTCACTAGTATGTGTATTGCATTTTGCAGCCCATTTGCTACAAATCACACACACCTTTACTGTTGCTGCATACTGCAGGGTTTTGACTTTTTCTGCTTTTCTTATGTGAAAGCTGATTGCTTGTTTGTTTGTTTTTACAAAAACAATTTAATTTTGTTGCATTGTCACATTTTAGATTTTTGGATTACTATTGGACAATGTCTTTCACATGCAACCATTTTGGGGCCTGGCGGGTCAAGCAATATGATTATGATGAATATGATGAACAAGTACAGTACATTACATGCAACCAGTGGGTTAACACTTACAAAATGCATGGTAATCGGTTTACCTGCATTTAAGACATACATTAAGTAAAAGCTCTCAACTGTTGCCACAGCTAGTGGACACATATGCGCACTGTGCATACAAAAGTAAGTAATGAAAACAAAGCAGACTGTTCAACAAGCTGCTTCTCTGCAGCTGGTGTGGCACATGAGCTACCACAGTGTGTGTTTGTGTCCTACGTGTTCTCACTGAGTGACTCACATCATAAGGTGGTGGACATGTACAAATGTGTGACTCATCAGTGGCTCAGCCTTTTACTAGAGAAATACACAAGGCCTACACAATCACACAATGACAGAGAAGGGAACAGCATGGCAGGTTCTTTTAGATTAACGGTGTATTCAGCCCAGTTCAGATCCCTCAGAGTGGCTCTGGACAGTGTTGGGTGGATAGAGAAATAAATAAAGATCGGGTGTATCCCATGTGGAATATGGTTTAGAGGAAAACCCCAAATTCTATCAGATTTGCACTAGTTTTCTGTGTATACCAAGGTGTAAATGTATTTAATGTAGGTTTCTGAGCATGTTTTCCTCGATTGCCAGGAAATCTTCTCAAGCTGTGTTTGCTCTTCCGAACTCAGCTCAGCCTATTTGGTCCGAATCAGACTTAAATCCATGGTTGATCTTTGTTTAAAGGAGAAACAATAACTTGGATTTGCATCCATCTCTGTCAGCAATCGGCCGAACAGCAGTGATGGAAGCTATTTCCTCTCATTAGTTGTGTGTGTGTGTGTGTGTGTGTGTGTGTGTGTGTGTAGAGTTTACCGTGAGCTTACTAATGAGTGTAGAAATCCAACGTCAAGTCATGAAATGAAGAGGTAGTCTCAATGCTCAATATGTAGTGTACTCTGTTTTCCAAGCACACTAAGCTTCGTCTGTAGCTGATAATGAAGAGAAATGAGCAGGTATAATGACATATAGAGGATGGATTGTAGCCGGCTGGGTAGCGGCGATGCATGTAATGGATGGCTGGCATGCAAATGACTGTGATTACAGTCCGGCTTTATCATTTGTGTCTTTGCTTGAAGAGGTTTTTTCATATCTGAACTGCGCGGCAGAAAGAGGCAATTATATGTGAGGAGAATGGAAATGTCTTGAAATAATTCCATGTGACAGGTCATGAGAGTGACTTCTAAAGTACTGAAATCATGGCCCCTGGTGGAGGGAATCATTGTTCAACAACTCAATCAAATACAATACTGTCATCTTGTGCAATATCATGTAGCTATACTATAATTTTTGCAAAATTGTGGGATTCTGAGGTTAAAAATGGACAGAGGAGAGGTGGATTATATTTCGGCAGTGAAACAAAAGTTTATGCAAACGTTTGTTGTCATGAAAATGAGTCACGGATGGAGTCCTTTGAAACATTTTGCACTTGTGTCAGATGGAATTCGGCACTTTCCAAAGGCTTCTCCTTGATAAACTCTGGCTTGGATTGTACCTCATTTGTACGACAATTAAGACTAAAGCATCTGGCAAACGAATGAATGTAAATGTTAAGTATTTTTTTGTGACAATTCAAGCTGACTACAGTTAATGTCCAGGAGCATGAATTACCGCTCAAGCCAACAGGGGTTGAGTGTTTGATACTCCAGAAATAGATGAGGAAGGTGAGAACAAATCAGATCAGAGACAAGACTGGTGGTTTTAAAACATTTTAAACAAAAGTGTCCCACTCAGTAGCAACATAACCTGTCAGTCAAGTTCCGTTAAATCAAAGCAACCGATACATGGGCTAGCCTGCACAGAGCAGTGTAGACTGAGCATTTGGGCGGCTAACATTACAAGAAATTTGACCTCTCTGCTGCACTGCGAACCCCACCAGCCTCTCCTAGCTCATCATTTGGTGCCACAGCCAAGTGCAGCGGGGACCCAGAGCACGTTTTTGACAACTCACCATGGCACTCTGCCCTCATCTTGTGTCACCTGACAAGCTGACAGTGACTGGGCATTGCGAGACGGAGCCAAGCGATTGCCCTGCTGACCTCTCACTTGGCTCCGCGCTGTCAGACTTCTGGAGCGGGGTCGGGTGAAAGCAGAGGGGACAGATGAGGAAGGGTGAACGGTGTGTCGGGAGGCTGAAGTTATGACAAAATAATCCGGATAGATAGAGAGAAATGGAGAGGAAGGAGGCGAGTGTGTTTGAGTGAGGACGAAAACTGATGAGGGCGATTGAAGGAAATGATGGATGTCAGTAAGTGTGAACTTGCGTGTCAGGTGTCTCCCATTCATCAGCCCTGTCTGTCCACTCCTCTTTCCACACCCATTTCTATATGTAACGGATCTCAGCCTTCTTTTCTGCTCCTCAACATACTTTCTTACACGTCCTTATATAGCTGCAGGACTCCCTGCTTTGCCTTCCACCTGACTGCAAGCACTTACAACTTCACCTCTCTTATAAATACCCCACTGTTACTAATATGGCCATACCCTGTGCTATGGGGGGAGGGTTAGTATAGTATAGAGTTTTGGGAAATAGCTTTTGAGTTCAACACTTGAAAATTAAATCTGGCAAGTCAATTCTGTCACAATATTGTTGGTGTTGTGTGTTGTTGACTCTTGCTGACGCACTTCAACCACTTCTGCAGTTGTCCAGCGGGATTTTTATATATTTGTAAGAAAAACATTGACTTTAAATGTGGTTCATTTAATTAACCACAGAAGAACATACACAAATAGTGCAAAGTTATGTCCAGATTTAGTTGGACTAACAGAGGCTAAACAAGTGTTAACAAGCTCTGCGCTTCAGCAAACTTCATGGCTCAGTTCGCTGGTTGCATATTTAAAGAATATGGTTTTAAAATGGTTGTTTGTCTATAACCTGGCCCTCTTCTGCTTCAAATTTTTCAACCATCGCTCCATCGGTGTGCAGATATCCCACTATGTGGGACAATAAGGTCCTGTAATCTTCAATCACACTACACTCAGATTACTCAACAATTGTTTGATTTCTTGTGTTAAGCCCTATTCACACTAAGCTAGCATTACCTCAGGACCTCATGTGATGTATGAACTGACCTCTGATACTAAGGCAAAAACAAAAGTCTGTTTAATTGAAATTGACTACACATCTTTGGATGTGATGGAGCTGGGAGGATGGAAATTGATGTAGAAAAGTAATGAAAAAGACCCAAATTGTTAAGGTGTGAGGTCATCTTAAGTTTTGTCTGATGACATTTGTGCTTGTTAAAATATGGATTTATTTTTGATGGGATTTTTATTTATTGTATTATAGACACAAGGTCCTCAGGTAATAATAATCCTGTGTGAGTAGTTCGGACCTATTTTGTCTCCTATGAAGGCCACTCCGATATGCTGTAAACCTGGAGGCTGTGACTATTGTGCTTTACCCTAAAGCGTTACCTCTTCTTGCAGTTGATGACAAGTCCAGCAGCAAATACCTTTCAGGTATGTTAAGGTCTGCCTTTTGTGTCTGTAAAGCTGGGCTGCGAACCACAGATTCATCTGACGCTGCTGATTGTTCCCTTCCACTCCTGGACTGCAGTTTAGTTTAAAACAAGACAAAATTACATGAACCAACAACCAGATATCACGGACCAGTGAAGACTGAACTGCTTTCAAAGTCCAGCAGCAGCAGCAGCAGCTTGGGCTGAAGTTTGACTTCATATTTGTGAAAAAGAAAAGTAAGGGTGAAAAGCTTCCATCTAATCTATTAAACAAACTTTAACATGCCCATCCATCCATCCTCCCACCCATTCATCCATTCATTTATACAACCATCAATAATCATAAAAGGTCACTTCACCCAAATTGTAGAAAATCATATGTTCTTAATTACTAGTGGTTCTTGGTTTGGTGACACAGTTTGAAAGGCATTGGAAGATTACACCTGAAAAACTCAAAACCAACTCTTTACAATTTTATTGGAATTAAGTTCCACTTGATAAATAGTCCCAATGAATAAATATTCTCCCAATGAGAAAAAAAAAGAATGCTTCCAGCAGCACAAATGAAATTAACCTCCATTATTACCCATATTTGGTGTGGAACAGAAACTATTATTTCGTAGGAAGAGTTTGACATTTTGGGAAATGCACCGCCTGCAAAGAAATGGATGAGAAGATTGATACTACTTTTGTATTTGCTCTTTCATTGTGAAGCTACAGGCAGCAACCAGTTCACTTTACAGTTAGCTACGGTTAGCGTAAAGACTGCAATGAGACTAGTAAAACGCTAACTAATTAACACATTACATCTCGTTTGTTTAATCCATAGATGACCAAATTGTAAAATGACCCCTTGCTAACTTCAAGCTGACAGCAGGACTTCAGGAGCTAAGCTAACCAGCTACAGCATAACATCATATTCAACATTTGAACTGGAGAATGACATTGATCCTCTCAGCTAACTAAAATCTCTGTAGGTAAAACTGAAACTATCTGCATGGCTCGACAAAACCTTGCAGCAAAAAGTTAAAGAATTTTTTCCCGATCTGGGAGAACTTGAATTACTCTGAATGGAACCTTTCCCATTAGCTGGTACATGGTGATTATCTACCTGTAGCGTTTCAATGCAAACAGGCCAATGTTCCTAACCAGATTAGAGAAAAATTGGCCCTGGGTCTGATGATGAGGTAATGTGTATGGACTCTGTAGCCTAGACCAAAAGAATGGATGGCATTAAAGACTGCCTGTGAAGAGCAACATAGCACATAGTATACCATACTACACATACTATACAAGCTATTTGTGCTGCCGCTTTGGGGCATTTGGCTGCTTATGAATGTTGTCCACTTTGCAATGCTGCATTGCAAGATGCTTCATAAGGCTTTTGATTCATTTGAATCACCCTTTCATACTCTGCGAGTGAGTGACAAAGTAATGAAATGGAGAAGAGGTTAGAACACAAACTGGAAAATGGCAGTATAGAAACTCTGAGAAATACAATTTATCAATGTGTGTAGAGAGAAAGGGAGGTAATAACACCGATGTATGCTTAAGTCTGTATATTTACAGTATGTAGAATTATATATGCGCATGTATGCAGCGGCTTTACGTTCACAAAGTGTGAGCTCCTCTCTTTTCCACCGCACCTGTTGCAGCGTCTCTTCCCCCAAACATAGTTGGTTCAAGTTCTGCCCCTCTTGTTCTTCTGGAGACCCTGCTGTCCATGCTCCTCTCATGCCGGCTACAGGGGCTGTCAATTGTTGGCTTCGGTTTCACTCCGATTTAGAAAGTGCAAGGCAGCAATTCAAAGCTTTTGCTTTTAAGGCCTTGAAATCGAGATGAAATGCCAAGGGTTTACTTGTGTAAATGAAACTGAAAGTATGTTTTTAATGGAGTTCTGAGATTAGGAAATGTCTATCATGGACAGATGAGTGAGTTGCTAAGATCAGTCACACAGAATCAGCACTCATGTGATACTAAATACAACTTACTCTTTATCTCCTTCACTCCCCCTCTCGTCCCAACTCCCCCTACCCCTCTCTCTTCATGCTTCTCTGTCCAGCTTGCAGCCCAAGTCCTGGACGATCTTGATGACGAGGACATTGGATTCGGCCTGGTGGATGAAAAGAAGGACACTGCTGTTGCCAAGAAGTTGGGTAAGCCTGCCAGCCACTGACCTTGCTGGTGAAAACACAGCCTATTTGTCAATGATAGAAGCAGAAAAAAAAAAATCTTTGGCTCAGTGTAAATCCTCTATTTCCATCAAATTTCTCCTGGGTTTTTCACTGAATGATGCTGATTAAATTATACACATCTCACAACTTGTTAATTATCTTTTACAAATTTTACAAATGCTGCTTTCTTCCAGTTATGAACATAAAAAAAAAAACTCTCCCCAGTCACATAGTCAGCATGGAGAACAAGATTCATGGGGATGTTATGATACAATACGCTCAATGTTACTCTGTGGTCACTAATGAATGGATGAATGTATATTTGAGAAAAGAAAAGATGGGCAGACTAAAAATTCAACAATTACTATAAGATATATTAGTTAATAACATATGTAAAAGTGAAATATCATTCCAAATATGGGATTGAAACAGACATAAGGTTGGTGTGTGAGGCCTAGTATGAACAATATCTGAAACTACTCTGCCCTCAAGTGTTCACCAAAGATACCACAGCTTCTTTGTATCGAGTGTTACAGGGAGAGTGGGCTACGAGACAGTGTTCAGATGTGCACAAGCATGTCAGCACTTCCTGGCAATACAAATTCTATGTTAGGTGTAAAATGCACAGGACATAATGTTCTGCACTGACATAATAATACCATATATACAATATACATATGTATATATAATGATATTACGCCCCACACTTAAGTAGCCCTAAGGGGCGCGCAACACTCTACTAGTGACCCAATAAACTCATAAGACACCTCTAAAATGATGTGGTTGAAATGGTTAATGAACATAAATGCGCAAAAGGATCACGACACTAAATTAACATCCAAGGCTGAGAGGCAGCAGAAAGCATGCCGAAAGCCTCTCTTCAGATGCTGGGACTAGCGTTTTTAAAAGCTTCCTTCCCAGGCCAAGTGCATCTCATGAAGTAATCAGCTCCTGGGTGGAGCTATAGGGGAGACTGTGTGGCTGTTAAAAAAGAAAACGATGTAAACATTAAGGACTTCCCCAATAAAACATTCTTCTCTCGCCAGGTCTTGATGAGGTCGAGAGCATCTACATCTTTGCTGAAAATGAGATAATTGAGTATGATGGAGAGCTGGCCGCCGATACCCTGGTTGAGTTCCTCTATGATGTAAGTACTTTGTGGTCAGTGTTGTCAAGTTGAATTCAGACTTTCTAACTGTACATGAGATATGAATTATATTGAACACACCTGTTGCATACACAAATAAATTTATTGTATTTACACAGGTGATCGAAGAACCAGTGGAGATCATCGACAACGAGCGTGAGCTGAAGGGCTTCCACAACAACGATGAGGTCATCAAGCTGGTCGGCTATTTCAAGAGCGAGAGATCTCCTCGTAGGTTGATGATTTTGATCTGAAGTCTTAGCTTCAAACAGACCGTATGCA
>NW_019525102.1:499988-502488 GCF_002814215.2 Seriola lalandi dorsalis | reverse complement strand
ATTCTACATATTTTAACGGCACCAGGCCTTTTATCAGTATGCAGTCATCCCCACCCCACATTAAACAAATGCTATCAGCTGAAAGGTCTAGATTCTAGCAGTAAGAGTTTGCTATGTAAGAAAGAAAGTCTTATGAAAAAGGGTTGGGCCAGTTTTGCCTAGGTCCAGTGGTGGTTATTTGAAGTTTCTAACTTTAACACATTTCAAGTTATATTGCAGTCATTAACACAATAAGTTTTTGTTAATGGGCTACTGTCAATATCAAAAACACCCCTGTCATCACTAACGTCAATCAAACAAGTGAAGTAGATTGATGCAGACTCAGAAGTCACTCTGAACGCAAGCATTAGTGACTTGAATTTGATTTGGTTGACCATGGTACCGTATATTGCAAAGAGAAGGGGTCCCAGCACCAATCCTTGGGGAACACCTGTGGAGAGTGAATGGGATAAGGACATTTGTCCTTGCCATGACACACTGAAGGAGCACCCAGTGAGGTAATGCAAAATACCAAGTAAGCCCTGTGTAATATCATAGGCAAGGTGATGAAATCTTCATAAGAAAGGAATTAAGTGTTTATGGAAATGTTAATTTAATGGTGTCCTTGGGCAAATGAGACAGAGAGAACAGCGCTGGGCACAAAGGCAGGGAGACCAGGGACAGTCAGACAATATGGAGTCTCAGGCAAAGTTTGTTGGGCTTTTGTATATCAGTGTTTTTGTGAAGTGATAAGGGTTTAATCTATATACATTTTATACAAGTACACAGGGGTTGAAGTGTATACCAAATATATAGTAATACTGCAAATGTCGTTAATAATCTCTGGGATTTAGGTTACAAAGAACACAATAATCTTTATTATGCACAATAATTTTATTTATTTATTTTAGACCTAATTGGACTCTAGCCAGCATGTGGACGAGGCTTAACTTAAAGAGGTATAGAGGACCAGGCTAGGTTTGGTATCTTCTTTGTTATAACAAGGAGGTTGTCTCACCTGCTCTAATCAGCCAGATGTACAGTAAATGTCGCTGTGATACTCTGGAGAAGATGAATGTTTGTCCCGTTTTGTGACCTTAGTTTGTCATGTGAACATCCAATCAAAGTACTGCAAACTACGCTTTCGCAATGATCATTGACAATAAATGAGTGCACAGTAGGGTAATGTGCATGTACTTGACAACACAAATAAACTATCTCTGAAAATGAAGAAGTGCACTTTTGTGGGGAACTTGTGTATGTGTAAAACTGCGGGGGGTGAGACCCAATACAAAAAAGGCTGAGGCAGAAGCATGAATGTTTAACCATTTTCTTCTTATTAGGTTTGTTTTTTTGCTGCTGATTTAAAATTGAAAATATGATGTGGCCTTTTGATATAACACATAGCAGTTGCAGTTTGAACCTTATTGTAGAAAATCAATAGCTAAATAAATGAAGAGACAAAAAATTGCAAAAAAGTAATTTTGAAATGGAAGAATAAAATGAATTAAATTTGACAAAATTTCTATTTTAGAGACAAGTGGAGAGACATTTTCTCACATTTCTCTGTTGCTGTGTTAATCTGGAGAGAATCAATACCAACTGACGTCTTTGCTCAAAGACAGTCCTTTTCAAAAATTCATTTCTTGTAAACAGTTGTTAACCAATAATTTTAACCTAAAGCAAACAGATTAACATCAAGTCAAAATACTGCAAATTTACAGATTTATTGCTCAACGGTGAAAATTGTTTTCACAACTCGTGGCGATATTTGGCTTCAATTCTTCCTCTGTTTGACTCTCACAACCACAAACCGTGCCTTATCTCTTTTGTCAACTTGTCAGGGAGTGCATAAGAAACAATTATATGAATGAACAATTACAGCTTCATCCATGTTGCTCCTTCAAGACAATTTGCCTCGGGTCAACACCGCATACTGGCATTTTTGTCTAATGTCCTTGTGTTGACTGTTAATCTCTTTGTGTGTTTTCTATAAAAAATTAGAAGAATTGCATCAATGCAAATGAAATGTGTATAGTCAGAGCAGAGACCTGGTGCATTCTTTTTGCTAATTTATCACATTTGGCGCTAAATTTAGACTCCCCCCCCCCCCCAAACAGGACGAGGTATGAACCTAGAATATGGCTGCCGGTCAACGGATCAACTGATGCATATGGATGAAGTATTTAGTGGGGTGTCATGATGGATGGTTACAACAAATGTTATTATGTAGAAGAAAAATTAATCCGTTAAGGGAAAGATAATACAAACTGTAAAGTATGTTTACTGTATGTCTGCATTAAATGTAGAATGTATGCAGTTCCTTATCACACGTCATGTGTAATAAGCAGCAACACCAGCACGCCCAAACACCATCATCAATTTGCAGTATTTATTGTGAGTTCTGCAGAACACAGAAGAAAATATCAGTTCTTCACATGAACAAAAATGAACTCAGAAAACAGCATCAGCAACCAGCTATCATTAATGATATGCGTCTTAAAGAATAAAATAATCACAG
>NW_019525102.1:497343-499968 GCF_002814215.2 Seriola lalandi dorsalis | reverse complement strand
TTTTAAAAAAAAAAAAAAAAAAAAAAAAAAAAAAAAAAAAAAAATCACATGCCAATATTTCTTTATATTTTTATGAGCAAAAATCATTTGGCAAAGCTTGATAGAAATATTTAGATGTCAAGGAATAATAAACCTGACAACTGGAACCGAGTGTCCAACTCAAGTACAGGGTCTATTGCTCGGACTTTGGCCTCTGTATTTCTCAAAATGGACAGGACGGCACTGATTATTAACCTTATCACATGCCACAATCACTTCCCGGTTGTCAGGTTGTACATTCATCCTATTCATACTGCAATTTTGGTCAGATATGACATCATACACTTGCATCAGTGACCTGCTGATGCACAAGTTACCTGAGGAACCCTGCAGACGCCGGCCTGACCTGCTGCAGATCTGATGGACAGCTCCCAGTCTGGCATCGATGAAGGTCTGCACCGGAGCTCTGCCACAGAGTCCTTTTCCTTGTAAATAACTTTAACGAAACCAGAAACAGATTTATTTGTCACTTCCATAATGTCTTTCACAATGAAATAATTATTTAAAAACGTTTAAGTCACCTTTTCCATTGCTGTATAGAATTTCTGTCAAAGGAGCCTTGAAGGATGTGTCTGTTGACAAATGCCCTATACTTATTCACGTGGCTCCTTCCTTGACAGGGTTGTAAGAGGGGTGATGCCAAGTCGGACCAGTCCGTGATGTTGCCATCAAACACGATTTGCCCCCCGCAAACAGGGGCTAAAGTGAAGGTGATGGCAGTCAGGAGAATGATGTTCATTTTGTCTAGAGAGAGAAAGTTTAACTGAAAATGTGATATTCAAAAATTAAAAAAAAAAATAAAATAAAAAAAAAAAAAAACTGAATATGAAATACAAAATAGGTTCGTCAGTGAAACACACGAGGTGTAGGATCAACACCAACTGCAAGTGTTGAATGAACCATTATCTCACTCGAAACTACTTTGATATAGAGAGTCTTCAGTATATCACTGGTGTAGACCGACAGTCCCACCAATCATCTGTTATTCTCAATATCTCCTAAACTAATAATTTATAAATTACATACGATCTGAAGCACTGAACATGCTTCAGGTTATTTGGAAGAGATGCACTTAATTTTATTCAGTTCTAGCTCTATTGAAACGTTCTTAGTTATAGAAAAAAAATAAATACAAATATAATAAACAATACTTTGGGTGCAGCATCTGCCCTGTCTCTTATACACATCTGTACCCACTGCAGCACCTAATGATAAGTCATATATCATTTAACACGAATACTGCGCTTCTACAGGAGCGGTCATCCAACCTCTGGCACATTTCACCATGTATCGATAATTGACAGAGAAAAGACAAACGTTTCCTGACATGTGAGAAAGTGTCGTTTTGTGGGGAGCTCACATGTGAAGCTGAGTCACTGTGGTGAGACCAAGTTCATGAAAGTGCTGGTAATACTGGTAATACTCCACAAATATACTGTATGCTGATGCATTGTACTTCAAACTAATGAATGCAGTCTCTATTTAGGCTCAACTATTCTGCAAAATCATAAAAATCCACAGAAGAGGAATTTTACTTCACATATTGGTATTTTTGTCTAATGTCCTTGTGTTGAATGTTAATCTTTTTAGTGTGTGTTTTCTATTAAAAATTAGAAGAGGGAATTGCATCAATGTAAATGAAATGTGTACAGGCAGAGCAGAGACCTGAGAACTGTTGCATTGTTTCTTTTGCTAATTTATCACATTGAGAGACTTTTTCACACAGGACGAGGTATGAACCTAGAACATGGCTGCCTGTCAACGGATCAACTGATGCATATGGATGAAGTATTCAGTGGGGTGTCATGATGGATGGTTACAACAAATGTTATTATGTAGAAGAAAAATTAAACCGTTAAGGGAAAGATAATACAAACTGTAAAGTATGTTTACTGTATGTCTGCATTAAATGTAGAATGTATGCAGTTCCTTATCACACGTCATGTGTAATAAGCAGCAACACCAGCACGCCCAAACACCATCATCAATTTGCAGTATTTATTGTGAGTTCTGCAGAACACAGAAGAAAATATCAGTTCTTCACATGAACAAAAATGAACTCAGAAAACAGCATCAGCAACCAGCTATCATTAATGATATGCGTCTTAAAGAATAAAATAATCACAGATTTCACAGATTCAAACTTTTTTTTTTTGCCAAAAGAAAGACATGACAGTAATCTTACATGAGAATAATTTTGACAGAAGGCATTTGACTGTATACATAGCAATTAAAAAAAAGGATTACAACACAGTTTGACAAAACCAATCTATGCAAAAGGATTTAATTGATACAAATTACAGAAAAATTAATTTCAAGTGGTCGAGCGAATTCTAATCCATCTGAAAACAAAACTTTGGGTTTTACATTTATGTACCAGTAGTTTAGTTTTCTTTAAGTTGTAAATGAGCTTTAGCATAAAATGTACTTCTGTCACAGCAGAAAACATTTGAATCCTAATTTAAATCACATCATTTATATATTAAAAAAAAGAAATTCTGTTATTCACAGCACATATTCATCTTGACAACATGCTCGTGGGGGCAGAAAGAATGTGTTGCTTTTAAAAAAAAAAAAAAAAAAAAA
>NW_019525102.1:493476-497323 GCF_002814215.2 Seriola lalandi dorsalis | reverse complement strand
TGAATATGAAATACAAAATAGGTTCGTCAGTGAAACACACGAGGTGTAGGATCAACACCAACTGCAAGTGTTGAATGAACCATTATCTCACTCGAAACTACTTTGATATAGAGAGTCTTCAGTATATCACTGTGGTGTAGACCGACAGTCCCACCAATCATCTGTTATTCTCAATATCTCCTAAACTAATAATTTATAAATTACATACGATCTGAAGCACTGAACATGCTTTGGGTTATTTGGAAGAGATGCACTTAATGTTATTCAGTTCTAGCTCTATTGAAACGTTCTTAGTTATAGAAAAAAAATAAATACAAATATAATAAACAATACTTTGGGTGCAGCATATGCCTATTGAATGGTATAGATTATAGTGTCAGTCACTATTTTGAATAAGAGGAGGAGAGACAATAAATTCCAAGTCATTTATAAATGGAGTTAAAATTAATCAAGATGTTTTCTCACCTTTCTCTGTTGCCGTGGTAATCTGGAGATGATCGATACCAGCTGATGTTAAAGTCTGTGCTCAATGTCCAAAGACATTCCTCCTTTTTAAACCTCTTGTCTCAAACAGTTTAGAGCAACCAATCATTTTAATCCAAATCAAAGACATTGATAGCCAATCAAAATACTGCAGGTTTACTTTTCACCATATATGTCCATTGTAATTAGTTTATAGGGTAAGGTTTGTGTTGGCACAGACCATCTGCCATTTACGGGCAATGAGGAAGTGCACTTTTGGGGAACAATGAGCACGAAAATTCAGGTCCTTGAAAGTTGAGGGCACACACACACACACACACACACACACACACACACACAGACCTGCAAACTGTTGAGACAATGAAAATGCGGACCAGCCCCTGTGGCTTAGCCTAAGTAGAGACAATGCAGACTTACAGCCAAGTCAAGCCACCAACAATCTGCTCTCTGCTTGGGTGACAGCACAGTTTTCAGACCAGTATGGTATCTATATAAACCAATAGGTCATCAACTTCATACGTGTCGACACAATACAAATTTAGAGGCCCACGTAGAGCAGAGACGTGCATTCAGTTCACTACTAGACAAAAAAAATTTATTTAGCAAATTTAATACTTGTGGCTGAGAAGAGAACAAGGTTATGTTCAGAAAAGTTTTATTCATCAAATCTAATAAATGCTAAAACAGTAACAGCTAACAGGGAACAGACCCCAGTATGGAATAACAGTGGTACTTATGATCCAAAATAAATCAGACAACATACACACTGTGGGGAGCTTTTAACACACATCCCAATAAATACCACCACGTGATCACCTGGTGCTCGCTAACACCGCAACTCACACTGGCAAGTAGAAACAAAACTACAAGACATGCAAATGACCACACTGCATGCAAGGTGGAAGCCACACGTACTCCCCACAGCTCATTCTGCTGCCTGAAAGGAAATGAAACAAAACAAAGCGTGAATTTCAGTTGGTTCAGGTTCATAAAGGTGAAAGACATTCCTGAATCCAATGAATGGTATAGCAGTAGATCAAAACAATATACTAGGGTCTAGTCCCAGTTAAAATAGGCCAGTGAAACCAGGCAATATGGACAAACTGGCTCCGACAGAGCAAATCAAGTGAGGCCAGACCATGTAGAGGAAGTGGCACAGGCAAGCAAAGCAAGATGGCCCGGCAAAGCAGCAGTCTGGCACTTAAGTCTGCAGTGAGGAAAAACATGGTGAAAATCATATACACAACTGGCAAAAATACCTCAAAGGGGATAACTCTCCTACATTACTAAAACAATTTGTTAACTTGCTAAAGCCAACTAATCTGGCTCAAACTGGAAGGAAAGACGAGGGCTTCATTTACTAAAGGATTAAATCATTTTATTTCAATAGTGATAGGCCTACATTTAGATCAAGCCAAACAGTAACCTGTGGCCTACCTTTTCAACACCAGGCGGCAGAGCATCAGACAGACTCGATCAGGACACAACCTCTGTACATCTGAATATACAAGAAACTTCATTATATTTGCAATCATCCCAGAAAAATCATTGTTTATCCACAGCTCTCCCTTACCTGCACACACCAAGCGGTGCTACCACACATCTACCAGGATTTAGACAAAGAGGCGCCGATTGCCCACACCTGTCCTTATAAAAGGCAGGAAACTCTCCCTAACCCAAACTACAGAGGGCAGCGTTCTCACCTGACATGTCAGCCCTCACACCTCGGGTGAGCGTGGGCAGTTTAAAGGTACGATACGTCAGGGCTGGAGAATGGTGTTGCCTCTCAGAGCGCCCGTAGATATATCATGACACAGCCTGGTACCCACTGCAGCACCTAATGATAAGTCATACCATTTAACATGAATACTGCGCTTCTACAGGAGCGGTCATCTTATTCATAAACACACCTGGCAGGCTTATTACTATCAGGAAGAATGAGAGAGAGCTCCTCCTTCAGGCTCCCCTTTTATTGGAGGACTCGAGGCAGATGATTGGCCAATGGGACAATAAGACATTCTCCACTAGTCTGCTCAGGTGGAGCCCAATCACCAATCAGCACCTGGAGGGAAACCAAGTGAGGGAGAGAGAGAGAGAGAGAGAGAGAGAGAGAGAGAGAGAGGGAGTGAACAAAAACAAACAGCCTGCCCTTGCCTGGCACATAACACAACCTCAACACCAACTGCAAGTGTTGAATGAATCATTATGTCACTCGAAACTACTTTGATATAGAGAGTCTTCAGTATATCACTGTGGTGTAGACCGACAGTCCCACCAATCATCTGTTATTCTCAATATCTCCTAAACTAATAATTTATAAATAACATACGATCTGAAGCACTGAACATGCTTCAGGTTATTTGGAAGAGATGCACTTAATTTTATTCAGTTCTAGCTCTATTGAAACGTTTTTAGTTATAGAAAAAAAAATAACTACAGAGATAATAAACAATACTTCGGGTGCAGCATCTGCCTATTGAATGGTATAGATTATAGTGTCAGTCACTATTTTGAATAAAAGGAGGAGTGACAATAAAAAGTCATTTTTAAAATGGAGTTAAAATTAATGAAATTAACCAAGATGTTTTCTCACCTTTCTCTGTTGCCGTGGTAATCTGGAGATGATCGATACCAGCTGATGTTAAAGTCTGTGCTCAATGTCCAAAGACATTCCTCCTTTTTAAATCTCTTGTCTCGTAAACAGTTTAGAGCAACCAATCATTTTAACCCAGATCAAAGACATTGATAGCCAATCAAAATACTGCAAACTTACTTTTCACCATATATGTCTATTATAATTAGTTTATAGGGTGGTGAGCATGTTTGTGTTGACACAGACCACCTGCCATTTACGGGGAATGAGGAAGTGCACTTTTGGGGAACTATGTCTGAGACAATTCAGGTCCTTGAAAGTTGAGGGCAGGTGCACACACTGCAGCTGACCTGCAAACTGTTGAGACAATAATGAAAATGCGGACCAGCCCTGTGGCTTAGCCTAAGTAGACACAATGCAGACTTACAGCAAGGTCAAGCCACCAACAATCTGCTCTCTGCTTGGGTGAGTGTAGGCAGTTTAAAGGTACGATACGTCAGGGTTAGAGAATGGTGTTGCCATAGATATATCATGACACAGCCTGGTACCCACTGCAGCACCTAATGATAAGTCATATATCATTTAACACGAATACTGCGCTTCTACAGGAGCGGTCATCCAACCTCTGGCACATTTCACCATGTATCGATAATTGACAGAGAAAAGACAAACGTTTCCTGACATGTGAGAAAGTGTCGTTTTGTGGGGAGCTCACATGTGAAGCTGAGTCACTGTGGTGAGACCAAGTTCATGAAAGTGCTGGTAATACTG
>NW_019525102.1:485046-492935 GCF_002814215.2 Seriola lalandi dorsalis | reverse complement strand
AAAAAAAAGGATTACAACACAGTTTGACAAAACCAATCTATGCAAAAGGATTTAACTGATACAAATTACAGAAAAATTAATTTCAAGTGGTCGAGCGAATTCTAATCCATCTGAAAACAAAACTTTGGGTTTTACGTTTATGTACCAGTAGTTTACAGTTTTTCTTTAAGTTGTAAATGAGCTTTAGCATAAAATGTACTTCTGTCACAGCAGAAAACATTCTTAATAGGAAGATTGAATCCTAATTTAAATCACATCATTTATATAATAAAACATTTTTTTCTGTTATGCACAGCACATATTCATCCTGACAACATGCTCGTGGGGGCAGAAAGAATGTGTTGCTTTAAAAAAAAAAATCACATGCCAATATTTCTTTATATTTTTATGAGCAAAAATCATTTGGCAAAGCTTTATAGAAATATTTAGATGTCAAGGAATAATAAACCTGACAACTGGAACTGAGTGTCCACTGACCCTCCAGAAACTCAAGCACAGGGTCTATTGCTCGGTCTTTGGCCGCTGTTTCTCTCAAAATGGACAGGGAGGCACTGATTATAAACCTTATCACATGCCACAATCACTTGCTTTTGGTATTTTCGTACCCTAATACAACGGCAATTGTGGCTAGATCTGACATCATACAACCGCATGCATGACGTGCTGATGCACAAGTTACCTGAGTGACCCTGCAGGCGCCGGCCTGACCAGCCGCAGATCTGCTGGACAGCTCCCACTCCGGCATCGATGAAGGTCTGCACCTGAGTTCTGCCACAGAGTCCTTTTCTGTGTAAATACCTGTATAACGAAACCAGAATCAGATTTATTTGTCACTTCCATAATGTCTTGCATACATGGCAGCGA
Organism: Seriola lalandi dorsalis; assembly: GCF_002814215.2. Classification (NCBI taxonomy): domain Eukaryota; kingdom Metazoa; phylum Chordata; class Actinopteri; order Carangiformes; family Carangidae; genus Seriola; species Seriola lalandi. The sequence continues at coordinate 492,071 of NW_019525102.1, read as the reverse complement.
GATATCATTCTCCTCCGGGGTCAGGGAGGTATGACAAATCAATATTTCACTGCACATTGTTTAAGTCAAACCAATTTCTTCTAATTATTTTTTTTTTTTTTTAATGTGGATGAATTTTACACCATGATGGAAGGAAACTTTAATAACCTACAAATGACATTATTCTGCTGCAGATTTAAATACAATGCAACCTTTTGATATAACAGATATAATAGCTGTTGTTGTCTGAACTGAGTCTAACTGCCAGGTCATTCACTGTGTTATTAAAAAAAATAAAGAAAATAGAAAACCAAACAGCAGCTGACAGTTGCATTTAGCACCGAAGTAGGATTAAGAAGAATTGCACTCAATTAAAACTTTGCTAATAATTCCTGGCTCTTTCACAAGGAAATAATTATTTAAAACGTTCAAAAGTCACCTTTTCCACTGATGTTTAGAATTTCTGTCAAAGTACTCTTGAAGGATGTGTCTGTGGACGAATGTTTTATAGTTGCCGATGCTGTTCCCTCTCTGACAGGGTCGTAAGTGGAGGGAGGTCTGGTCAGAGAAGTCGGACCAGTCCGTGATGTTGCCATCAAACACGCTTTGCCCCCCGCAAACAGGGGCTAAGGTGACGATGATGGCCGTCAGGAGAATGATGTTCATTTTGTCTAGAGAGAGTGAGAGAAAGAAAAAAAGAGTTGTTGTTTTTGAGTTCTAGCTCTATTGAATTGATTTTACAGTAAAAAATAAATAAACAAATACATTTAAAAATTTATAAAATAAAAAATAAATACAGAGATAATAAACAATACTTTGGGTGCAGCATCTGCCTATTGAATGGTACAGATTATAATGTCAGATGAGTTAAAATTAATGAAATTAAACAAGATGTTTTCTCACCTTTCTCTGTTGCCGTGGTAATCTGGAGATGATCGATACCAGCTGATGTTAAAGTCTGTGCTCAATGTCCAAAGACATTCCTCCTTTTTAAATCTCTTGTCTCGTAAACAGTTTAGAGCAACCAATCATTTTAACCCAGATCAAAGACATTGATAGCCAATCAAAATACTGCAAACTTACTTTTCACCATATATGTCTATTATAATTAGTTTATAGGGTGATGAGCATGTTTGTGTTGACACAGACCACCTGCCATTTACGGGGAATGAGGAAGTGCACTTTTGGGGAACTATGTCTGAGACAATTCAGGTCCTTGAAAGTTCAGGGAAGGTGCACACACTGCAGCTGACCTGCAAACTGTTGAGACAATAATGAAAATGCAGACCAGCCCCTGTGGCTTAGCCTAAGCAGACACAATGCAGACTTACAGTAAGGTCAAGCCACCAACAATCTGCTCTCTGCTTGGGTGAATGTAGGCAGTTTAAAGGTACGATACGTCAGGGTTAGAGAATGGTGTTGCCATAGATATATCATGACACAGCCTGGTACCCACTGCAGCACCTAATGATAAGTCATATATCATTTAACACGAATACTGCGCTTCTACAGGAGCGGTCATCCAACCTCTGGCACATTTCACCATGTGTCGATAATTGACTGAGAAAAGAGAAACGTTTCCTGACATGTGAGAAAGTGTCATTTTGTGGGGAGCTCACATGTGAAGCTGAGTCACTGTGGTGAGACCAAGTTCATGAAAGTGCTGGTAATACTGGTAATACTCCACAAATATACTGTATGCTGATGCATTGTCGGGGCTGTTTCTAGCTTTTCAGGGGCCCTATGCCCTATGATGCTGTTTGGGGGCCCCTACTTTGTCAAACTACGATGGGGATTCTTAACCCTTTAAGATGATCGGTGGAGATGCATCAATCTTTTACACTTTAAGAGGAAAAAAGGCTTGATTCGTGAAAAACTCTCTCAAATTCAAATTAAACATCTCAAGTTGATCCAAGCAATTTAAACCTTCAGAAAATGATAATAAAAGGTAAACAATGAGGTTCCTCTATGTCAAGAACTGCAACAGATGCAGCATTTTCCTCAAAAATCTTTGTTTTAAATTTTGAGAACAAAGTTCTTAAACATGAAACATAACTCAACATAAAAAGTCTCCCCCCTCCCAACTAAAACAATAAGAAAATAAGTACATTGGGCCATTGCCCAGATGAACAGAAAATAAATTAGGCCATTACTAAATTTACTTAGAATAAAAATACAATGAACCAGCATCCATAATAATGTGCAAACAATAAAAACAAAAAAACTAGTCAGAATAATACTAATGTTGCAGGTAGTAAGGAGCTTTTCACATGTAACACTAAAACCCCTTTAGGACCATTTTAACTGTATAACATGATTACACTACTTTGTGATCATGATCTGTATGATCAGTCTTATGTTTTCATTATCTTCCTCAAAACTCCAAAGTATTTCAGAATTACACCTGCAAAGACAAAGATGCTTAGGTGACCAAGAGAACTTGATCATAGGAAAATATTTTAGTATGATTTCAGTTATGTTGCACTTATAAAGATATTCATAATCATTTTTTTGTACACATATACATATATATATAGTGTCCCTTTAAACATGCACCCAATTTCAAAGTTGTCACTTTCAGGATTTTTCTGCTTTCATCTGCACATTGTACTCTTTAAAGTAATTAAAATAATGGTAAATTAGTGATAAGCACTCTATAATATAGAGGGAGTATTTTTACCTATATTTGGCGGGGCATTACAAAGTGGACAACTTGTATCTAACTGATGATATGGTCTTACCTTGTATTCTTACTGAGGGCAGAACAAGCAGTCACATACAGTATAGTAGAAATTAAATTTACTTTCATTTGTGTTGTGTTGAATAACAAAATATACACTACATCAAAAACTTAACTATTGTAGGAATAGAGGGAGGTTTGTTCACATCAGCAAACTACATTGTCACAATATATATTGTAATAAATGTGGCAAAGACTGCAACTAAATCAGCAGAGTCATCAACTAACCACAGAATACATATGCAAAATACAATAGGAGAGAGAATAGGACAATCTTTCTTTACACGATGATCATTCAAAATTCATAGTGCTATATGAATAATCCACTGCTTTACTTGTAGTAGTAAATAATAACAATAGGCCTAATAATAATAATAATACATTTTATTTATAAGGCAAAATTCACATTATAGGCCTATAAAATTTGTTTTGTTTATATCCTACATTAAATTTTTAAGCATATAAGTGTTTCACTAAACATATGAGGAGGCTTTGCTGGCTACAAATAAAGACAAGTCATTTTAATTCTGCCCAAATGTATTGAGGCTGAAATTGCAGTTTAGGGGCCCCCTAGTGGCTGCGGGGGCCCAATGCATCTGCATAGTCCACATATAGCAAGAAACGGCTCTGTGCATTGTACTTCAAAGTAATGAATGCGATCTTTGTTTAGGCTCAACTATTCTGCAAAATAATACAAATCCACAGAAGAGGAATTTTACGTCACATATTTGCATTTTTGTCTAATGTCCTTGTGTTGACTGTTAATCTCTTTAGTGTGTGTTTTCTATTAAAGATTAGAAGTGAGAATTGCATCAATGTAAATGAAATGTGTATAGGCAGAGCCGAGACCTGAGAACTGGTGCGTTCTTTCTTTTGCTAATTTATCACATTTGGCGCTAAATTTAGAGACTTTTTTTCAAACAGGACGAGGTATGAACGTAGAATATGGCTGCCTGTCAACAGATCAACTGATGCATATGGATGAAGTATTCAGTGGGGTGTCATGATGGATGGTTACAACAAATGTTATTATGTAGAAGAAAAATTAAACCGTTAAGGGAAAGATAATACAAACTGTAAAGTATGTTTACTGTATGTCTGCATTAAATGTAGAATGTATGCAGTTCCTTATCACACGTCATGTGTAATAAGCAGCAACACCAGCACGCCCAAACACCATCATCAATTTGCAGTATTTATTGTGAGTTCTGCAGAACACAGAAGAAAATATCAGTTCTTCACATGAACAAAAATGAACTCAGAAAACAGCATCAGCAACCAGCTATCATTAATGATATGCGTCTTAAAGAATAAAATAATCACAGATTTCACAGATTCAAACATTTTTTTTTGTAAAAGAAAGACATGACAGTAATCTTACATGAGAATCATTTTCACAGAAGGAATTTGACTGTTTACGAAGCAATTAAAAAAAAAGGAGGATTACAACACAGTTTGACAAAACCAATCTATGCAAAAGGATTTAACTGATACAAATTACAGAAAAATTAATTTCAAGTGGTCGAGCGAATTCTAATCCATCTGAAAACAAAACTTTGGGTTTTACGTTTATGTACCAGTAGTTTACAGTTTTTCTTTAAGTTGTAAATGAGCTTTAGCATAAAATGTACTTCTGTCACAGCAGAAAACATTCTTAATAGGAAGATTGAATGGCAATTTAAATCACATCATTTATATAATAAAACATTTTTTCTGTTATTCACAGCACATATTCATCCTGACAACATGCTCGTGGGGGCAGAAAGAATGTGTTGCTTTAAAAAAAAAAATCACATGCCAATATTTCTTTATATTTTTATGAGCAAAAATCATTTGGCAAAGCTTGATAGAAATATTTAGATGTCAAGGAATAATAAACCTGACAACTGGAACTGAGTGTCCACTGACCCTCCAGAAACTCAAGCACAGGGTCTATTGCTCGGTCTTTGGCCTCTGTTTCTCTCAAAATGGACAGGACGGCACTGATTATTAACATTATTACATGCCACAATCACTTCCCGGTTGTCAGGTTGTACATTCATCTTATTTATACTGCAATTTTGGTCAGATATGACATCATACACCTGCATGCGTGACGTGCTGATGCACAAGTTACCTGAGTGACCCTGCAGACGCCGGCCTGACCTGCTGCAGATCTGCTGGACAGTACTCTCTGTCTCATCGATGAAGGTCTGCACCAGAGTTCTGCCACAGAGTTGCTTTCTTCGTAAATACCTGTATAACGAAACCAGAATCAGATTTATTTGTCACTTCCATAATGTCTTGCATACATGGCAGCGAGATATCATTCTCCTCCGGGGTCAGGGAGGTATGACAAATCAATATTTCACTGCACATTGTTTAAGTCAAACCAATTTCTTCTAATTATTCATTTCTTTTTTTTTTTTTTAATGTGGATGAATTTTACACCATGATGGAAGGAAACTTTAATTACCTACAAATGACATTATTCTGCTGCAGATTTAAATACAATGCAACCAACAATGATTTGATATACTGACAGTTGCATAAGCATTTAGGACTGAAGTAGGATTAAGAAGAATTGCACTCAATTAAAATTTAGCAAATAATTCCTGGCTCTTTCACAAGGAAATCATTTAAAACGTTTAAAAGTCACCTTTTCCATTGCTGCATAGAACTTCTGTCAAAGGAGCCTTGAAGGATGTGTCTGTCGACAAATTCCGTATACTTATCCACGTGGCTCCTTCCTTCACAGGGTTGTAAGAGGGGTGATGCCAAGTCTGACCAGTCCATGCTGTTGCCATCAAACACGCTTTGCCTCCCGCAAACAGGGGCTAAAGTGAAGGTGATGGCAGTCAGGAGAATGATGTTCATTTTGTCTAGAGAGAGAAAGTTTAACTGAAAATGTGATATTCAAAAATAAAAAATTGAATATGAAATACAAAATAGGTTCGTCAGTGAAACACATGAGGTGTAGGATCAACACCAACTGCAAGTGTTGAATGAATCATTATGTCACTCGAAACTACTTTGATATAGAGAGTCTTCAGTATATCACTATGGTGTAGACCGACAGTCCCACCAATCATCTGTTATTCTCAATATCTCCTAAACTAATAATTTATAAATAATATACGATCTGAAGCACTAAACATGCTTCAGGGTATTTGGAAGAGATGCACTTCCAATCAGTGGCGGCTGCTGGTCTTATAAGGAGGGGGACATTTTCGGCCTACATCATAAAATGTGTCCGTTTATTTATATGTAAATTCTACCCTCCGTTCCTTTTCAAGAAAATGATCTCTGACCCTGTCGTACCAACTAGGCGTCTTTCGGCCAGCAGAGCTAGGCTGCTTAAACGGCCTTGGCCCATAGTGTTGCGGGTGTAAGACCTGAGCCGCTGTAAACAGGAGCAGCTCCTCTCTACACCTGCAGATGTAGCTCCAATCGTTGCCACTAGTGACAACAGTTTGTACAGCTGAGGCATTGCACTGTCCAACTCCCATCCCAATCACACAGCTTTCCCCTGTTGCCCTGCAAGTCCTGGTTTGAATACAGGACTTGAAGTGCAGACCTCAGTCTCCCTGAACCAAAGAACTGGCCATAACTTTTCAGGACACTCTGAAATGCCTCCTCTGGACCGCCTGTGCGTGTGAGTGATCGTGACGGGAGAGGCTCCGCAGCTGCCGCTGCTCGCTGGGGACAGAAATCGCAGAGTGACAGAAGAGAGTCGCCAAACACAACGCTGGTCGTTTTTAACAAAGACAAAGTCGCCGAGGATCAGTAACGTCTCCAGATCAACTCCGAACAACGGAATGAAAAACTTGAAAAATGCTCCGGTGGATGCTTATACTTCATTTCGCTGTCAATCAAAAAGGGACTCAGCCTCAGACAGATCATGCAATCATCATGCAGAAGCCGAGCGTCCGGGCCAGCCCACTGCTCCATAGACCCCCAGAGACGCTGAGCGTCCGATGTGGGGGGCCCAGCATTTATCCAATGACCGTCTAGTTTCGCTGCAGTGGAACAACCGGCGTCTGCACTGTGTAAAGCTCTGTGGCGCTGCGGGGATGAATGAGAAGAAGTCGTGTCGGTCACCTGTGATAAGTAGCTGATTCTGAACAAACGATGAACGTGTTCTAGCGCATATTTAGTCAATGAAATGTTCACACAACAGCACATAGGGGAGACCGGGGATGGTTGTAACAAAGGGATAGTTGTAACAGCATCACTTTCACCAATAAGGGATAACATAAGAGTCATGTGATCAATTTCATGTATATCCACTTCCTCCCTGATCTTGCATGTGAATTTGGATGGCTGT
>NW_019525102.1:415406-485026 GCF_002814215.2 Seriola lalandi dorsalis | reverse complement strand
CAGTCTCCCTGAACCAAAGAACTGGCCATAACTTTTCAGGACACTCTGAAATGCCTCCTCTGGACCGCCTGTGAGTGTGAGTGATCGTGACGCGGGGAGAGGCTCCGCAGCTGCCGCTGCTCGCTGGAGACAGAAATCGCAGAGTGACAGAAGAGAGTCGCCAAACACAACGCTGGTCGTTTTTAACAAAGACAAAGTCGCCGAGGATCAGTAACGTCTCCAGATCAACTCCAAACAACAGAATGAAAAACTTGAAAAATGCTCCGGTGGATGCTTATACTTCATTTCGCTGTCAATCAAAAAGGGACTCAGCCTCAGACAGATCATCCAATCATCATGCAGAAGCCGAGCGTCCGGGCCAGCCCACTGCTCCATAGACCCCCAGAGACGCTGAGCGTCCGATGTGGGGGGCCCAGCATTTATCCAATGGCCGTCTAGTTTCGCTGCAGTGGAACAACCCACTCTATGCTTCCCCGTTGAAGTCAGGAGACGCTCGGCGTCTACACTGTGTAAAGCACTGTGGCGCTGCGGGGATGAATGAGAGGAAGTCGTGTCGGTCACCTGTGATAAGTAGCTGATTCTGAACAAAAGATGAACGTGTTCTAGCGCATATTTAGTCAATGAAATGTTCACACAACAGTACATATTTTACCTCTTATTTTGTTGACATTTTAGGGGAAGCTGAGCTTCCCTTGCAGTCTTAGAGCAATCGCCACTGCTTCCAATTTTATTGAGTTCTAGCTCTATTGAAACGTTTTTAGGTATAGAAAAAAAAATACAGAGATAATAAACAATACTTCGGGTGCAGCATCTGCCTATTGAATGGTATAGATTATAATGTCAGTCACTATTTTGAATAAAAGGAGGAGAGACAATAAATTCCAAGAGTCATTTTTAAATAGAGTTAAAATTCATGAAATTAACCAAGATGTTTTCTCACCTTTCTCTGTTGCCGTGGTAATCTGGTCTGATCGATACCAGCTGATGTTAAAGTCTGTGCTCAATGTCCAAAGACATTCCTCCTTTTTAAATCTCTTGTCTTATAAACAGGTTAGAGCAACCAATCATTTTAACCCAGATCAAAGACATTGATAGCCAATCAAAATACTGCAGATTTACTTTTCACCATATATGTCTATTATAATTAGTTTATAGGGTGATGAGCATGTTTGTTTTTACACAAATCATCTGCTACTTATAGTGAATGAGGAAGTGCACTTTTGGGGAATTATGTCTGAGACAATTCTTAGTTCTTTGAACGTTGAGGGCAGGTGCACACACTGCAGCTGACCTGCAAACTGCGGACCAGCCCCTGTGGCTTAGCCTAAGTAGACAGAATGCAGACTTACAGCCAGGTCAAGCCACCAACAATCTGCTCTCTGCTTTGGTGAGTGTAGGCAGTTTACAGGTACGATACGTCAGGGTTAGAGAATGGTGTTGCCATAGATATATCATGACACAGCCTGGTACCACTGTGCTTCTACAGGAGCGGTCATCAAACCTCTGGCACATTTCACCATGTATTGATAATTGACAGAGAAAAGACAAACGTTTCCAACTTTCCTTCGAGCCCCACAGAATCTCTCCAGAACATCAAAGACTAAAATGAATGATTAACAACATCATTTCAACTCCAGGGACAAATTTAGACCAAAAACATGAAATCAGATAATGTTCTGTCACCAGGGAAAATCAGTGGAAACAGTCAGTAGAATAAAGAAATAATTGATTTGAAAGAAAATCTAAAGGTACTACACGACACTCAAGTTACTGTGTACAACCAAAACTGTTCCTCTCTTTACCAGTGAATAAAATTATAAACTAAGGTGCATGGACTGACAAATAGTAACTGCTCTTTCTGGTATGTGAGAAAATGCATTTTTGTGGGAAGCTTATGTTTGAAGCTGAGTCACTGTGGTGAGACCACATGCATGAGAATGCAGTGGCTCTTGAGGGTTCGTGCAAAGACACTGCACATTAACCACAACCCATCGGGGGCAAGAAAACAAATAAGCACACGAGGCATTCAGTGGTGTGTGATGTGAACAAATGCATCATTTTATTTCTTTATTTATTTTATACCAAAACCACAAAAATGGAAATATAGAAAATGTTCCCACACCAGTTCAAGATATTTAAACTTTGATATATCACTAGTGTGATGTACAAACTATAGAGTTTACATTAAAGGTCATTTCCATCACCTTATATACAATAGATACAAAGAGCCAGGTAGAGAAGTGAATAAAAAGAATAATAGACATCTGACAAATGCCAAATATTATATGTAGCTTTAGATTCTGTGATACATACATCATACATATATATTGCTACACACTAAGTTACTAACCAACCGTCACACCCACACACTTCATAACCACTACTGCCTGTTCACAGCAGAGATAATCAGAGGATCTGAGTTTTTCCCATTTTGTTTGAGATGTGGACTGAAATACGGGAAGATCTCACCGCTGAACGAACACTCGGTGAACGAGAAGATGTGAGACTGAGCCGTCACATCATAGAAGGACACGAGACCTTCCTCGTAATCCACAAACACTCCCACCTTCTGAGGTTTCTCTTTCAGGGGAAGGCAGACGGGCGGAGCTGACAGGGCCGCGTACCGTTTGCCTTCATAATGCACAGTCACCCAGTAACCGTTGTCCGGGTTCAGTGAAAGTTCCCCTTTCCGGTTTGCATCGCCTCTTGCCACACCCAGATCCCACCCGGTCTTGTTGCCGACCTCCACCTCCCAGTATGACTTCCCAGAGGTCAAGCTGTTGATCCCAAGGACGCTGCCATACATGTCAAACCTCCGCGGAGTGTCAGGAACTTTCCGGGTCTTTCCTCCGTCTCTCACTTTCTTCCCATCATCAGAGAGAAAAAGAAATTGATGCGCAGTGGTTGGGTCCAGCTTCACATCCACTGCAGTTGAGTACAAGAGTAGAATAGTAGAATAATAAAAATATCAAATGGGTAATACTACACACATATACTGTATGCTGATGCATTGTACTTCAAACTAATGAAAGCAATCTTTATTTAGGCTCAACTATTCTGCAAAATATTGAAATACTACTTCTTTCTCCATAGTACAAACAAACACGTAATGTTGAAGTTCGACTGGTGAACATCTAGAAATATCTACTTTTGTGAAACAAGGGCTGTGGTCCAACAGTCTTTTTCGCTTAGGAAGGTTCCTAATTTAATTTTTTTTGCTTCTACAAGATAATTGTGATGATTCTATTGAAATTAACTGTTTCTGGTACAAACTTTTTCCTGCTTGTATAAGAAAACAGGTGTAATGTTTGCAGCCAGTTTTCATTTGACACGTTTTTCAGAAAACATGTTATTCTAGGATCTGTAGACTGAGTAATAATAAAAATATTTTTAGGTCAGTTGTGGAAATTTTGATTTTTCTTCTTTTTTTTCAGAGAAAATTTTGTAACAATGACCTTTGATACATGGTATGACAGAACATATCCACTCCACATACAGCACGGAGGCTGCAAAATGTGTTCAGATATAAACGCACCTGCAAACGTGGGGATTCTCATGAGTTCTGCAGAGACACAAATTACATCAAGGTGAGAAACTTTTATCCAGATCTTGATTAAATGAAATAGGAACCCTGACAAATAGAAGGAAGGACTCACCAACAGAGGAGAGCTTTTCCAGGTTCAGGTGAATTTGTTCCATCATGGCTGAAGTTGTAGTTCTCAGGGTGCCGAAGGAGAATGAAGTGTCAACACTTACGTTTTTCCAATCTCTAGATTCGTCCAGAGAGACCTGTGTGTGATTGTTAGGGGGAAATGTCAGGTTGTCAGTTTAAAATCACTTTGATGAATCAGAAATAAAGACAGAATGACAATTGATCAAAAAGTTTTCTATTTGCGTTTTTGTTTTATGTTTAAAAAATGCCAGAATACCTGGGGGCTCACCTGCAAGTCTGGGTTTTTGTCCAACTCATCGATGCTCGTTTTCAGTTTATCAATTTCTCTCTCCAGCCTCTGGACCAGATCTTGTTCTTCTCTCTTTACTTTAAGTCTCCTAAAAGTAACATACGGTACATTAGGCAGTTACTTCAAATAAAATGTCTGACTGTGCTACATTTTTAGCACTGACTGACCTAATCGATCAAAAGTCATCACTGTTTCTGCTCTACACTGTGAGCTACTTAGAACTGACCTCTCCTCCAGAGGCTGAAGGGCTTTCTGCCAAGCATCGTCCACAGCGTCCTTCACCTCGGAGAATACACTGTTGATCTTCAGCCACTCGGCATCCAAGCTAACCTGAAAAGAGTAATGGACAGTGGAGATGCTAAAGAAATAAAAACTATAACTAAAACTAAAACTATAACAAAAAATAAAAAGGGAAAATTTGCTGAACCTTACCTTGCAGCCTTTTACAGATAATCTGACTTCGGCCACCTGCTGTTTCCTGATTTTAATTTTCTGTTGTAACTCAGCCCTCATACGGTCTTGTCTTGCCTTGAATGAAAACACAAAGTACAAGTATTCATGCATTCATGTGGCGTCAGAATAATTGGAAAAACGAGTCTCCAACTGGGAAAATCCATGTTAGTTGGTCACATCGCATTTGCAGAAACTGGGAATTGGGCCTATCCGACGAGCACACGAATGCACCATGTGCCTAAAGCCATACTAGCATCTCTGAGATGAGCTGAACATTAGCATGCTAACATACTGACAATGACCTGGTGATGGTGCCTAGGTACAGTAGATATTGAGACATTTCACTAGAGGAAAAGGCAGAGCATCACGAAAGTCTTCAGTCTTCATCCTCTGGGGACCGCGAGTGTCTTTGCCAGATTTCATGCCAATCCATGCAATAGTTTTTGAGGTATTTCTGTCTGGACCAAAGTGAAAGACCAACCATTGTACCAATGAACCAATAAACTGATCCTATAAAGCCATGCTGCTAGTTTTAAAACAATATTCTGTATTATTAGAAGGGTCGTACCTTTAGTAGAGCCTCCCTCTCTTTCTCCCGTTCTTTCTCTCGTTCTTTCTCTCGTTCTTTCTCTCGTTCTTTCTCCCGTTCTCTCTCTCGTACTCTCTCTCGTTCTTTCTCCCGTTCTTTCTCCTGTTCTTTCTCCCGTTCTTTCTCCCGTTCTCTCTCTCGTACTCTCTCTCGTTCTTTCTCCCGTTCTTTCTCCCGTTCTTTCTCCCGTTCTTTCTCTCGTTCTTTCTCCCGTTCTTTCTCCATCTTGTTCTCCTGTGGACAGACTTAGCATTAATGCTGAACATAATCTTTAAAAAAGTACAGTAGACCTTTTCCCTCAGCAATGGATCTACTGATGAAGTCAAACTAGTCGTACTTACGTGATACACAGGAAGGGTCTGCTGCACCTGCCTCGCATCAGGGGAGAAATCGAGCGCTCGGCGAACTTGAGAGCGCTGAGGAGTCTCAAAGACTGTAGAGAAAGAGCATGGCCACCTTTAAAACAACGCTGCTTTCAGTTGTTTCTATATGTGTATTCTTGTTCTGTTGTCTTTTAATGGGGCTTTTTCCCTCACCCTTGTTATTGTGAGTCCCTCTACTCCACCTGACATTTTCAGCAAGTGCAACAACTCACCAGACATCCAACGGGCGGCCGATGTATCCTCTTCCAGGTTGATTGGTGTCATGAACCCAGGATGGCATCTGTTAAATCCGAAGTGCTCGTTCTCAGGGATCCTCGTTCCCTTCGGTGTGCATCCCATCTTCCCCTGGTGAATTCTCAGGCCCTGGTAGGTCGTCACTTTGGACCAGCCACAGTAGCAAACCTGGAGGCTCATGTCGGATGTGTTGAGTATCTGTAGAAAACATTTGTATATTTTAATGCATCAAACATGTGATATAAAAAAGAATAAATTCAAATTACATCCCCTATTTCACTCCACAAGGGGACACCTGTCATAAAGCTTTATTCCCTGAGAGAGAAATTTTGAGGAGGAATAAAATCCTCATTTGAAAATTTTAATGCTCACAAGTCCACCTTAACTTTTTTTTTTATTTTGCTACTGTTTAAATCTCACCTGGATGTGAAGTACTGAGATAGACGGTACTTAGTCGCCCTCTAGTGGCACTGAGTATATTGTACACTATGCTAAAATACACTATGGACTAATTCCTGATGGACAAAACCTCCAAGAAAACATTGCCATTGCCATTAGCTTTAACTATATAGTAAGTCCAATCAAACAGTAAGACATGGAGACCAGAGAAAAGTGGAGAAAAACAATAGATAACTCTATTATAATTCTTTTTATTAAAACAATCCAGTTCAGATGTTTGACAATGTAAAACATCACTTTAAACCAACCACAAAAATATTTCTCTCCTTTACTGGCGTCACACTATAAGCATAGGTGGATTGACTTTCACTACAGGAAACATGGTTTTCACCAGCAGCAGGAAGGACAGTCTATATTCACACACTGTTCCCTGTATTGTGTTCACACCCTGAGCCCTGCGGTTTCTGGGTTTGCCATATCATTAGTTTGTACTGCAAACAGTATACAACCTGTATGTATGTAGGGTCACACACACACAAATGTTTATTTTTTTGACATAACATCTTGTCAAATAAATATAAACTGACCTCAAATAACTTTTAAAACACGTCTCAAATTGATGTTCGAGGTGCAAAAGTTTTTAAATATAATTTCGTTCGTCATCCGGACATTATTCTGTTCTCATACAGGAACATAAATCACTGAACATATAAGCTGCGTCGTGACCTTTTTTTCTTTCATCGTAACTAGTTATCACAAAGTGTCTTTAAAGTTATAATAACATCAGATCAGACTTCCAGCAGCTTACCTTCCACTCTGCTTCTCCGATGCTCCTCTGAATGAATGATCTTTTCAACCCTGACTTTTCTCCTCTCTTCACTCTCAGCTTTTTCAGTTTCGTTTCATGCAAAACCACCCGCAGGCTTTCTTTTAACTGGCCTTATAGCTTTACATGCAGCACAAAGGCTAATTGCAATCCTTAAAATGTTACGCAACACCAGTCATAGTTTTGGATGACTTGACGTATCATTTAAACATGCAACAGCATGTATGGTATTTACAACTCAAATATTTAATGGTAGATTTTTATTTTAACAAATGTATTGAAATAGACAGTTAAAATATGCTCTGTACAGCTGATAGTAAAATTACATTCCCAGTGACTCCCATATTCATTATCCCAGAGCTAAGAAAAAACAGAATCTCTAATATGTATCTGATAGGTACTGAAGAGGATAAGGGCCATGTACATTTTTTTTACTTTAAAATACAATTTTTTTTCACATGTGGTCCTAATTCTCTTTCATACATAAGGCATTTATGAAGGTCAGAAAAGAACGGCTTTTATCATAAGTTCTCATAAGTTTTGATATGATGCACATGAGGTATTTACACAGGATGTAATGGGTTGTATGCACAAAAGGTGACTCCACCTTAGTTTTCTAACACTATGTACGCATGATCATACCACATACCACTGTGGCTACTAGACACAGTTATGGGATAATCCTAACTTCCTGTCTGTAATTTAGCCAAACAGCAGTTTAGCATTTAGCTAAAATACAATTAATGTAGCACAAGTAAAGAAGAATTATAAAGTAAGGAATCTAAATGTCAGCCGCAGTAGCCTATATACATCAGGTTTGCTAACATTAGCTATCATAAGCTACTGGTCATTTCAGACCAAATAAAGCGATCTTGTAAACCTTTTATTTGTAAGAGAACTCACTTCTATTTTCTCTCTTAAAAAAAAAAAGCTTTGGCTGTAAGACAAGTATCCTACTGATTATATGTCCTAGCAACCACCCAGCAACCAACACAAACAGCCTTCCCACCACCTGCTAATGGCATCTTAGCATCATCTGGCCACAGTTTAATAATCATGTAGCAGCACATTAGCCACCACATTGAAAACCTTTTTTGCAAACAACAAACATACAGCATAGAGTTAAGCTGGCCTCCGTGTAATTGATAGCAAATAGCATAGGATACACAGGATCATTATATTGTGCGGGAGAGCCCAGTGTTTGAATGCTAAGTAGGCCTAATATTGAGGATATCATTTAAAGAAAAAGTTTAAATGGGAACACAGATGGGGGAAAACACTTGAAGAACTAACCAGCGGTGCCTTTGCACCACAGTGACATGAAAAATAAGATTTACAGTAGATCCACCACCTATGCCAGTTTTCATTTTTCTCAGTGTTTCCCGTTTGGTCGGACCGTTGATTTCTGGGTTGTGGTAGCCGAGAACATCCGAGCCAGTTCCTTCACCTGAAAAACACTCAATGTAAACTGGACCCGTAGAAGTGTGCATGCGACAGCTGAAAAAGGACCGTAATAAAACAAATTAGGTGTACCTTCATGCCAGTGGAGAAATCTGAGAGCTGTGCAGGTTCACAAGCTGTTCAAACAGAGGAAGGTCACTGTCAATCACACTTCTTACATTTTCCCGTATCTATTCATTTCCTGTGTTGAATAAGCCATTACACATACATGATTTGGGATCTTCCCGAGTTGTGGCTTCTGCTGCTGTAGGATTCATTTTAGTGGTAGCACCTGTTAAACCTGGCACCTTCTGTCAGAGGAAGAGACAAAGTTTATAATGCTACATAACTGATTACTACTTTGAATTTATTTCCTTTAGGGAATTCAGTACATAAATTGCTATAGATATAGATGATGTTATTCATTGATTCATTATTCAATATTTGTATTTTATAAAATATGTCAGAAATCAGCGAAAAATGCCCCAGACAATTTCCCAGGGTTCAATGTGTCATCATAGGAAAAGATGAAAAATGTGTCGCTGGAGTTGTTTTACTGTGAATGACTGTAGGCTACCTGTGATAGTTTCTGATCCTCCCTGTCTTTCTCTTCTTGTTGGACTGTTGTTTGCTGGGCTGTGGCGGCTGGAAACCTCCGAGCCTGAAGCTTCGCCTGAAACATATGAGGCAATTAAGTATCGCAATGACTCCTGGAGCAACTGTAGGACAGTTTGCATATTGTAACCTTTAAACAAGTTCACAAAGAAATAAGACAGGAGAATATAAGAATACAACATTGATCACTTTCTGTATTCCAGCAGACCTCTCACGTCTGGCACCATAATGAGGTGAAACATAAGATCTGCAGAGGATCTACAACCTGTGGTAGTGTTTGTTTCTCCCTCGGTCGGCCTGCTGTTTCCTGGGTTGTGGTTGCTGAAAACATCCGGGCCAGTTCCTTCACCTGAAAACAGGTTAAACATTCAGATCCAAATGACAATGACATGAACTATTAAAAATATGTTGTGATGAAATTGTTTTTGCTCCACAACATATTCCAGTAAGTCAGGAGGTTTCTGTACCTTCATGCCAGTGGAGAAATCAGGCTGAGCAGGTTCACCCACTGGGGAGAGAGACGACAGTGACAGCTTCATTTTCATTACTGAGCAATTTCCTGCATTGAATACACCATACTGCTACATACATGATGTGGACTCGTCTTTTGTTGTGGCTTCTGCTGCTGCAGCTGCTGCAGTATTTGTTTGGTCAGTACTTGTTGAGTCGGGCACATTCTGTTAAAGAGAGACAGATTTTTAATATTTGAGGGATTTGCTACCAAACTGATTATTGCAGTTTCAGTTTCAGTGCATGATCTTCTTGAAAAGTATCATTTAATGCTTGTGGTGTTATATATTACAGGGATTTCATCATCGATTAATCTGCTGGTTGTTTTCTAGATTAATCGGTTATTCTTTTTTTGTCTAACATGTCAGAAAACAAAATGCCCCTGTGTCTAATACCACGACGTAAAATATCTTGTTTTGTCCAATAAACCATCTAGAGCCCGAAGAGATTCAGTTCCCACTGATATAAAACAGAGAACAGAAGCAAAGCCTGACAATGGAAAAGATAGTAAAATGAAACTTCTGGACCAACATATGTCCTCAGCCCCTAGTCTGGCCAATGTACTTCCACATCTGGGCAGATTCCAGCTGTTATCCTCCAGTATTGGCTGACAACCAGAAGATTTTCTGTGTGTGCGCCAGACTGTGGCGTTAGCATCTGGAAATCCTGCTGTACGTGGGCCAGATTCAGGCAGTGAAACCGGGCGTATACTGAGCCAGAAGAAGACAAGAATGTGGCCCAACGATGGGCCGGATTTATTTTCGCTGTCTGGGGAGTAGTTTGAGTTTTTGTGTGAAAAGTGACAGATTATTTAGAGAGAGAGAGATTTTTAATGGCAATGCTTCCAATAGTTAATTAGATATTTCAGACTGGACTAAAGTGGCGGAAAGACAGTCCACCCCGACAGACGACACCGACAGACTGATGGACATCGCCATGGAAACACTACAATATAAGTGCTAGTACTGAACCTGTGATCGTTTCTGATCCTCCTTGTCTCTCTCCTTTGGTTGGACTGTTGCTTGCTGGGCTGTGGTGGCTGGAAACCTCAGAGCCACAGGTTTTTCCTAAAACATATGAGGCACTTAAGTATCCAGCGAAATATAGTAACAAGACAGTAACTTTAGTTTATATGAAGATGGTAAATTACTACCCAGAAGGTCAGGAAGAATAAAACTGGCAAAAATAAATACTACATCTGTACACTCTAATGAACCTATCACATCTGGCACCACAGCGAGGTGGAACATCTACACACAACCTGTGATATTGTTTCTCTGTGTTTCTCCTTTGGTTGATCTGCTGTTTCCTGGGCTGTGGTAGCTGAAAACATCTGGGCCAGATCCTTCACCTGAAAACATGAAGTGCAAGCTGGACTCAAGTGATAATGTCATGAGGAGGATTCTTCATGTTTGTACATTTGTGTCATTTCCTGTTTTATTTTGATGAGCTCCTTGTGTTTCTCAAGGTCAATTTTACTTCCTGTTTTCATCCTGTTTCCCTCTTTGTTGATTGCCTGCCCCGCCCTAATGTGTCACACCTGTGTCTTCCCCTCTGTCTTTGTCAGTTTGTTTTTGCTCCAGTCACATTTCTCCTGTGTCTCTTAGAGCTTCTGGTTTTTGTTCTTGATTTTTACCTTGATTCTGTTTCTGAGTTCTGCTTTGCCTGAGTTGTAAGTTTGTTTTTTCTTTATCAAATGACCTTTTTCCCCCCACCAAACCTCTTTTTTTGTCTGTCTGCATTTTGGTTCCTAAGTTTCTTATACCTGACAGATGAGGTCCTAATATTTGCTACACTATCAGCAAAGAAACCAGCCGTTAAAGTGTGTGGATAAATTCAACAACTGGGCTTCAAGGAAACCAAACAGACAAGTATGGGAATAAAAATGAGCAATTAGCTTGCTTGTGATGAAATAGTTTTTGTACCTTCATGCCAGTGGAGAAATCCGGCTCAGCAGTTTCACAATCTGTAAAGAAGGAAGACAGGAAGTGTTTAATTTTCCTGATTATTGAGCAGGTTCCTGTGTTGCATGCACCATACTACTACTGTACATACATGATGCGGGGTCTTCTTTTATTGTGGCTTCTGCTGTTGCTGCTGTTGTATTTGCTTGGTCAGTACTTGTTGAGTCGGGCACATGCTGTCGGAGAGACGGGATTTTAATGTTTGAAGCATTTGCTGCCAAACTGTCTACACCTGGATTAGATTAATTTTACACTGATATGAAACAGAAACTCAGCAGATCCCGACAATGGGAAAGATTAAATCAGTAGTCGCAGTTTCAGTGTCAGTAGGATTCATTCTCTGGGGACAATGAAAACCTATGGAAGATTTAATGGCAATGCATCCAATAGTCAGTTAGATATTTCAGACTGGCCTAAAGGGGGTTGGACAGACTGATGGACATTGCCATGGATACACTGCAATAGAGACACTAGTACTGTACCTGTGGTAGTTTCTCATCCTCCCTGTCTTTCTCCTTTGGTTGGACTGTTGTTCCCTGGGCTGTGGTGGCTGAAAACCTTCGTGCCAGAGGCTTCGCCTGAAACATACGAGACGCTTAATCCAACAAATAATAACAACACTGGGCTGTTTGCTGATGCCAACATGGTCCATTAGACTGTCTGTAGTATATTGTCTTATTCTGAGAGCACCGACCGCTGTTACTGGAGGGGCTGAAGAGAAAGGAGTTCCTTCTACGCTGGGATCTTGTTTAGTTGTGGTGTCTGCTGCTGCCGCTGCTGCAGTATTAGTTTGTCTGCTGGTCCTGGGTGAATCTGGGATGTTCTGTCAGAGAGACGTGGAAAATTTCTAATATTGAAGCATTTCACTTTTAAGTGCAACATGAAGTACATGCGATAAAGTCTTTTCCAGCTGGTTTTACACTTTACATCAATTCCAAGACAAATATCTACACAACTTCTATACAACTTTCTTGTAGGTGAAGATATTCATTGATAATTCTCACTGTTCATAAAGCTCAAAACAGAAATCACAGAATCCAGAGTTAAAAAAAAAAAATATAGCTGCAGTACCTCGCAGGCTCTCTCTGCTGGTGTCATGTTACTCATTTTTTCTCTCCTCATTTGAATTTTCTGCTGTAATTCAAGTTTCAGTCTCTCTTGTCTCGCCTTGAATGAAAGAACACACACACAGATGAGAAGAGCATCTTGTTAATACACCCTGTGGGATACAAAGTGCTGAATAAATGGAAACAAAATGGGACAAAAGCAGAAAGCATCAGGTGTGTCTGTCACAGCTACTTCTAAAATTGCACACTAACAGTTTTTAATATAATTTATGTCCTTTTATAGATCACACAAAGCCCCACTGAGCAACTGAAAATTGTAATATAGGGCCTTAAATAATGGTTTAATAATCACATTATCATTCCTGTCTTTCTCCGTCAGCTGCATTACTGTTGCTGAAGGTGGAGTTGATGGACGCTCCTCGGCGAAACCATTCACCTGAAAGATATTAATTAAATGGTATCACAAATTACACAATAAAGAAAATAGAACAGAATAGAAAGCCCTGTATTGAGTTTTTTCATGGTGAGAGTTTTCCAGTAAATCTGCTTCACCTGCACACCAGTGTAGAAATCTGGCAGCTGATTGGCTGACGGCGGGTACGTGGGTCTTTGGAAAGGCCTTGGTGGAATCGCAACCGCTGCAGAGAAAGGAGGAGTTCAGTTCCATCCTTAGCCGCTTTATTTTTCAGACTGTCGTGCCCACTCTTGTTTGGACTGAATCATAATCCTGTACGTACGTGATTTGGGCTCCTCCTTGATTGTGGCTGCTGTTGCTCTCTGATTTTCTTTCATTGCTCTACCGTCTGCAGTCTAATAAAGGCAAAAAGTCAGTTTATAAAAATGAAATTTAAAATATAGCACCTGAGGTAAACAGTTAAGTACCTGTGATAATGTTGGATTAATTCTTTTCTCCTTAGGTCGGACTGCCGGTGGTGGAGCCACTGGAGGCGCCGTACTCCTCTGAAAGATGTTAATCCGATTTACATGTCACTTTTCATTGTGTAATCACTTTCAAGTCAGAATTTCAACTGTCCGTGAATCTGCTTTACCTGTGGAGGGGTGGGGAAATATTGCTGCTGATGGCCCGGCTTTGACCTTGGGGTTCTTCGGAAAGGAGGTTGTGGAACTGCAAATGCTATAATTAAGGATATTGGCATTTTTAACCAAAATGGTTTTTAAGATTCAGAATGATTTTTCAATAATTTCATTTTGAATAAACCTTAATTCCTCTTCTGTACATACATGATATAGGCTCATCCTTGATTGTGGCTGCTGCTGCTCGCTGACTTCCTGTCGTTGCTCTCCTGTCTGCACTCTAATGAAGGCACAAAAGTCACCAAAAATACTTTAAAAGAAAACAACATTTAAAATGTAGCATCTAAAACCAACAGTTAAGTACCTGTGATAATGCTGGATTAACTCTTCTCTCCTTAAGTCGGACTACTGGTGGTGGAGGAATTGGAAGCGCCGCACTCGCCTGAAAGATCTTAATCCCATCTACTCGTTATTTTTCATTATCTGTCAATTTGAAGTCAGAACTTCATCTATTCATGAATCTACTTTACCTGTGGAAGGGTGAGGAAATATTGCTGCAGATGGCCTGGATTTGACCTTGCGGTTCTTAGGGAAGAGCGTTCGGAAGTGGCAAAAGCTGCAGTGAAAGAAGACGATCAGTCCCAGACTTAGCTTTTCTGGGGTTTTTTTCAGGTTTCATTACAGAACCTTGTTTTAACTGAATTATAATCTTGTACGTACCTGAATTGTTTCCATTGTTGATTGTGGCCGCTGCTGCTGCAGAGTTGGGACGGACGTTCCTGCTTGGTGGTTTTGGCAAATGCTATCAGGTTAAGGTGGAAAGTTGAAGATAAGTTGATAATACTGATTCAAGATCATCACACTGATGACTGACTCAATGAATGAATTAATGAATTAAATAATGATCTTTGGGCTAAATGTTAACACCAATACGCTAACATGCTCACAATTACAATGCTTACATGCAGATGTTTGACGAATACAAAGTCAAGTTAACTATCTTAGTTTAGCATGTTAGCATACTAACATTTGCTAAATAGCACTCGACACAAAGTGCACCTGAGGCTGATGGGAAGGTTGTTAGTTTTTGGTCACAAATCAAAGTACTGGCACAATTACAGTTATGACTTGATGATGGTAACTTTTTTAAAGTTATTGCCATTCATCCTGGGGGTTGCATTAATGTTTACAAAATTTGAGATTGTTGTGGAGACATTTCTCACAAATCTCATGGTGGCGTGAAGTCAGAAAAGTCATCAGGATTCATCCTCTGGGAACAATGACTGTCTGCACAAATGGTTTGCTAGAACTCAAACCTCCTCATTGAAAGTCAGTCTCTTCGCTGGCTGACGTCTCCGTTGATCCACTTTCGGTTCCATTTCCCCCAGCTTTTGCCAGTTGCCCTGCTCTGTCTTCTGGATCTTCATTCCCTTCGGGATGCATCCCTTCTTCCCCTGGTGAATTCTCAGGCCCCGATAAGTCGTCATTTTGGACCAACCACAAACCTGACAAACCTGGAGGCTCTGAAAACACAAACAAACCATAATGTTGCTTTAGAGTGCAATGAGATTTGTTGTTTTTTTTTCCTCTCATTCCAGTGTTTTAGCGTAGTTTATAAGTTTGTCTTGTTTGTGGCGATGGTAGGTCAAGATCCTCAGTTTTTTACCTGCAGGAAACAACAAAACCAAGTCACTATCCCAACTTCAGACATTCTCCTTTCAGTTCCACATTCTGCGATGTAATATGATGAAACCCTAACAACTATACACACCGATCTGTTCATTTGTGTACTTCTTTTTGGTGTTTTTGCAACTCTATCATATAATATTCACAATGTCAAAATTTGAATCAAAAATTATAGTCTTCCATGTTAATTCACCTTCTTCCCCTGTTCGTCTTCAGTAGTTACAACCTCCTCCGAATCTTCATCCAAGTTCTTCACAGGTGCCACCAGCTTGTGGCCCTTCAGCCTTTCAGTTGAAGAATGATTCTCCAGGTGGGTCGAACAATACGAGGCAAGACACACGAGGCAGGACTTCATTGCCTTCAGCGTCTGGTCTGTGTAAATGTCCTCCCCAGTGTAAATATCATCATCTTCCTCTTTAATCTTTTCCACCTTTTGCCGTTGGACGATGTCTCTCAGGACGATGTTCACATCCGGGATTCTGCTTAGAGGCTTCTTGCACATGGGACACAGGTCAGTGTACTCATGGCAGTGGTTCAGACATTTCTTGCAGAAGGAGTGGCCACAATCTGTAGTGACAGGATCCTCAAACGTTTCCATGCAGATGGAGCATGTTAGATACTCCTCCATTGAGCAGGTCTCACTGGATGATGCTGGAGCGGAGGCCATATCTGCTTTAAGAGAGCACCATGATGTAAATTAGAGAGATAATATGGCATTTGGGTCTCGGTCTATTCACTTTTGGCATTTCAAATGACGCTTTGTAATATTTGTCTGATAAAATGAAAAACACATAACTCAAAGTGATGAGACTACTGAATGTGATTTTGGCCACTGTTGCCACAGGTGACAACTGTAGGATAATGATAAATGCTCTAAAAAATAGCATAAGTAGTAGAGTCATTGATCTGACTGTTGTCTAATCAGCTACAGGGATAGCATATAATAAGACAAGTACTGTTTATATTTGGACACACATAAAGATACAGTACGTGAATAAGAAAGATGATCATGACAAGAGGTGGGGCTGCAACAGCTGCAGCAAACCAGGAAGTGAAAGTGACAAGCTTCCCTCTCTCCACCTATACCATGTGTTTTTTTTATATTCAAGGTATTACTTCCCTTTTAGGTAGAGCAAATATTAGAAATTTCATCTGAATCTCAAATATATTTGACATTCATTTTATTTATCTAATTCACTGGTTTTGGATACAGAGCTACTTAAAATATACTTTTTCAAGAAATTACTTTCCTATTCATTCAATTGGCAAATAAAAGAGACAAACATGTTCTCAACTAGACTGGCACTCATTTAAAGGCGTATCTCAGCCGAGGCCAAACGTTCCCACACAGCTGTCTAGCTCTTATGATAGAAAAATAAGGAAAAGGGAAATTCCTGCATCCGCCCAGTTACCAAAATTGAATGACTTCCCGTGCCCCATCCCTCCACCAGGTTTTGTGCAAATTGGTTCAGTACTTTTAGAATAAAAGAGGAACAGACTCACAGAACAGCCTATAAACTGTATATAATATAATAACATTATGTTAAGCCTTTTTTTTCTCTCTTTTTCTGGTGAGTCTCTCATCCAGAAAAAAAGCTATTCATCAGACATCATCATTATTTTCAATTAAAACTTTTAAATAATAACTTAAATTTTTATAGCGCCTTTCAAGGTGCCCGAGGCCGAGAACACAAATAAATAAAACATATAAATGAAAACAAGACGAGACAGAATAAGGATGGTATATTGGCAAATTATTTTATCTGCAATAGAAAAAAAAACTTATAATGCACCTGCAAGTCAGTTAACAGCGTTTCTTAGTTTGTGTTAAACAGACAAACCTTTTCATAAAATGTATTGATACGACGCCTACCTTGTGTCTTCTTCTGTGCTCCTCTGTTACCTCTCTGACTGCACAATGTGTCTTTTTTTTTTTCTGCTTTCAGTTTCGTTTCCGTTCAAAAGAGAAAACCCGCCAAACGCCCACTTCTTACTAAACCCACGTGTGATCACATGTTGTTGTGAAATACACCAAACAGACCTAGACCGGTGTCGCTCTGGTCCGTGGGCCGGAGGAGCACCAGAACATCCAGAAAGGTTTTAGGGATTCTCTTTATGAATGAATCATTCTTTCCCCCTCCTCGTGGAGAGCCGTCATACTAAAAACACTTAACTTTTGAGTGCCCTGCCCCCTACCCTCCCTACTACACCCCTGGAAATACACATCTGTTCCAAGCGGTGAATTAAAGAGACAGAAAAATAAAATATAATTTTTAAATATAAGATTTAAGAGATTGAAAAACACAAAGAAAAAAACAAAAATTGGAATAACACCACATGTAAGAAGAATACATAGTATGTAGACTTCACATCCCCAGCAGAATAGGTTTTATCATGACCAAACAAAATAGACATTTTAGACATAGACAAACAATTTTTATATATATATATTCTTTAACTTGTGAACCCTGGATTGCTTACATCCGTTTAAATCCATGCTCTCAGGAACTGACTCAAAAAGGTTTCTCCAAAGCACCAGTAGTGGTCGAAAACTCCACTACATGCCTTTTTTATTTCAGTTATTTCACTGGAAACATGGCCAATACAGTTACAAAATATAGTAAATTAATTTTCACCTTATTCTGCGGTTTAATTAATTACATCACAGGCTTTGTCCGCGCACACACTCCTCATGACTCATCCATTACCTGTTCATATTGTTTCACAGCAGAAATAATCAAAGGATCACCATTTTTATCATCTTGTTTTACATGCGGACTGAAATACGGGAAGAGCTCATCCCTGAACGGACACTCGGTAAAGGAGTAGATGTGAGACTGAGCCGTCAGATTGTAGAAAGAGACGAGACCTTCCTCGTAATCCAGAAACACTCCCAGCTTCTCAGGTTTCTCTTCCTGGGTAAGACGAACTGGTGGCGCTGTCATAGCTGCGTACTTTGTGTCTTCATAATGCACAGTCACCCAGTAGCCGTTGTCCGGGTCCACTGAGAGTTTCCCCTTGCGGTTTGCGTCGCCCCTTGCCACACCCAGATCCCACCCGGCCTTGTTGCTAACCTCCACCTCCCAGTATGACTTCCCAGTGGTCATGCTGTTGATCCCCAGGACGCTGCCAAACTTGTCGAACCTCTCAGGTGTATCATCGACTTCATGATTCTCCCCTCCATCTTTCACCTCTTTCCCATCATGAGAAAGAACAAGGCGTGGGTGCGCAGTGGTTGGATCCAGCTTTACGTCCACTGTTCAGTACAAACTCAAAGTAATTATATGATCTAAACAGTAAAGTCTTTATTTTCAATTTGGAAGAAATTGAATATATCACGTACCTGTAAACTTTGGAACTCTCTTAAGTTCTGTGGAATAAATAAATTGTTTTAGATCTACTTTTCTTTTTTACTCTTTTAACATTTAACACCATTGATTTAACTATTACCAATGGACGTCAGCTTCTCCAGCTCCTGTTGAATTTGTTCCATCATAATTGCTGTAGTTTTTCTCATGGTACCAAAAGACAGGGAGGTGTCCAACTCTACCTCTGCCCAGTCTTTGATGTCATCCAGGTCTTGAAGAGACGGGTAACTCTGAGAAACAGAAAGACAAAGAGATCAACCAACAGACAGCACTACCTAACAAAACTTCAGTAGATAATCCAGCAAAAAAAAAAAGATATAATAATATGCCACATTAATTGATTCAGAGGTCATTTTCTGTAAACTCTCATACATTCCTGCAAAGCTTGAAATTTCCTCTGACCTGCAGGAAATGGATGTGATCCTCAAGCGAAGATATTTCATCCAGCTCAGAGATGGTCGCCTTGAAACGAGTGATCTCTGTTTCCAGCTCCTTTTTGAGGTCGTCCGCCTCTTTCTCCAGAACCTGCCTCCTGTCCTTCAGCGGCTGAAGAACTCTTGCCTGGGCTTCCTCCACGATCGCAAGCACAGCGGTGAACACAACATCAATATTCCACCACTCACCGTCCAGCTGGTCCTGAAAACAGGAGAAAATTAAGCATTGTCTGTTCGATATTTGAACCTGTTTTCTTTTAACAACACATGCATTAATACTACATACGCTACGCCATATGGTATCATGTTTAAATTCTATTTCTACAAAAGTGTAACTGTACCTTTTAAGGGACTTGCACGTATCAAAGCCCCAGATACGGCATCAGTATGTGGGTATGACAGGATAATTACTTCACAGTTCCTCCATTTAACTTTCATAGTGTTTGTAAAGGCTAAACTTGACTGGTCTGATTGGCTTTTCACTCCAGGTGTGTCCAGGATCGGTAATGTTTGTTCCCCTTGCAGCTTACCTTGCACTTCTTTAGAGATTCAATAATCTCGCCCAATTGTTTTTCTCTCTTCTCAATTTTTGCCTCTAATTCCGTCTTGCTGTTGTCAAGTTGAACCTGTAGTAAACAAAAAAGGGAAGTCAACAACACAAATTTGCTGAGCAAACAGCTTAAAGTAAGTATCCACTGCTGTCAAGACTTGAATAAAAAATTATAGGGCTTTGCATATGTTTATTGACCTTCTTCTTCTCCCATTCATCTTCGGTAGAGACAACCTCCTCCGGACCTTCTTCCATACAGCGAACACAAATGCATCTGTGCTGCGTCCTGCTGTACAGCTCCAAGGGGCGTCCATGCTTCAGACAGGCCCTGTCATCCAAGTTCTTCACGGGTGCCACCAGCTTGTGGCCCTTCAGCCTTTCAGTTGAAGAATGATTCTCCAGGTGGGTCGAACAATACGAGGCAAGACACACGAGGCAGGACTTCACG
This sequence comes from Seriola lalandi dorsalis, assembly GCF_002814215.2. Classification (NCBI taxonomy): domain Eukaryota; kingdom Metazoa; phylum Chordata; class Actinopteri; order Carangiformes; family Carangidae; genus Seriola; species Seriola lalandi. Next base: position 465,063 of record NW_019525102.1, on the reverse strand, counting down.
GCCTTCAGCTTCTGCTCCGTGCAAATGTCACAGGCCACTTCGCCGTCCTTGCCAGTGTAAATATCATCGTTTTCCTCTTCAGTCTTTTTCAGATTTTCCTGATGGACGATGTCTCTCAGGACGATGTTCACATCTGGGAGTCTGTTTTGAGGCTTCTTGCATAGGGGACACACTCTGTCGGTGTAATTAAAGTTTAAGCTCAGACATTTCTTGCAGAAGGAGTGGCCGCAATCTGTAGTGACAGGATCCTGAAATGTATCCATGCAGATGGAGCATGTTAGATGCTTCTCCATTGGGCAGGTCTGACTGGGTGATGCAGCAGCGGAGGCCATATCTGCTTTAAGAGAGCACCATGATGTAAATTAGAAATATAATATAGTAGTCAGATCACAGCCTGCTCACTTTTTGCATTTCAAAGAAGTTCACTGGGGACAATTTGGCAACATTAGCTAACATTATCTACAGTAAGCTACGCAGCATACCAGACCAAGTATAGTTATATGGTATGGTTGTATTTATTGCTTTATTAATTCACATATTAAATTTGCGTGTAATTTCTTCTTTCAAAGGTTACATGTTTACACTAGAAATCACAGATATGGGCACTCGGGTCTTGTTGTTTAGTTTAATTTTTAACTTAACTGCAGACAGCAGTCTCCAATTAAAAAATCATTACCAGTGAATTACCATCAACACCTCAGTGTCCATGTGCAATTTAACCCCCTAGTGCGTCGTTGGCATCAAGCACTTCACTGGAAAAATCTATATCGAAATCTTCTATCTCAGTTGCAACAGCTGACTCCCTTTTATAGACTGAATGGACAGGACACAGGTGTGGTTTTGCAGGTAATAAAAAATTATAGATCACATTATATCTCATTGCTTATTTAGATTCATTTTTTACTGGATAAATTTTAAAAGTCAAGATGACAAAGCATATTTCATCCGCACTCTGATACTGTTGTAGCTCTAAGGCATTACAGGTGACACACCTGCTGGATATTTCAGCTGTGTCTGTGTGTGTGTGTGTGTGTGTGTGTGTGTGTGTGTGTGTGTGTGTGTGTCTGTCTGTTCGTTAAATGTCAATAGCAGAGACCGAAGTAATAACAAACAATGATCAGTGAAGCAGACAAAACTCTGTCTAACACACCACAGGACAGCTCATTTCACAACTAAATGTCTTACATTGTAAAGTAATGGAACAGTCATCTGAAGTAAAAGTGATAATGAGCATCAATACAAGAATATTATAAAAGAAATGTATATTTAGAGTAAATTGTTACCTTTTAGCTTAGCTATCCTTATCTCCCAGGCGTCTGTTTCGTACTCTTTACTCCTATGTGGTTTGTGTGTAGTTCCTTCCTTTGACACCTCCTCCTCCTCCTAAGTTTCATTTCTGTTCAAAAGCACATTCAGAACAAAGCCATTCATTTCCTTTTATTCAAAGAGGCATGCAAACAAGCTGCAAGTTCGTGTGTGTTTTTGTCTCCTGCAGGGCGTGTTGCATGTTGAGCAATAAAACTTTGGACTTGACTGTTGCTCCATGTAAAGCATATTTCACTGGCAGACTGAGAGTGAAATGAAACTATCATTTTCATTGTCAGTTCCTGATTCAAAAGCAGGATTCCAACACAATATGAAAGTACTGATATGTGTCATTTTTCGTACTGTACTTTATTGCATAAATACAGTGTTTGAAATTTTATTCAATCGTCTGAAGAAAAAAAAAGGGGGGCGGCAAACACATTTAACATTTAAACACTGAAATACTGTACTGCAAGTAGGCTCACACTATTCTTAAAAGAAATTACATCATTCACCGAAGCATAAGTTACATTCATACAAGATATTCTCAATGAGTAATTGGCCATTATCTGGATAAAGTTGAGTTTAGTGGACTGACATTTTTGCAGTTCTTGAGATTTACTGATTCTCTAAATCTGTTCAAATTACTAACATTTGAATTGCTCATAATGATTGTTTAAAAAAAAAAGAAAAGAAAGAAAACTATGGTAATTACTTACAGTTCAACAGGGAATAAACAATCTGTATAGCCATGCGCTTTTTCACTTTCTGGCGGAGAGTTAAATAAGATCATTAGCACTGTTTTTCTGTCTGTTTAATATAAGGCTAGCAGTCGGTTAGCTTAGCTTAGCAACAAGTTTTGTATAAATTAAACAGACTAAATATAATGGATTAATTACTAAGATTTTGAGGTGCTACTAGATCACAGTTGACAGATTTCCAGTCTTTATGGTAAACAAAGCTGTAAGAGGCTGCTGGCTGTAGCCTTATATTTACTGTACAGTTGTGCAATTGGTATCGATCTTCTCAGTTAATTCTCCAATGAATGTATATTTTACAAAAGGCGAAACTATTCCTTTTAAAGCAAACACACCATCAAACTTGTTATATGCTGATGGATTTTTTTAAAAACCTTTTTAGAAAAGAAAAAAAGGCAAATAATCTTTGTTCCATCGCTCTCGAAGGTGAATCGTCAACGTCCGTCCAGTTTTTACGACATAGTAGTGTGTAGAAATCTCTGTAGAGACAAGGGGAAGACTGAGTTAAAGGACCAGTGGTTGTGCAGTGTTTCATGTCAAAAAAAGGACAATAAGTGATTAATCAGATTACTGATGTATTGACTTGTGAGCATGGTGCAGACCTGTAGGAAGTGGAGGTTGTCTTCAGTCTGTGAGAGCTGCTCCAGCTCAGCGTTTTTCCTCTGCAGCTCGGAGATTTCTTCTTCCAGCTGTTTGATGAGCTCTTTATTTTGTGCCCATGCCTCTTTTGGATTTTCTCCACTGCGGTCTACAGAGATCTTGATTTTCTCAACCTTACTCAGTCTCTCTTGAATTGCTTGCTGAAGTTTTAGCCTTCTCCATTTTAGTTTAACCTGTGGGAAAACATGATGTCAGCAGGGCTACAGTTGCACGTGACAAGCTACAGACACAGTGTAATGTATATAAAATGAAACCAATGCTCATGTCATTGTTGCATTGTTCTCTCATTTTTAATCCTGACCACACCCTGATCACTGAGCTCAGTTTGGGCTTGATAGCTGATGCAAAACAGATCTGCTTTTATGTCATTGTGAGACCTTCAACAGGAAAGCTTTTTCAAAGAGCAATTTATTGTGTATTTCCTCTTCAAAGATGCTATGTTTGTTCTGTAATCGGGGAACAAAGTCTATTTGTGTACGTATGAAATAAAATGTTTGAGATAATTGCGTCATTCCAGTGGTTTTTGCTCATTTCTTACAATTAAGACCAGATGTTGTGTAAACTTTGTTGTTTACTGTCATACAAATTATGTTTATACCATTATGAGAAATTTGCTGAAAGCTTTCAGGTTTCTTAGCACCACCACAAACATGAAACCATAAACATATACAAGCTTTACCACCAGCTTTGTAAAACAACAGTGTACAGGCTTCCAGTGTTCTGTATCGGTTTCATTCGTTTCTGAAAATCAAATGTTAAAAGCAAATGGAGTGATTTAAAGCATTGTGATATAAAGATGTGGATGGATGGATTTACAGCAAGACTATGTGACTTGCTGAATAACAGCCACTGCAGCTGGCAGAGACAGTGCTGGGATGATGCTAAAACCTAAGGTGCTTGGATTTTAGATAAACAGTATCAGTAGCACAAGTGGAAAAGAGGCATAAAGTCAGCAAACTGACTTGCCAACATCAGCCTTCATAAGCAAGTGGTCATACCAGACCATATAAAGCTGTAGCAGCAAAACCCACGAGTGTTTTCTTTCTTTTGAATTCAGCTTTTAATTTGAAAGAGGAAGGCTATGTCATTAATGATGATTAAGTTCCTCATTTTGCAACTTTTAATGAGTGTCCAAAGTTTGGTCTGGCAAAATCTGTCTATCCTGTTGGTGCTTTTGTTACACAACAATAATGTGGGGCTTTTTATTAGACTTTACCTTCTTTTTTGTAGCTTCTTTGTCAATAGGAATAATGTGATGGCCTCTATGTTCTGTCTGGGCACACATACTACAAATGCATGTTCGGTCACTCCTGCAGAACCTCTCTAGTTGCTTCCCATGCACCCTACACACAGAGTCCTCCAGGTTCTTCACCACGTTGATCAGAAGATGGCGCCCAAGATCTTCACTCTGGTAATGCGGCTCCAGATGAGTGTCACAGTAGGAGGCCAGGCACACCAGGCAGGACTTGACTGCTCCACGACACTTCGCTGGGCAGAAATCACAGGGAACTTCCCCGGCTTTTAAAGGCCCAGTTGCATCCTCAGTCTGTGTTGTTTTGTCTGTTTTGAGCTGTGGCCTGGTGAGGAAGAAGGCCTTGCAGAGGGGGCACCGACAGGCCCCATGGATCCTCCAGTATTCTCCTATACAGCCCAGGCAGAAGCTGTGTCCACAGGGGAGGGAAGCAGGGTTGCTGAACTCATCCAGACAGATGCAGCATTTAGGAGGCTCTGACATTAGGTCAAAACTCAACGTCTGTCTTTGCATATGTGTACACGTACATGCATGTAACCTAGCTGATGTGGTGTGGCGCTAGCATGCAGAGATAATAATGTATTCCATTGAATGCTGAATCCAGTGTATCTGTAGAGAAAACAAAGTATTATATTAGCTGCAGTTAACACATTTTCAAGTGCTAAGGGAAGTGGATTAGGGAGGATGAGTGATGACTGTGTTTTGTTGTTACAAGTCCTCACAGCAGCCTCAGGCATCAACATAACCGCAACACAGCTGCCTATAACTTTCTGTTTCACTCTACAGTAGCTTATTATATGTAAAGCTGCTTGTTAAGGTTAATACATTTATTGATAAAAGACAACATATGAATATCAGTTTGGCAAGTAAACAGGGACCATCGACGACACGCTGTGTGGTGATCAACACAGGCTAATCACACCTCTATTAATAGAACAGTGGCTAATAATGTCACACAGACACAAATAAGTCCCTTAGATTAGAGCCTCAGCCTCTCATTAAGCTTAATAGCAGTGGAGTCAGGGTGCATGATGAAGGGAGGTAGAATTAAAGGTGAAAACTATAGAAAGCCTATGACCCCCATCAGGGTCATCACACAACACATTTACAGTACATTTATAAAGGCTAAGAGAAATAAAATCACCTACTCAATATGCAATTTAGGTGAGGTTAGTCGTCAGTGGGGCATTCACTTACATCATACTGTATGGGGCAATAAAGGAGTCTCGTAAATGGTATGGTTAAGAGCAATGACGTGTGGTTTTAGACCAATCAAACTGCAGACTGAGTCAGCTGAGTAGTGTGACAGCTGCTGGGCGTAGGTAACATCATTCTTTGTCCATAGTAAAGAGAGGAGCATTGACTTACAGTCATTATGTTACAGAATTTGCCATAAATTCACAAGAATGGATTATCCTGCTTATACTGATCAAAATCAGCACTTCATTTCTTAATGACGAAACACACTGTATCTTCCTCTAGCACACCTGGGCTGAATAATTTCCATCATCTATGAGTATTAATCCCAGTCTGTACATGATGTTCATTCAGAAAAGTGGTGAGAATCCTACATCAGAGTCATGCCGTGATTTCAAAATAGTAAACATCCTCCGGCCAATCAGAATTGAGGATTCTCTGTGATGATGGTTAATGATTGATTCAAAATGGCCTGTTGATTCCTAAAGTTGCCAGAAGTACATACAGCAATAGTATTTTAAGTTAAACTATACAGTATTTCAGGTTGTGGAGTTCTTAACATGTCAGTCTAAACATCCTGAGTGGCTGGGATTATTCTTTTCCTTCATAAACTTACATAAACTAATAAACTGTAAAAATATTCTATGTCAACTTTGCACTTCCATTTGACACAGGTCTACAGCGAAAAATCAAAAGTTTACTTCTAAATCTCAGACCATTGAAATGAAAACAGAAAACTCACATACCTTTCTTTTGCAACTACCAGCCCGTGTTTCCTGAGGCTGTTACAGTGTTGAGTTACACTCCTGTCTGTTGTTTCTTCCTCCAAACAGGTGTAGACACACCTATCACTGCTGGGAACGAGGGCGGCCCTACTGGACTCTGTCATTTCCTGGATGCTCATAAACTCATATAGATCTGATAAAGAAGGGGGTGGCGCTTTCTCATAACAGTTCAGCTGAATCTCCAAATAGGGCAACAAAACCATTCAAAATGTTTATTTCAGCAATGATGCAAACACACATTCATGGCTCTTAGCACTGCCAAAAAGTGACTGACCTACACTCAGTACTTAAGATATCCTGTGTACACATATCAAGAGGACTGAAGATGCTGCTGCTGTGCTAATGTGCTAGTAGAACTAAAAAAGGTCTACACCCCAATACAAGTGCTGTGTTTCTGTATTTCTATATGATTCTACATGTATCATCAACAGGTGAGGATGCTTACCTTTTGCATTGGAAATATAGTTTTACCCATAATCTTTTAGCATGATATCACATACATAACATAAAAGTGCATATTTAACACTTTCACATGGCTTTCATTTTAAAAACAAGTCAGCTGGGAATGGACAAGTTTTCAATCAATCCACGAAGCTGACATTAGCTTAATTAGTAAGCAATCTACGGCTGATGAAATCTGATTGCAAATCAGAATTTTAGCTAGCTGAATCCAATGGTCGACAGCTAGAAATCAGTAACTGGCTTTTTTCTTATCACTGACTGAAATCAAGAATCCATTGTTCCAAAAAGTTATTAAGAATTTACAGTCATTGTATTATAAAGGGAATATATGCAGTGCAACACAGATTTTTAAAATTCATTTAAAATTGGTCATTTCAGAATATTTTCACCACTATCATGTTTTATATGCTCAAATATTGGTTACAGTGGGTTTGATTTTAGTGGACCTCACTGAAATTGTGAGTTTTGACCTTACAGCAATTCTATACTGTTCAGTTATTCTTTAGCTTTTTCGAGGGAACGAATGAGAGATAAGAGAGATGCTCGATCTTGCATAGACCTGATAATCAAGGGCTCAGATTTCTTTGCCCTGCTGAACAGATAAAAGTAGGGGAAGAGTTTCCCTGTGAAAGATTCTCTTGTGAAAGAGAAAATGTGCAGCTTCTCATTAATATCGTAGAAAGAGACCCTGCCTTCCTCATAGTCCAAATAAACTCCCACATATTTTGGCCTGGGACACAGGTGGAGGACAGTGAAGGGTGTACAATGAGCTTGATAATCAAAACCCCTCTTTCCTATGGCAAAGAATCCATTTTCTTTTTTCAGGCTGACCCTCCCTGTTCTATTCACTGTTTCCTTGGCAACACCAACATCCCAGTTGTTTCTAAAGCCCACTTGGACTTCCCAGTAGTGCCGTCCAGAGGTGAAGCCGTTCTTCCCCAAAATCATGGGAAAGTCGAACCTCTCTATGTCATCAGACGATGATGAGCTTGTAGTTTTGTACTTCAAACGTTTCCCAAATTCAGTCACCACAAGGCCGCAGCCAGCAGTGGCTTGGTCAAAGGTGACTGACTCTGAAAAAAATAATGTTCGTTAAACCTGCCATCTTTAGTAATAATAGTTGAATTAAATCTTTGAGAAAAGTGAACATTATCTCACCTTTATATTGTCTCATTTTGGTCAGTTCTGTAAGAAGTGGCAACACAGTTATGGGACATTCATGATAATAAACATCATCACGAATGAAGCAAATGCAGCATATTTACCCGTGTTTGTCAGAGTTCTCAGTTCTGCTATAAAAGTCTGCACAAGATGAGACATGGCTCTCCTGACTGTCTGCACACACAGGTCTGAGTAAACCCTGGTTTTTGACCAGTCCTTGGCATCTGATATGGTGTCCAGGGCCTTCAGAGTCTGAAATGATTCACAAACACATGATCGTGAGTGGCATATCGCTATATTTATTTTTTTTAAAAACCAACCACTTGCATCCAAGCAGACATTTTTTTGTGTCTTGAAACACAGGCACAAAAAAGCTGAGTTCACATAAGCAGCAGAAGTCGCATTCATGCCAAGAGTTAGAAGTGAAGATCGATAACACTCTCATATCTGTGTAACTATATATATATAATATACTTAGAGCCAGCAGCAAATTAGCTTAGCTTAGCTTAGCATAAAGACTAGAAAGGTTCTGTTTCCAGTCGTGTTGCCTTGAACCCTCCTTGCATCTCTTCCTCTTAAGCTAGAGGAACCAACTGATAAGGAAAAGATGCAAAGGAAAAGAAACTATTTATTTATTTATTTAGCACCTTTTGCATTTAACAGACCCATGTTGTAAACACTGCATCATCTAGCAGCAAACAGTTGTGGCTCATGGGGGGGGGGTGTTGTCTAACCTGCAGAAGTTGAAGGTGGTCGTCATTTTGTGACAGCTCCTCCAGCTCCGACTGCTTCCTCTGCAGTTCTGTGATTTCCTCGCGCAGCTCTTGAATCACCGTTTTGTCCTTTTCTTGTGATTTCCTGAGCTTTTCCTGTATGTTCGATTTTATTTTGGTATGCATGTCTCGTACTTGATTCATTAGAGCACTGAAGAGCTTTTCACTGGCATCAATCTCTTTCTGTACTTTCTCCTGTAACCATAAATCATGTCATTAGCAAAGATTTATATTAAATGGCAGAATCAGGCACATAATTTTCCTCAGTACTCACTCTGCTCATTTCGGAGGAAGCTGTAAATTCCTGAATCTTTTGCATTCTTTCCTCAATAATCATTTTGATCTTTGCATTTTTGGCCTCAATATTCACCTAAAATGAAGAATTTCAAGGCAACAAACAATATTAAATCAGTCAATCCATCATTCAATGTTCAGTTTATTCTTTTTAGCATTTAACAAAATAAACTAGGATTTAAAAATGAGGTGTCTTACTCTCTGTTGAGCCCCTTCTTCTTCCACAGACACTGTGTCGTGGTCTTTGTGGTCTGTCTCACTGCACAGCAGACAGATGCACACCTGCTCGTCTCGGCAGAAAAGCTCCAGGATCCTCTCATGCTTCTCACACATCCTCTCCTCCAGGTTCTCCACCGGGTCGATCAGCTTGTGTCTGACGAGGGAAGGGACTCTGTGGTGAGGCTCCAGGTGGGCTTCACAGTATGACGTCAGACACACCAGGCACGACTTCTGGGCCTTGAACTTCAGTTCTGTGCACACATCGCACTTCACCTGCCACGGTGCATCAACGCTTTCAAGCGTCTCCACTTTCCTCCTCTTTATTTGGACTGAAATGTCCTCGATGACCGTGTTTGTGGAGATCTCAGGCCTCATGTAGAATCTTTTATTACATGTTGGGCATTGGCATAACTCGCTGTTGTCCCAGTGCTCGCTCAGGCAGGTCTTACAGAAGTTGTGACCACACGGTGTAGTGACTGGGTCGCTGAAGATGTTCAGACAGATCGAACACTGGAAATGATCCTCTGTCAATGAGGCGATGATACTGAATGATGACATTTTGGGATCTCTGTGGAAGAAAATGTGATTTGTTGACTTTATATTTTTTTCTAATTCAGGCTTTTTACATCATGTACAGCTGAACTGAACAAGGAAAACAAGTTTCAAAAAGTTATATAAGTTTTTGGAAGTCTATTTTTAGGTTGTTTACAATGTCAATACTGACCCGCCCAATGAGTCACTTTCATGTGAATAAGCTTGCACATCTTAATCCTGCATTCACATTCTTACAGTTCTGTATTTTAAAAGCAAATACAGCAGAAAAACAGCAAAATAAGATGAAGGAATGACTCACCCGACTCTCCGTAGTTCTGTAAATCCCAGACACCAAAGCTGTCTTTCACACGAAGGAACATATGCAGTAATTAAGGCACTGCAAACAATTCGGTGTTCATGTCTCACATGGGAAAGGATACAGACGAGCTGAGAAGCTGGTGCAGCTCCAGTCACTTCAGTGGGTGTGGCCAAGAGCGACATCATTTTCATGAAATGAAACTTAAGTGTATTTCTTTTGTGAAGCCACAAATAGTGACATGTTGGAATATTTGAGAGAACATTTATTGTTGTAAACCATGAACACATTTCTCTTACAGCATACAGCCTTTACAATATCAGTCAAACGTCATTAAAAACCAACATGCAATTATGAAAGTTAAAGTGAAAACTACACTTTATTTTTATTTATTTATTTATTTATTTTTATGTGTCATGCATTTAAAATGATAGTTCATTTTAGGAAGTACACAGTCTTACCAAAAGTTTCATGAGAAGACTAATATGTCTGTAAATATGAAGCTACCACCAGCAGCTGGTTAGCTTAGCTTAGTGTAAAGACTGGAAACAGCTCGGCTGGCTGTGAACACTGATGACAAATTTAGCCTTCCACCAATTAACACATAATAGTTTGTTTAATCCATCCAAAAAACAAAAAAATGTTCTTGTTTCCAGTCTTTAGGCTAATAGCTAACCTCCTAGCTTATTTAGCACACAGACATGAGAGTGGTGTAAATCTTTTCATCCAACTCTCAGAAAAAAAAAAAAAAAAAAGGTAGTGAATGTCAACCTATTCCTTAAAATGACTGAATTTGAGAAGTACTGGTTACATTTAGATCGTGTTACATTAGGACAGAGTCAAGCTAGCTGTCTCTCCTCAGACTCGCTAACTGCCTGCTGCTTGGTGCTTCATATTAAACAGACAGACATGACAGTGGTCTTAATCTTCTTATTTAACTCCCAACAAGAAAGCAAACAATACAACACATTTACAATTACATATACAATTAACATATTAGTTGAACTAAATTATACATGTAATAAATATACATAAAACATAAAACACGGGATTTGATTAAAGCAGGTTAGCCTATGACAAAATACAGGCTGTATTCACTTTTCACAAGAGCTTCCCTGTGTTGTTTTTACTGTCAGATATGTCCTTAGTTTTACTTGATCAGGGTTTTCTCATTCACAGGACAGATCATGATGGTATCAGAGGCTTTGTCGCAGCAGTACAGGTAGAAAAACGGCAGAATCTTCCCCGTGAACGTATCTTTGAATGTGTAAATATGAGTCCGAGCTCTCACGTCATAAAATGATACCTGCCCCTCTTCGTAGTCCACATATACGCCCACTCGCTTGGGCTTGGGGTTGAGGGGGAGCAGTAACGGTGGAGATGTTGACGCCCGGTACCCCTGGCCTTTCTTCATGGCCAGAGCCCAGTAGCCTTGAGTGGTGCTCACAGAGATCCTGCCCTTTCTGTTCACAGAAGACCTGGCTACTCCCAGATACCAGTCATCCTTGTCCCCCACCTGGACTTCCCAGTAATGTCTCCCAGAGGTGAAACCGTCACGGCCCAGGACGATGACCACCGTGTCAAAGCGCTCAGGGTGGTCTGGGAGGTCCTGCCACGCTCCCAGGTGTCTCACCTGATGTCTGTCCTGAGAAAGCTGCAGCCACGGGTTGGCTGTGTCAGGGTCCAGAGTGACATCCACTGCAGAAACATGAGACATGACAAAGGATCTATTTTACTGGATACCTTCAAGATGGAAAAATGAAACCAAATCCAAAAAAAAGAAAAAGGTTTACCTGTATATTTCTGAATCCTTTGGATCTCTGCAAAAAACAAAAGAAATCATTCTCTTAAGATATACTGTGTTCTGCTTCTTCTTCTCTTTGTTTAGAATTAAACTGAACATATCATTGATATACTATAAAATCCTACCGCTCTCAGACAGTTTGTTGATCATTTCATTCAATGTTGCCTCCAGTTTTGCCACAGATCTCCTGATCATACCCACACACATGTCAGTGGGAACACTGGTCTCAGACCAGTCTTTAACAGATGGTGGAGTGCTAAGGGCGGGGAAGCTCTACAGAGAGAAACAGCATAGGAAATGAATTTGAAACAAGTTAGTTAGCAAAATAGCATATTCACAACTTTAATGCAAAATATTAAAATTACATGTTCTATATATGAAAAAAGTATACGGTGTAAGGTTGTTGCCATCTCTGTTACCATAACTTTGAGTAATAATTATAAGGAATGTTTTTGGATTGAGTCCACTTCAAACAGTTAAACCATTTTTAAAGTTTAAAGGTCCCATACATAACATCACATAGACTTTACGGTGTGTATCTACTTTATAAACAAACAAATCTGTAAGATTATTTCCAGAATGAGTGGCAGCCTTTAATCCACACTGTATTTTTAAATGATGTGTTAAGATTGCAATACTACACAGAACAGGAAGGGGGCACTGTTGTTGCAGCATAATGTAAAAGCAGATGGAGAAGAGCCAGTGGAATTGTAACAAGTTAAAGAGGGTGTCTGGTCTTAGTTAGAGAAGCACTGGCAGAAATGTCACAAATGCAATTAAATAGAGATGCCAAACCTTTCAGAGTAAAACCTTAAATAGCAAATTTGCATTTAACCATAAGGGTATCGCCAAACAAAAAGCCCTCACCTTTAAGAAATTAATGTGGTCTGTCCGAGCCACATTTTCCAGGTCTGTGTTCCTCCTCTTCAGCTCAGAGATTTCCTGCTCCAGTTCAGTGATGAGGCCTCCGGCCCACCTCTCCGTCTGCATCTGCTTCTCCTCGATGGCCAAAACCAGCTCGGCTTGAGTCCTCTGGATGGAGCGCACCAGCTCTGAGAAGACCTGCATGCTTTCCTCGATCTCTCTCTGAGCACTGGCCTGAAAACGCAGACAGAACACACAAATCTGTGTTGAGTAACCGTGTGTCAACGCAATCTGATGATATCAGTTGTTGTGACAAGAGGACTCACTTTGCTGAGCTCTAGAGAGTGTTTAATGTCCTCCATCTTTTTCACTCTGTCCTGGATCATCTGCTGGACGTCTATTTCTGTCCTCTTCAGCTGGGCCTGCACAGCATAATTTCACATAAACACGACTCATGACAGGTATAAACTCAGTAATGCCAAAAGATACTCATCATGATCTTCACTTTAGTCTTGTCATAGTTTTCTTTTGGGACAAGGAAGGCTTTTGAGTTTTTAAGAAAAGACTATATTTAGAAAGACTTGAGGAAGTATTACTGGGGTTGTCCTGAAATGTTTTGCAACTCTGTCTTACCTTTTTCTCCATCCATTCCCTCTCCACCGGGACAGTGTAGTGCGCCCTGTGGTCCGTCTCGGTACAGAGCACGCACACGCAAGTCTGATCCTTCTTACAGAACAGCTCCAGGAGCCGCTCATGCTTTGGACACATCCTGTCCTCCATGTTAGCAACAGGATCCATTAGCTTGTGCTTGGTGAACCTGGCGGAGTGAGACTTCAGATGCTCCTCACAGTAGGAAGTCAGACACACGAGGCAGGCTTTGACCGCTTTGGGCCTTCCCTCCCCGAGGCAGACATCGCACAGGACATCCTCCTCCCAGGAGGGATGTGGGAGTGAGGAGGAAGGTAGGGTTTGAGGTGAGGGTGGAGGTGAGGTCCGGGGCAGTGGAGGTGGTGGATCCTGAGCGGTGGCTTGGGGGGAGGGCGGAGAGGTTTTGGGTAAGAACACAGGAGGGATTAACGGAGGTAACTCCTCACGTAGTGGCTTCTTCTCTTCTGGCTTTTGCTTTGACTGCTCTTTCTTCCTCCTCTCCTCCACTTGCTTCTCCTTCAGCTCCTCCAGAAGCTGCTGCTTCTGGTCTTTCTCCAAAAGCCTCTCCTCATCCTCCTTTTTCTTTCTCTCCATCGTCCACTTCTTTTCTTTCACCTCTTCCTCCTCTTTGCTCACCTTCCCTTCCACACCTCGAACCCTAATCTCCTTGAACTGCTCTGCGATCTCCCTCAGCACAGTGTTGACGCTAATATCAGGCCTCTTGTGGAAGGACTTCTTACACATGGGACACTGGAACAAAGGGCTGGTTTTCCAGTATCCCAGGATGCAACCCTGGCAGAAGTTGTGTCCGCAGGGGATGGATACGGGGTTGGTGAAGACGTCGAGACAGATGGAGCAGTGCACCTGCTCTTCAGAAAGGTTCCCAGTGGTTGCCATTCCTACACGGCGGAGAGGCAGCGTCATTTTCAGCATAAGCAACCAGCCTTTGAACGGGGCATCAAACCTGCTGTGATATTGAGGTCGCTAGGGTTAGATGATGGATGGACTTTGTTTGGGGTCATTGGCATGCAAATCTCCAGAGCAAAGCATGATGGGATTTCTTTAATGCTTACAAATTCAAGACGAAGATTTTGAAAATATAGGTTGTGTTAATTCAAGGTTTTAAACAACTTTTGTAAATTTTGTAACTTTTTCGAGGTCGACTGATACCAGATTATTTTAAGACGATCCATATTCACAGTTTGAGAGTTTCAAAATTGATGATATAATGATTTATCGACTCATACTCATTTTTTTTCATAAACATATAACTTCATTCAGCTCCTATCTGGTGGATGCATTTTGCAGTAGTGAACCTGTTGAATTACCTCAAACATGTTATTGACATTCGTTTGCTGCAATGTGCTGATACTTATCAGCCATGTTGATACTCATACTCATGATGACCGTGTGTTGTTTCAGACCTTCAATTTTCAACTCCAGTTTCTTTACTTAAACAACACAACTCCATCTGTGATTGAAACTATACACACATATATATATATATATGAGGGTTGTTTAATTAGCTTGTACGCTGGCTGCATGTCTGCGAAGCTGTAAGTGCGCGAGTTCAACTTTTAAGGCGAGCAGCTCTCTGCCTGAGGCCTAGGTGTTCACGGCAGACCAGATTAAAATCTTTCAAAAAATAATGGGCTAGCCCGTGATCTGTCTCGCGGTGCTTTCATGTTCTAAACAAGAGTCTGGGTTATTTTAAGATGTAAGCACCTTAAAAAAAAACAAAAAAACAGGAACGTCTTTCCCTAGCATTTATTTGAATCTGTACAACACTGCCTGCAAAAGAGGCCACGGCTCTTAATCAGGTAAACACTATTAAAAAATCCCAAACACAACAACAATACAACAACAGATATATGCTGGTGCACAGAGAAGCAGATGTGAAAATAAAGAGATTAAAGTGCAGGACAGGACGTGGAGAGACAGGAAAGACATTGAGATATGGGGACACTCACCAGAGAGCAGCTGCCTGGAGTCTCTGCTGTTCACTGACACATGAGACAGGCTGTAACCGCACTAACACACACACCTCAGACCCAAAATATACCCCCCTCCCTTCCTGTCCTTGTGCCCCACAGATACAAATTTATACTCCCTGGTCCTGGCCCTCAGTGCTCCAGGAGGGATAACTTTAACCCTTCGGAAAAAAACCAGCAGTCCGGCTTGAGTCAGATACAGGGGAGCAACAACATGGTTTCTGTTCACTGTTGAATCAAGTCAGTGTTCATTTTTGTTATGATTTTAATAGTAGTTTTGTTAAAGGCAGAATCTATGATTTGTATCATTTGAAATACTGATAATATTTGGCTTTAATTATGTCATCTCATCTCAAAAAGACAAGTACTTTCTTGTTATCTAATTAATTGTGTCTTACTCATTAATCACCTAACAAAAAAAAAGTGCATTATCAGTATTTTGGCAGCCAGTTAGCATACCTTAGCAAAAGACTGGAAACAGCTAGCCAGGCTCTGTTCAGAGGTAAAGTTCATGCCTACTGTGTAAATCTCTGCAGAAAAAGCTAAAACCTGACTTGTGGTTAGCCATGCTAGCAGTATCTCTCCACTTACAGTTTTTTTTATTGCCTGTAGCATCATAGCGTTTAGCATAGAGAGCGACCCCTACATCGTTACATTAGAGACCCATGCAGATAGGTTGGTGTTTGGACACACAAATCCAGTCTGATCACTTGCAAAGGGGAACTGTAAAGATAATTCTCAGAGGGATTATCTCTTTCACATTACACTTTGTTATTTGATCCATTATTAATATATAAACATTGATTAGTGCAGCTTTAAGGATAACAGCTGATGGCCGGATGAGAACGAGATAAACAACAAATCCTCATTAGTTGAAAAAATAAATTAAATTATGTATTTGCGACTAATCATCTTTATTGGAAAAGTTCTGAAAGAAGATACAAAAGCAAATATTTCATACAATAAAAATACAGCATAAAATAGTTTCATGGTCCTTGAAACAATCTGAGGTCCACGTTGTGTTTTAAAAAATCGACAATGGAAACAACGTCATAGTCAATGGTGCAAAAAAATTCTCATTTGGTTCCCCAGGTAAACCTAAACCTCGACATTACATTTACATCTATGAACATCATTGTTTTAATCTGTGAAGTCTCCAAAGCCTGATAGTTACAGCTCAACAAAGACTTGGACAGAAAGCAAAGTGCCAAATATACAGCATCACTCAAACGTATCTCCTTTACACGTCCAACTGAACCAGGGCTGCACAAAGTAACAGCTACAGGTCAGATTTAGCCTTTGCAATCTTTTATTCTAGTCCTTCAGGTTTTCACATCCTAAAATCCATTTTTATTTCATATACAAGTTGAGACCTATACAATATGACGTAACTATTTGCAACTAAAATAACCAAACTGTCAATATATATCTTTGTAATATGTAGTCAGGCAATAAAGTACCATCCATGTTTCATTTCAGTTTCCTTTGACTGAACCCTGGTAACAGAATGCTTGCTTTAATCTTATCGATTTGAAACAGTCACTCTGTGGGTCAGACACCAGATCCGTATGACCCCATATGATGAGAAAGTGTTGTAGTGAGTAGTGTTGCAATGCAAATTCCTTTTTTATTTCAAGTTGTTTGAAGTAAAGTGCTATGCAAACAAGTAAAACTGTCTGGCTTATTTATAAAAACCTGTATTTTTAGGTGGAGGGAAGAATTATCTGCAAAAAAGTATCTACACTGTGCACCAAACCTACTGCTGACTGAGTGTCTCAGGTGTGTTTAACAGAGGTTATGACGAGAGGAGAAGCGTTCTTGCCCTCCTGGGTGAGACAGGGGCTGAAGATTGGGTACAGGCTCTCGGTGAAGTTATCAACAAAAGTATAGAGATGTATACGTGCCTTCACATCATAGAAAGAAATCTGACCTCCGTCATAATCCAGGAAGATTCCCATTTTACTGGGTTGGGATGGCAGCATAAGAGGCAGGCGGGACGACGCCAGAGCCTTCACCTCCCCGTTCTTCAGCCACAGACACCAGTATCCCCCCTCGGGGTTCAGCTTGATCTCGCCCTTGCGGCGGGCTGATGCACGGACGACGCCGAGGGTCCAGGCCGTCTTGCGCCCCACATCCACCTCCCAGTAGTGACACCCGGAGCTGAGACCCTCTCGGCCCAGGACGAAGAGGGCCGGGTTGAAGCGTTTTGGACCATCAGAGTGGGGGGTCTTACGCTCTTCATACCTCACCTGACGGCCGTCCTCGGACACGGCCAGGTTCCTCTGGGCTGTGCCGGGGTCCAAAATCACCTCACCTGGTCAGAACACAGCAGAGTTCCCTTTACTCTGTTATGATAATCTTACCATCACAATAATGAATTTCCTTCGCCTGAATACATCTGCTTGTTAAACTAGGGAAGGAAACAGTGGAAGACCATTTATCAAGACTATCAAAAATGTCTCAGTTCACCCTTTAATTTTCTCTAAGCTCGTTTTACTGAACTTCACCCTAAACAAAGTTGCAGTGGTGTAGGAATTTAAATCCTTTACTTAATTAAAAATAGCAATATAATTTAAAACACCAATTTTACTTTTATTTTTTTTAAAGTATATTTTTTTGGGCTTTTTATGCCTTTATTTGATAGTATAGTGGAGAGAGACAGGAAACGGGGAGGCAGAGAGGGGGAATGCTGTCCGATGCGGGATTCGAACCGGGGCCAACTGCAGCGAGGACTGTAGCCTCTACACCAATTTTACTTTTAAAATCACACAAGTATTATCAGAAAAATGTATTCCGCGAACCAAAGGCAAAGACACAATATTTTGGAGGGACTTTGTTTTATATATATATATATATTATAGTACTGTTTTTATTACTATTCATGTGTTAAAATGTGAGCAGAAAGTACCTGAAAACTAAACTCAAGTACAGTGAAATGTATACGTTCAAAGTGTCTGTGTGCCCCTGGATTCAGCTCGTCTGTGCAGTGAAGAAATGGCACCATCTTGTGGATAATTTGAAGAACTGAACCTTATGTTAACGCTTTGGTTAAAGACTGCCAGAAACCTCTGCTCGCTCCTCTAAAATCTCCTTTAAGAAGAGTCCCTGCCCTCAAAAAGCATAACTGCAAACCATCAATATCACAGCTAACAATTTAAAGCTTTACTCACTTGAATAGTTCTGCACCTTCCGCAGTTCTGGGAGAGAGAAACAGAGACAGAAAGAGAGGGAGAGACCATGTCAGCAAGTCATTCAGCTGAAGAGTCAAAGTCAAAGCAGATGGCACGTGTGGGTGGTAAACATGTAGATCTAATCTGGAACTGTAAATGCTTCGAGACATGTGGCGCTGTCAGTCAGCTCTCTGCTGCTGCCTCTCCGTCGCTTCCAAGTGGATGAACTGTGGCATCAACACTATCTCCATCTGCCCAGCCATCTTGTATGTGTGAAAGTGTGAGTGTGGTGGGCTGCTTGGTGCAATGATGAGTCACTTTTCTATTTCAAAGCGTACAGTGACCTGCAGATCCCCGGATTTGGATTTAGCACAGGAAGTGTGGTTGGCATTGGAGGAGAGAGGATGGATTTTACTGTAACTCTGCATTGATGATTCATGTACAATATAAAATACTGTATATATCACTATATTGAGTATTTTTGAGAAAATGTTGCCCTTGTTACACATTAAATAAGAAGTTTACACATTTTTAAAGGCAAAGCTGTTTTCATTAGTTGTTTCTGAGTTATCATACAGGCGATGGACAAAATAACAGGAACAACATCACTATGCAAACCGGCACATTAACCCTTTCACACCCATAGCTGATGGTATTGTTGAATGTGGCTGCATTACTACAAGGTGTTTCTGTTCATTTGTGCAGCCCCTGTGTATCACACATGTATCATACATGAGATGTCCCGCTGTCCTTGTAGCATACGGTATCAGTTTGTGTTGGAAAGCTGCACATTGTCATCAAACACACAGTGAATCTTTTTTTAAAAATCTGTGTGTCTTTTACAAGTCGTCGTGTTTTATCATAACACAGTGAGAAACTGGCTTTGGCAGGCTGCCCGTACCTTTCCCGTACAGTCTTTTAAGCTCCTCCTGGAACTTGTCCATGAGGCCGCTGACGGAGGAGCGGACGGTTCCCAGGTAGAGGTCAGTGTTGATGCTGACCGCCGACCAATCAGTGGGCTCGAGTGGGGGTGGCAACGTCGCCAGATTCTACAGGAAGTGGGAGAGCAAGGTATGATGAAATGAATATTTAATGACCCCTCAGGGAAAAGAAAGCCTTTGCAGAGAAAAGAGCACACTAAATATGAGGCAGGCGAGGAACTCTGAACAGAAAAAAACTAATCTCACAATGTTCTGCGCCATCGAATCCAGATTTATGAAATGAAACTCTTTAAATCTAATCTAATTTAACTCTAGTAATGCAAATGTCCACTCAGAGCACTCTGCACATTGTCAGTCTGGCAGTAAAATCAAAGAACAGTCAGTGCAGGATTTTGTCCAAATAAGCAGAAACATACCAGGACAGTTAAAGATGCAGGACAGTGAATGTGTCTATCAGCATATTCTCAATTTAGTTCTTCCAAACACTGTGTTCGAGGCCTGTGCTTCTCCTCGTCCTGTCTGCAAAGATTCTAAACCTCAAAGACTTTCTTTCATGTGAGAGAGAATCAACATTTTATTTACATAAGCAGTCCAGGATAAATGCACAAGGGGGACTTCCGTAACAGCTGGCTCTGTTCATAGAGACTTTGATGTTGTGTCACAAATATCCGAGCAGCTACAGCTGGTGCAGCCACAGAGGTCCACTGGAGCACTGGCTGTGCAATGATGAATAAATACGGTGTATAGTTTCTGAGTGGGATATTTTTTTTAAATGATATTTTTTCAGCCTGATAAATAATATTACAATACCATTAAGGTAGATATCTTACAGGCTGCCAGTGCTGTATGTATAACACAGCAGCTTACACGGTTGTGTGTTAGCCTCTTAACAAATTCAGGCCCTTGCTCTGTCCCAAATGCATACTAATTTTGTTTTGAGTATGTAGGCTACACACTGGAAAATGACTAATGAGGTAATGCCAGCATGCATCTTTAAAATTCTGTTTGAGTATGGTTATGATTGGAAATATTCATCATCTTAGAAATGGAAGAACTTGAAGAGCTACACTGGAAAGAGGGTGTCGTAAATACGGCTCTGGTAACAGCTTAGTGACCGCTTTTGTTACGTCTCTTGAAAGCTGGTATCACCTGAAGGAAGACCACTTTGTCCTGGGTCTGTGCGAAGGCTTCCAGCTCGTTGCTCCTCCTCCTCAGTTGGCTCAGTTCGTTCTCCAGACCTCGAGCCAGCTCCTGAGCGTGACGCTCCGCATCACGTTGCCGTGTGGCGATCAGCTCCACCAGCTCCGCCTGACTCTGCTCCACCAGGCGCTGCAGCTCGGCGTACACCTGCCAGCTGTCCTCCAACTCCTTCTGGGCGCTGACCTACGACATGGGGTAGAGGATAAGGTGAACACGTAATGTTTGGACCGTAAGGCTGTTAGAGCCGCTGTTTGTCAAGTGAAAGTTCAAGAAAGTTTTAAGTAGGAAAAATAGGAAATTAACCACATTTTGCTTGATCACTTTCTATTTGGTAAACAACTGTTGGTGGGAAGTACAACAAAGCCTGTGAAAACAGTTATGTAATGTCTTCTGTCTGTTTTTTTTTTTTAAGTCTGAGAAAAATAACCCTGATGATGTCACTGTGATGTCATCAGGGTTATCTCTGTTTGGCCGTGAGAGATTGCACATTTACAACAGAAAGTCTGCGCTACAAACTTGAGGCATTTACCGGGCAGGCAGGGTCTAATGAAAAGATTTTATTAGCTGCATTATGGGAAATGTAGGATCCAGCATTTTGCAGAGCTTAATCTATAGCAAAGACTTAAAGCCTCTACTGCTTCTAGTCTGTCTCTTGTCTAATCAATCTGCAGCATGCTCACACACACACACACAGCAATATATGCACATGAGGCAAGTTGTTTGTACAGTACACACACACACACACACACACACACACACACACACACACACACACACACATACATACACACACACACACACACACACACACGGATGTGGACATTGTGTTATTCAACCCTCGGGTAACTTAACACTCGTTGTATTTGTAAAAGTAGATAAAAATGTCACCAAGCAGGAAACCGAGAGCAGCACTGAGCCTGTGAAATGTTGTTAATCTAAAAGCTTTTGACTTTGTTCATTTATTATTTGACAAATTATGTACATACTATACATTTTACTTTTAGCCTGTTTTATCTCAAGACTTTAACACACTCATATTACTCATTGGATTGTTGCGGAAAATCTTTCAAAACCTCAATAAGATTTAAATCATTTTACAGCTGCAACTACATTCCTTTCATTTACATGAACAAAAGCAGCGTAATCCTCTGTGTTTTGATCTCTCACGCTTAATATAGGTTTGACTGTAATGAAGCCGTAGGTAAAAACAGGGTGTGGGAAACTGCTGGTAAATGCTACACTGGTCACACCGGTTGAACAGCCTCAGACGTGGATCTGAGCAGGAGAAAAACTTCCCCAGAGCGTGAGAGGTATGACAAAGATGCAGGCAAAGTCCTGCCACAATGTGGTTTAGATTCTCAAAGTGAATTAGCAGCAGGGTGGGAGGCTGGACTATCTAAGTGAAATTGTAATTGAAAGATCATCCCATCACAACTGAGGAGTGTCCTGCAGTGTCCTCCTCTCCACGTGCTGCTCAGCAACACCCTGCGCAGGTTTTGTGAGCCTCACTGGATCAGAGAGCTGCTTGAAGTGTAAATAAAGCTTTTGAGCTTCAGTGCAGGAGAAGCACCACATTAGAGTAGACTGGACAAATATTTAACATGCAGTACACAAGGGAAATAACAACAGCAACATGATGGACGACTTTAACATGGAACAAGGCATAAAGACTGAATTTACTCTAAACTAGAAGACAGATAATAAACTTTGCATATACGAAAATGAATCTTAATGAGATCAATCTTAAAATCAAACTCCTGCTATAGCTCCTGATCAAACAGGAACTGTAGGTGCTGTGAAACCTGCAGGTGTTTACACTGGACTAGTATTTCAAAGAGTTGAAAATTGACACTAACACTTTCAAACATGCTGTGTTTTTTTTTCTCCCAGTTGCCAGGGCTCTAATACACAGGTAAGACTCACAGGTGAGATGTTGGTTCCTCTCCTCTACCCGCTGTTCAGCCTTCAGCCGTCTTACCTTGATGACCTTGATGGATTGTTTGATCTCCTCCAGTTTCTTGGCTCTCTCCTTGATCAAATGTTTCAGCTCCGACCTCTTCTTTCCCAGATTACTCTGAAAAAGCAAAATCAGGATTGTGGATTAATAAAAATCAATGTGGACTCAGCTTTATACCATGAAAACTGTCAGGGAGGTCTCATCGGGTACTTTTAAGGCCAAATAGAAAATCTAAACCTTCTACAAATACAGTGCAAACTCAGCTAAATGTCAAATATTCCTGCTCACCATCTTCTTCTTCCACTCATGGTCAGTGGTGACGATGTCGTGGGATCTGTGCGAGACCTCGGCGCAGGTCGAGCAGATGCAGGTGTGGTCGGTGCGGCAGTAGGCCTCCAGAAGACGTTCGTGTCTCTTGCAGATCTTCTCCTCCAGGTGGAAAGTGGGTTCGATCAGACGGTGAGAAATCAAAGATTTCACCTGCATGAAGGGACAGAGCCATGGATTTGAATGGGCAAATGTAAGCATAACAAACCCGGGGCTGTGGTTTGCCTCCACAAGACTTTATCCACGAGTAACCATGAGCACTGCTGAGTGAACACACGCTTTTATGTGCATTGTGTGTGTGGATAACTTCCATTTTAGTAGGTTCATCACTATAACTCATGATGGAGAGAAAGGTATAATTCACTCTGACAAAATATTTTAAATAGTTTACGATTATGCAGTATCTGATAATATATGGGAGCCAGAAAAGCCCATAAACATTTGAATTTGTGAGCAACTGCATAACTAATTATGAAATTCCACCACTAATTATTAATCATTTAAGTGGTTTAAATTCCTCTTTTTTTAATTTTGGGACTGATTCCATTGAGGCTTAATTGCTTGCCAGATGTTCATGTTTAAATTCTTAATTTGATGTCTGAATTTCACTAATCATGTCTGAGCAACCAACTGAATTTAAGCAACTTCAGTTTTTCCTTTTTCAGAGAGGAATTCAGGCCATATGAATTCAGATGTATGTTTTTCGTATCAACATAATTCAATGCAATACATTCGGTAGCATTTCTGAATTTCAGCTTTTCAGTAGGAACATTAAATATTCAGTGGTGACTGAATCTTACACTTGGGTAAACAGTATGAATCAAATCCTTTGTTTCCTTCCTTATAATACTAAAAAAATACCAACGAACAATATATTACACTAAATTAGAGGGCAAATTTTAAATCTGTACTTGTGTTAGTGTATAAATAGGCTCAAATAGGATCAAATACATTAACAAGGTAGTGATTAAGTAGAAAAATTGAACAATGTAAGACATAATAAAAAGAGAAGGAGACCCAGGAAGGAAAAAATGTAGTTATTACTTTGCAGAAACCCTAAAAACCAAAACAAGTAACAAACTGACCTTTTTATGATGTCTTAGATGAGCCTCACAGAATGACCCCGGGCAGTTCACACAAGACTTGAGCGCCTTTAACTTCCTCCCAATACAGGCATCACAGGGAACCTCCCCAGCCCGGGCGAACTCTCCAGTATCGGGCCCTGGCGAGCCACTGTGGCCTGTATCTGAGCTCAGATTCAGCGTAGATCCCCGTGAGATGGCCCCTCCGTCCACAGCAGCCCCCCCAGCCATCATCAGCCCCTGAAACTGGGTAGATATTTCAGCCAGGACCCTATTGACACTCATCTCTGGTTTTTTGGAGTAGCTCTTCTTGCACATGGGGCAGGAGAACTTCTTGCTGTGGTTCCAGTAGCCCTGCAGACAGGCCTTGCAGAAGCTGTGGCCGCAGGGCGTGGACACGGGCTCCACGAACACCTCCAGACAGATGGAGCAGCTGAACTGGTCCTCAGAGAGGACCCGGCCTCTCGGAGAGCTAATGCCTGGAAGACGGGGAGAAATGATACAGACTAGATACACAAGTCTTCAGCTTCATCGCCAGATTGACAAATTACTGCATCTAGAAATCCTGAATCACAGACTCGTGGAGTTGTTTGGCCTCCAACATGGGCACGACTCATCCAAGAGGGTCGTTAACACCTTTTATTTTATGTATGAGTCACCGAGGCAGTCGTGTCAGAGTCGTTGGAAATTAATATGACTTGTAAAGGTGTAAATTACTTCCTTTTTTTTTGGGTGTGCACAAACTGACAGTAATTTAGTCTGCATGTGCTGATATTAGATGAGAGCCTTGTGAGGTTAACCACAACAGTGGCATGCTGTACCATTTTTTAAATAGATGAATCAACCCAGTGATGGACACACCCTCCAAAGATGCTTGAGTGGCGCAGGTTTGATACCAGTGAGAAGGTTGCTGAGGAAATGTGGTGTTTTTTCTGTGTTAAGTCAAATCCCCGTCTGATTACAGGGTCAGAGGTCAGTGTGCACACGGCTTTAATCTGCCATTGTTCCTTTGGCATTTGAAATGGGTCATAAAGAGTCACAGAGGAGGAGGAGAAACAAAGTGAATAGTGAAATTAGGTTTTTCAGTTTTTTTTTCTTTAAATAAATTGTTATATGACGACCTGTAAAGACATCTCAAATATATTTGGTAAATTTACCAATTTCTTATCTTTTTTAAATTTTTTTTTTAATATAAACGTGGTTATTTGGATGCTATCATTAAAACACAGAGCATATTATAAACATTAGTGGTATTTTAACTGTTGTGTCTTAAGTAACTCACAAAATAGATGCTTGTTGATAAAGAGCTGTTGCAGTGAAGCGAGCAAAGATGGGTGACTATCATTTAAAATCTTACACTGCACTCAGGGAGGTGATACACAGTTTAAGTGTGAACAGAAACAGCACTAAGACACCTTGCTGATGAAGGATGGGGGAAGCCGTTATTACATTCACGCTTCCGCACGTGATCAGGGAGAAGCAGACAAGACGGGGTACGCGATGATAAAACAACGTTGTCATCCCAAATTAATAAAAAGGTTCGTCAAATATTCGACAGCAGAGAACACAGAGCTTTTCCCACACAGGCAGGAAGTGTCTTTATCTTTGACAGCGTCAGTGTGTCCAGTGGTGGGTGAGAAACCATCTAAGGAATGCAGAAACTCAGGACCTTCTACCTTCACAGCACCTGCCTCAGGTTTAAAAGAAAACACAACCCAAACTGGAAAGTTATACTTGTACCAGCAACAACAAACAATCACTGATCAAATGTAATTAAATATGCAGAGAGTAATGTAGATTATTAGATTGGTATAATGTAACAGCCACTGAGAACTGAATGAGACAAAATATAAACAGCCACTTTGGCATCATTCCATGAGTTACATAACATGAGCAGCTGTTTAAGAAATATCAGCTACTCCAATCCAAACGCGTAAATGCTCGCAGTTGTAACTTTTCATACTTTATCCAACTTCCGTTCACACTGTCTTTTTGTAACTATTCTACCTTCATATGTGGAACAAGCTCAACATACTTGACAAAACAGTCACGAAACTCAACGTGTCCTACAGTGAAAAGAAGAAGTGATCACGACTAAAACCGAGGAAAAGAAAGTAGAAACTTACTCTGCATGTTTTGCTCTGACGTGGAGCGGTGCAGTCCTTCACTTCATGTACTTTGCTATGAATCACACGCCGACAGGTGCTCAGGTAGTCTTCCTGGAACTTCAAAAGGCCCTCCCACTCTCGGTGTGACACACCCAAACTTCCACACATGCCCTCCTGTTGTTATCACTCTCTGCTTACTCTGGTTCTGCGGTGTAGATATGCAAAGCCCCAAACTGAAGGACGTGTTGTGCTTTCTCTGTTTGGAAAGGTCTTTCCCTGAAAAGACACTTAAACAACTAAATTAATGTTGGCAAAGGCAAAAGAAAGAAGAAAACGTGTGAACTGATTTCTCATTAAAAAAAAAAGGCAAATAAGAAAAACAATACAAAGAACATACATAAAAATTTTAAACAACTCTAACTACATCTATGTGAGATTTATCAGTTTTTGATAAAGTAACTTTAAAAAAAATTAAAACTCAAGGCTGATGTGCCTTTTATTGTAGATCAAAGTTGTTTTGAAGTAGATTTTCCTGTAATTTTTTAATTCAAAGTCTGACGAAGACAAATTAGAAAAACTCAAGACAGAAAATATATTCTAAATTGTTCAGTAATTCACTATATCTTTACTTTACGCTGTATGTTCTAACAGTGCCACAAATGGAGAGCGATGATACTGTATGTTCATACATACAATGAATGCTTTTATCCTGTAATCCTTCTTCTTATGGATAAATCATTATTACGTCTATTTCAGATTATATATTGATAAGTGTGATTTCTGTAATGTTGACCTTCTCTTAGGTTGATAAATATATATCAGTTTTTCATTTTGTGATCTCTACAGTTATAATTCTAAGAGGAGCCACCTCCCCGTTTTCTGTTGCCAACCACGGATCAAATACAGGGTGAGTCCTGCTCTGTAAAGTTGCATTTTGTGAAGGTGAAGATGTGAGTCTTGGTCTCTAACTGGCTCTCCTCGTAATCCACAAATACCCCCACCCTCTGGGGAGGAGGAGACAACATTAAAGGGAATGGATTTTGTGTTCCCACCTTCAGAAACGATAAGCCAGGGCCCTGCAGTGCCAGGGTCGATGATGATGTCCTCTGTTAGAAGAGATGGGATGTGTGAGAATTAAATACTTCTCTCACTCTTTCTTTTTCTCTCTCTCTCTCTCTCTCTCTCTCTCTCTCTCTCTCTCTCTCTATATATATATATATATAAAACCACGGGCTAAAAGGAAATTGCATTTTCAGTTGAATCTGAATAAAAAAAGAACACGGAAACAGCCGACTTAGAAGTTGGAAATGCTTAGTAAGGAATGACAAACCTGCAAATCGCTGCACTTTCTCAAGCTCTACAAGGACAGACTGAACATAATTACCAAAGAGATAAATGATGCAGTTGACGTCTTCAATGATAAACGACAGAGCGGTTAAATAATTAGAAATAGCTCTATTTATCAAATCACCTGCAGTGTTGAAATCATCTTTGCTGACAACATAGTTTATCACCCTTTGTATGCATTTTCATCCATTTTTATCACCAATCAGACTGTCAGTGACACAGGGTCAGAAATATTGAGTAATGTTTTCCTTTATTCATTAATCTCTTCAGTACTTTTAACCCCCCTCCCTTTTTTTTTTTTTTTTTTTTTTTTTTTTTTTAGCAAACCCAGCATGCACTTGGAAAAAGGAAGGGAAAGACTGAACAACAAAGAGCCAACACAATCAATCTCATGTTCGGCCAGTTTCACATGGACAATTCATCTGACTTTCATGTATTTGCAGGGAACATCAGTGATTGCCGGTATGACTTTGTGTCACACTTACCATCGGAGGCCTGCAGCAATTTCCAGGCTGATTAAAAACTCCTGCATTAGGTTCTGTAAAAGAGATTTTAAACATTAATATAGCAGCAAACCATTTTATAAGTAAAAAATACAGTAGAGTGGTCTGGCAGTGTGTACATGTTAGTGCATGCCGGTCCCTCCAGTTAAACCATCGGCCCATAAACACCCAGGAACAGCCTACAGGTGTCATGGCACCACCTGTGTGCAGTGTTCAGGTGAAACAAACCTACCAGAATTTCCGGCCTCCCATGAAGAAAGAGACAAGACCACAGGACAGGTGGACTTGCTGTGGGGACTGGCCCGCCAAAACATCCATAAAGTTTTTAACGGCTCCGTGCGGTCCGGTCCCAGAGAACAACGGTCCCAGTTCACAGGTGTACCAAGACCTGGTCTGGCTTTACCCAGGTGGAGAACCCTAGGAGCGGCTAAAGAGCACCAGCTTGACTCGGAGCTGGCCTTTCTTCTCTTCAGTGTGTAAGTAACTTGATGGCTGCATAATATTAAATGTGTGTTTTCAGTAGTGACCAGCTAAAGTAGGCATAATAAAGTTAGCTAACCTGCCGTTACCCATATTATGAATGTGTTCAGCAAATGTTGCTACTGCTAGCTGGCTAACTGTGTAGCATATCACGGCGATGCTAACTGGGCTAATGGATGTGGCTGGGTTGTTTTTTGTTTTGTTTTTTTTTGTTGGCTCTCGTGTACATACCTTAACGTGACTCAGTTGTGCTTCGTGTTGTGGGATTTAGTGCAAGTGGCCACTTCTCACTGGGCTTGTTGACAATTTAAAGGGAGGGGGCTTGTGCAATCGGAGGCCCGGGGTGTGGCCGACGAAGCTTTTGTTTTGGTCCGAGCTGCTGGTGGTCTATTGCGACAAGTAGTGGCAAATCCGGTTGTTTACGAAACCTTAAATCCACTCCACTAACAGGGATGATTGGCCAACCCTGAGCTGGCTCTACTGAATGCCTGTTGAACGTCAAACAGAAAAAAAATGTTGCCACAAGCTTGGCTTGTTAACTGTGATCTGACTGTTATGCTAATTGCTAAATGTTTTGCACCAACACAACACCACTACAACAGTTGGTAATGTTGGTATGTTAGCAGGCTATAATGCAGCCATTATACATTGAATAATGTATAATAGATCAATTAGGTATTTAGCGGAGCCAAACCACAGCTGAGGCTGTTTTAAATAGTTTGCTCATTAATTAGCTCGTGCTCACCAGCTTGTTGATTACTATTTCTGTCTATGCTTTGGTGTTGGACAGTGTAGCATAAAGTTGGGTTGTAAACATATATATCCTGTTACACAAACAGTTTCTGTTTAAGTGAGTTCTTAAAGAAAAGCTGCTTTCAATTGCCTGCCTCAATTTGCCTTATGGACTGTACATACATTTCATTTAATAATTCCTACAGGCCAGAATGCTTCTGCATAGCACAGAGAAACTTGCTGTACTAGCATAAGCTGTAATATATATAAATAATCATGATATGTGATAAACACTCCTTATTGTAGCTGCACTGGAAAAATATTTTCACCAAGAATTTTATTTATGAGTCAGAAATGACAGTTTGTGACCATGAATGGGGATCTGGAAGCATTTCTGTGTGTATGAGACTTTCAGGTTTGTAGTGTAGGGATTTATCAAGGCACTTTACAAACAGGTGTGCTGCAGTTCAGTCAGGTGTGCACACCTGATAAAAACGAGCTGTTCTGTCTTGTCTGTAACAGGTTGAATTGGCTTCTGCCACTGGTTAGAAGCCTTTCTGAGAGTAGAAGTGTGAAGGATCCGGGTTTCTAGAGGCTAGAAAACTCAGACAGTGTGGTCTGAATCACAACACAGTTTCATCCAAGAGTTTTAACCACAACTTGTAAAACACTGCTCCAGTGATAATAAAATAAGTTCACTACAGTTTATATTAGATCTTTTGACAGCAGTCATGGCTTATTTCTGGCAGTCTTTGTCAAATCATTTGACTAAAACCACAAATGTCAACCTCATATTGGTGCCTGTAAGGAAAACTCAGCATTTTTGGGTCACAGTTTGTGGTTTTTAATGACATTTTTATTGATCAATCTGCCTCTGACGGATGCAGTGCCACAAATGAGTGACCTAATACTGGTGTACTCTGTTTTATTTAACAGTTGCATTGAGTTATGGCTGAATTTGCCGACTCTTTCTTCAGCTTTCTTTCTAAAAGTAAAGACCATTTTACAGCACTGAATGAATATATGACTTTTCTATTCCCCTGTACATGTTCTATTAGTTGCAATACTTTATCTCCACCACTAGTGGGCAGCCTTTGACCAGCACTGAGGGAACACCAGCTTATGCCACTCCACACTTTACATTCATGATGCATTTTTACCCTATACAGTACCTGATGCTGTTGTCCATGGCAACGCCTGAGCACAACAGTAGAATAAGCTTAAATTCTCAGGTTATTCACACAACCAACATCCAAAAGTAATCAGCTCTAAGGTGAAGACTGCTTCACCCACCAAATACTGTACAACCAATATTGTCTTAGACTTTGCAATCAGGAAGCAAGTCACAATGCGGTTAATGTAATTACACTGAATTTTCTCCTATTGAATTAAAGCCTTTAAGTCCACCACCACCCAGCTCTCAAAAAGATTGATTTCTTTGCACTGCAGCGTATTGACAACTCTGGTGTCAATAAGACATTAAAGAGGGGGTTCTGTTCTAAAAATGACCACTTGTCCTGGTCTCTGAGATGGTATTGATCCTTCTCACGTCCTGCAAATGTCACTGCATCTCTATTTATCTGTTGCATGGTATTGATCGTCTTGTATGTCTTCATTTTCCTCAGTTTCTGTTGAGAAAGTGCCTTTGCTTGTTTTGCAATAGTCTTATTCCACCATTTATAGCTATAAAACTCCCTGCTGAATTTTCTGTCACTCTGTTTTACTTTAAGTTTTTTTAAAACTTGCCTCAGACTCAGCTTTTTATTATTATTTTAATGATTGCAGCATATGTGCTTTCGTAGGTGTTAGAACTGTGTGTGATTCAGGCTGGTGTTAAACAGATGTGTGTCTTACTTGCACACTATTTGCAACCATAATCTTTCCTCAGCTTGTGATTATTTCTCTGTCTTCGCACGTGGGTATGCATCTGTGTATGCATGCTATGATATTAAGTGCAGCCCTACAGCAAACCCACTGCAGAGATTGTGTCGCATGATGTTATGGAGCTACAATTTCTTGGAGTGGGGGATTCTGCTTTTCTCTTCCTGTCGCAGTGTCAGTCAAGGTAAATGTATTCCTCCTCCCCCTTTTCCTCCCCCCTTTCTCTTCCTCTCTTCCTCTCTCTGTCCACTGGCAGCTCCTCTTTGTATCCATCCATCTCTTCATCTTTTTCACCCATCTGCTTGTCTTTTCTTTTTACTCCCCCTTTGTTCTTTCTGTCTCTGTTTTATTTTCCATTGCCCTATCCAAATGTTCTCTTTCAGGTTTATAAATAGAAGCTATACCCTTCTCCTTTGCTGTCTGTCCCTCTCTTATTCTCTCCATTGCCTCCTGTTTTTTCTCTCCTTCTCTGCAATTCGGCAGTTAGCACAGTCTCTGCTGGAAGCTACACTGCACTGTGTTTTTGCCTGTCTTGAACCCCCTCTCTTTTCTCGTCAGCTCTCACTCTAAACTCCCTCATGTTGCACCCCCGTTTCTTTCTTTTCATTTAAAGAACTCAGTAAGAACCAGCTCTGTCGATAAACACAGGCGTTTCTCAAGAAATTGTAGCTTTAGGTGAACCACTCGTCTCACTTTCCTCACCTCTGCATCCTCCTCATCCCTCCCAAACACCCAAGAAAAACCACCAAGCTCACTATCCATGTAGTTTCCTCACATCTCAGCATGTTGCTTCCTCTGCGTCCCCCTCCCCCTTCCTGCTTTTACATATTCTGTCGTCTTCCGCCTTTCTCCAGATGCTCTCTGGTTTCTCGGAGAGGGTATCAGTGCTCTCACCTTCTTTGGTGGATACGGTAGCGGTAGTGAGCATTATTGATAGTCAGTGCGGATACTGTCACGCTCTCTATGTTACTGATAACCTCTCTGTGCCCCGGCAACAGGAGATGACGCCTCCTGGCTTTCCACTGTGGGGTAAAGAGGCATTCGTGTTGCATCATTAGCTCCTAATCACACAATGAAACTTTATATTGATCCAGTTTGGATATTTTATTTTGGACGTTTTAAGGGAAGTGACAGAGTTTCTTGCTCAAGGGCTCTAAAGCAGAGCAAATGCCTTTGTCTGCTACTTGAAAGGTTTCTCAACACTGACTAACCCTGGCTCACAGTGGTTATGTAAAAGCATCGGTGCAGACTGAATCATTGATTGTTCCAAAGGAGAGTTGTGAAACAGCTGATCTGTTCATCAGTGACATAACATAAATTACATCGACACCAGTACTGTGAACAACTGATCCACCTCCCCAGTGCTTCATTAGCTCCTGTTGAATAAAAATCAGGGCACTACAAATGTACTCATACATGCTGACTCAGTCTGTCATGAAATGTTTAAACACATGAGCAGAGGTCAGTTAAAATTTATGTTGTTTAATGCAACTGACAAATTCATTTGCCACTGGGTCTACAGGTTAAAGGAGTCAGCCTGTGCTGAAGCAAATATGACCATGTTCGGCAAGAAAGCCAAAAATGTCAAATTATTCATTTAATTTTTCACCTGGTCCAATACTTTTTATGACCAAATATCTTGAAAACTACAGATACCATTAACCTAAGCTGTACTTCATGTTAGTGCTAGTTAGCAAATTGTAGCATGTTAACATGTGAAAGATGGTGACCATGGTTAACATTATAGCTTCTAAGCATGTCAGCCTTATTTATTGTAATAACATTATTACTTAAGACGTTAGTGTGTAGCTCAAAGCGTTGCTGTGCCTACGAACAGCCTCACAGAGCCACATGACTCCAGCATGGCTGTTGACTTGAATGATGTCAGCCCATGTGTACGTGAAGCAGCAGCTTAAAGGTCTGAGAAGATGACCTGTCATCATCTGCAGGACTCTTACTTCTGTTGATTTTGGCATCTGTCCCCCCTTTAATGTCACACACAGATACTAAGACACACCATGTAGTTGTGGTTTCTTACATTTCTTGCACCGTTTTATTATTTTTATTCCACACAAATAGCCATTGCTGCTTCTTTAAATCTTAAAATTTATCACCTCCTTGTGCTGTAGAGGATTTTCCCGGGAAAGAATGACTTCCGTCGACATCAGCAGTCTCTGCCTTGTAGAGACTGTCACTGCATGCTAGAGTGAATGTAAGCAGCTGTGTGACTGTGAAACAAAACAATGCTGAGAAAGCCAAACCATCCCAGTGGAAAATAAAAACACGCTGCTTCGGAAATGATTTTATTTTTAGCCAAGCAATCATTGAAAAGCATTTTTTTTTCCCTCTTCCCCAGCATTCCCTGTAGCTTCGCCGCCCAGACACATGCAGCTGATGAAAAGCTACATCACTGCAGTGCTTCATTCACATGCAGCACTCAGTTTGTGAGCGGCTCTGCTACATCTCCTGCCTGTTGCATGTTTGCTCTCTGTCTCTTCGCTTATGTGTGTGTGTGTGTGTGTGTGTGTGTGAGTGTGTGTGTGTGTGTGTGTGAGCGTGCACGGCATCCTTGATTAGGGGAAGTAAATCTCCGTGTCCCCCACTGAATTCTTTCACTGTAACATCTGTATCACACCCGTATCAGGTAATACCTTTTCATCTTTTCATGCATCACTTGGCTTTTGTTGCCATGATGACTCGTGTTTTTTCAATGTAACTGAGACATGAAAGCATGTGCACTCGGGCCAAAGTGGGATTTTCTTTAAACCATATTCCGCTTAAACAGCTTAAACCGAGCACAGTGCTGCAGTTGACAGCGGCATTATCTGCTCTCCCTTCAGATGTGATTTGATCTCATGTGATGCAGTCTGATCTCATGTTGTTTCTCCTCATCTTCTGCAATTTGGAATATTCTCTGCATATGTCTTAATAAAGACACTGACAGCTACGGACGACAGAAGGCACACAATCATGTGATGTGAAGATATGAGACATTTTGAGGTTAAAGATCATGAGGTTCAATAAACATGCGAAATCCTACCCTTAAATTATGGACTCCAAAAATAGGACTATGGAAAACAATGATTCCTTTTAGCTGCAGGATTTTCGAGGAGCATCTCAGGCTGAATGCAGCCAAAAGCTGAAGAAAAACTGTTTTCTTTTCATTATTCCTTATCTTATCCAAACATATATGAGTCTTATCCAGACTATAAGATTATTTGGAAATGTTTATTCAGTGTGTATTTTGATGTTCGCCTATCCCCAAGCTATACCCTTATCCCATTTTCTTTGTTTTATTTAAGTACCACAGACAAAGCAGGGTGACCTCTGACCTTCTACAGGATTAAAAAAAAATAACATATATATGTATTGATCAAAAATTCTTAAGGGTAATATGGATGTCTCTCAAATCCTTTGTCTGGATCTTTCTTTCAGCTTTATGATCTTGGTGATTAAGCAAGTTGAACTGACACTGACTTTCAGTCACACTTTCAGTCATTCTGTGAATAAGAATCAGCTCATTGCCCTAAAATCTGAATTCAAAACGACTGCAGGCATCCTGATCTCCACTTTGAGACTGGCATCATCCTCAGCTTTCAGTGCATTTCCTTCTCTATTGATCTTTTAACAGAGAAATTGACAAGAAGGAAAATAGATCCTCCAGAAAGAGAATTGATGCTCAAAAGGAAATAAAATTGATCTTAAAGAGAGAGAAGAGATTCTCAAGAGAGGGGAACCTGCAATAAATAACTAATGAGGCACAGATACCACCGGAGTAGAAAAATAAATCCAGCAATGAAGATTTAAGATCAATAATCACACTCATTTGAAGTTAATACTGCATTGAATGTAACATATATATATTGTCTGATGAGCACTGGACAGCATGTTGAATTAAATCACCACAGAGGTGTAGAGAAATGGGGTGTCATGGGGTTGAGAGAACGCCACTGTGTCTAAAATAAAGAATAGCATTTATATCCGAGACAAATTTCCTGCTTTGACTTTTTAATTATCAGACGAGTCAAAGTCCAAGAACAAAGGGGATTTTTTTTGGCCTGAAGTCTGTAATTGATACTCCATTAAATGTACTGAAGTTGTTTTCTTTTCATTTACATTCAGAAACCTTTTGCCAAAAAAAAAAAAAAAAAAAAAGATCTGGCTGGGTTGTGGATCATCATTAAACTGGACAGAATAAAATCACAGTGTTTTTTCATTTTCATCCTCCTCTGACCTTATTGTGAGTTATTTCTCTTCCTGACATTGTTGGCAACATAAATATGCAGAATGGATGACGAATGAGTAAGTGGAAATGTTATTCGGAAAAAGAATTCATTTCAAAGTTCAAGCGCATTCCAAATGAACTTTAGATTACTTTTTTTGGTATATACCCACTTTTCTTCCTCGTCTGCTCCTATTTGTCGTCCTCCATTTCCCATAATCCCCTTGTCATCAGACAAAGGGTAATGTAATCAAAGATGTATGTATAAATAGCTAATTTCAGAACAATACCACTTGTGTACATCATCACTCTGATGGCCAGGGTCAGTGACACTGACTGAAACATCCATCACCATAAATACTGCTGTGGACGCACCAAAGCACAAGGAGCAAGTCACATTTAGTTCTAAAAAAGACTGCACCACACATTCTGACTTTCTTATTTTTATACAACCATTCACTATTCTTTTTATTTGATTTATTCATCTTTAAACAATGTTTCATTTCTTGATGTAAAATATTTTATTCATTGGGCTTTACCTCATTTTGCATCGTGTATCATCTTGCCACAGGGAAAATGTGAAATTAAAATGGAGCCAAAGTATTTCAGAGTGGGACCACGGCAACATGCCAGACCTCTGTGACCCCCATGGTATGAGACATGCACACGCATTCATTTATGTCAAGGGGATATGCAAAGACATAATAGTGTCCTATTTACCCTGTGTATAATTGAGTGCTCCAAATTCCTAAATTCCAGCTCTGTAATGAAGCAGCCATGTTCTGTCAGTGTCATCCACGAGCCCGTTTGAACTGGAGCAGCACCCAGAGGGGACCAGATTGAAACTAGCTCCTACGGGGGTGGGGTGTGGGGGGGCTCATAGCAGTACCAACATCCCCCGAGGGGTCCAGGTCACAAAGATCTCCTTCAAGCAATTTGAATTATTTTGGGAGCTCTACAATGTAATTCTCTTACAAAAATGGATCATGTGCGTTAATTTGAATAAAATGTACTGGTCAGTCTAAGTGCAGTTAAAATGGATAAAGAGAAGAGCTCTTGGTGTTTAATGCAAGAAATTGACAAAAGCAAAGCAGATAGAGTTCAAAGCGATATGCAGCAAATTTTATTTAGTGCAGAAAACACAATACAAGTAGTGTTCTTGTGCATTCTCACCTCAACCACCATTTCTTAAAATCCAACAACACATCATAGATTGAAATGTCAAAATACACAGAGGGAATTCATAATCTAAAACACACAAATCTGGATTTCACATGCCTTCACATCAGAAGCACAACAAAACAAGTCGGAGGATTTCACACCAACGCAGGTATCCACATAAAGTATAGAAACAGAATTCAATAAACAAGTAAACAAAGCATCAATCTTTATGGTGGAAGAAGTGACGAGGCAATAAGAAGATTGGTGGATTGTGAGATGGGGCCCTGTAGAGCTTCCTGATTGGCAGATGCCTCCCTGAAAGGACAGTGGTCACTGATTGGCCACACTGTGAAGGGTAAGCCTCGACGCCACAATGTGAACATACAATCGTCTCAAAACACAAACTAAAATCCTACTTCACATGTTTTCTGGTTGTAATAAGTGTGGACAAACTACCTAAACCATTCACTGAAAACATGCTTTTCTCAGTTGTAGCGTGGTCTTTGTAGTGGGATGCATTGGATTTTATTCTTCTGGGTTGTTTTGCCTGTCGTTTAACGGCACTACAGACAACATAAAGAAGGGATTTACAAGGACAGATTATCTAAATATACATGTTTTTGTTCTTTAAAGTATGGCTTTGATGTCATTTCTAGGCTGTAAAGCTGGGCCCAAATATCCACTGTTGGCATACCGCACCAATTACTTTCACTATCGAGTACAGTATATTCTTGTCAAGCATAATAAGAAGTGGATGTAGATAAACGTATACAAGCAGAGGAGAATATTAAGTTTGCAAGCATGGATTTAGGGAGACGCTGTACAGACACTGAAGTGTATAAATGGTATGTACAAAAGCCCTGGACGCTGTTTGCCAAGCTCTTGCCTGCCGTGACGTCAAGAGGTTTTAGAGGAGGATGTGGGGACTTCACTTAAGCCATCTTGGACTAAACTATATGCAGCTTTGCTCCATTCATGATCACAGCAGTGAGACGGGCTTTTTCTTCCACCCATCCTTTTCCCCTCATTCACAGCGAGCATGCTGCGCTCGCCGAACCCCGCATTTGGTTGCCTTCGGGGAAAGTGAAATGAGGTCAGGCTAACAAAGCAAAGCGAAAAACACAGCGTCGACAAAGACAGAAAGAAAAGACAAAACAAGAAAGACCAGTGTGCGTATGTTATAATGTGTGCAGTGTGTTACTAGGAGGGGGAGGGAGCTAAATTTAGCCAAAACTCTCAATCAAATATGGGAAAAAATATGAATTTGATGCTTCGATACATCTAACCTGAAATATCTGGTTTATGCTCGTAGCCGCACTTTGAACAACATGCTGAAGTGGCAGCATCTGTCACGTGATGAACTGTAGCTGAGTATGCAAAGTGCATCCACACAAATGGCTTATTACCGGTTTTGAGAGGAGCAAAGAGGAGGTTATTGGTAAAGGTATTGGCTTGTTGTGATATCGCAAAGAAAAGTGATATCCCTGCTTGATAGTAGTAAAAAGTCATATATGGAGACAGAGTTACAGGAGATTTGAAGTGTATTTTAGATTTGACTACATGCAAATTCATGATCATAGGGAACTGCATCTTTAATGGCTTCATCAGCTTTCCAACTCGTGCTGAATTTGTATCAAACTCCTTCCTCCCCTTTAACACTGTGGGCAATCGTGACATTTAGAGTTGATGCTTTTAGCTTTCCCCAATCAAGTAAAGGAGAAAAATGTTGTTGGATGCCACGAGAAACACAGTTCCAGACACTCAGTGACTCCCGCGAGGAGAAACCTGTGACCTTTTCAGCTGGAGGTCACCTTTATCCGAACCCGCCTGAATGATCTCACAGCCTCAAATCCACGAGGCTTATCACAAGTCACACTTCACATTGAAATGACCAGCTCGGAGTTACTTTCTTGCGTCGTGTCTGTTGCCAAGCAACATTAAGCTTCTTATAGAGTCTGACAGGTAGCTATTTACAGCCTCCAGACAGAGACTCTGTTTTCAATTACAAGGATGTGGCTCCTGAGCTGCTGCTACATTGATAATTCATAATCTTTCTTCTTTATATACAGGACATAAATCACCAGAGAGGTTTCATATGGTCATAAACTGCAGCGAAACTATCACAGATTGACTTGGTCTTAATGTTATCCTTTCATTTATGTCCATTCTTTACATTTGTGCAAATATGTAACATTTGCACAAACCAGGTTTCTGTGAAGTGGTTTGTAGGGAAAAGACATTTAGTATTTAAAGTGTTGGAAAACCTGGCTTCAAGTATTTTCTTCATTAAATATATATATTTTCAAATGAAGTCTTGTGCTGGGAGACAGACCCATACAATAAAGAATCTGAAGGAGAACTCTGTAATAATAATAACATCTGCAATATGAATAATCAGGTTAGCTAGAAGTCTTTAGAGTGTTTGTTTGTTTCCCTCATGTGATCAGTTTGGCAAGACTAAAACAATGCAGGTTAATTAACAAACTTTTCTGTTTTCAACCAAGAGTCTTCGAACTTGCTCTGAAAATAGCGTGTTCATTTAGACTATGTTGGCCCCGAATTCACAATTATACACAAGTGTTTGCAGACAGGTGTAAAACACGCTCAAGTGTGCAGTGTGAGTGAGGTTGAACATCTGGCTATATAAAGGCAGGTGCAGACACATAAAAGTAGGCTTATCTGTGCTGTTTTCTAACTTGTTAATCCTAACAACTCGAGCATATCTGCTCTGAATAGCCCCACGCACTTTTAAAAGAATTATATGCAAGCTGTGCTTTTACCAGAGGTGTCTGTTCAAAATGCCTGCCAAATCAAATCCACCCAAATCCGCATTACTAAGTGTATGTCAGGTAATTATTTGAAAACCATGTCAAATCCAGTTAGAGGAGAAAAGGGGGTTTGATATCAAACTCAGGTGATGCCGCTGTGCACGGTGAGGGAAGGAGGAAACGGTGGGACTGTGACAGAGAAGAGTGAGCGGGCGGGCGGCGACGATGGCTGGCTTGTGCTGGTTGCCCTTCTTTTTTTTTTTTTTTTTTTTTTGCAACCGCTTCCTGTTCTCGAAATAGAAAAGAGGTTACATTCCAATAATAATTCTAGTAATTAGTGAGATTATTATTATTAAAGCAGTGGAGAGTAAGTCTGGCTTTTAGAAGCAGTTCAGTGTGCTACATACGTACATCGAGGCTGGAGAGGGGAGGGGGCATGGAGTGTGTGTGTGTGTGTGTGTGTAAACTGTTGTCCCAAAATCTGTACAGTATGTGTGTATTAGTACAGTGTGCTTCTCTGATAAACAAGTATGGTGGGTTTTTTTGTGGTTGTTGTTGTTGTTTTTGTCTCATTCAGTGTCTTTCTTTCCATCTCAGTCCAGCAGCTGCAGTGTCTCTCTGTCTTTCTGTCTGACTGATCTAAAGGTGACAGGGCTCAGGTTCATGTTTGGCATCTGCTCAGAATCATTATCAAGTGTTTATTTAAGGATGCGGAGGTTCGAGTTACCTACTGGGGCTCTGAGTAACCCAACACCGAGCACGGTTGAGAGCTCTCAGCTATAGACAGACGGCGTTTAAATGTTGTAAATGTGACTGACGGTGGAGAGGCAACATGATGCCTGTTGTGTAGATTAGCAAACGTCTTTCTATATCAGTGGCTTCTGGTCTATTTCCAGCTGGGTAAAGATAGTAAAAATGTACAGAGGCTTTGAGCTCTAGTATGACAACAATGCACACTGTGTTCAGTGTCTGTTCAGTTTGCTTTTCAGTCACGTTCCTGTTTGCACCGAAAGTTAATATTTATTTCTATAGAAGTAATATAGGTGGGACGATGGAAATACAATCTAAATATATTAATACCTTTTAATAAAAATTATTTGACAGAAAAATGTAAACTCAAGATTCATTTACTTTTTCCAGAGCTTTCCACCATATCTTAGTCTTCTTCAGTGGATAGAGTTTGCTCAGTTGTCATGGAGGTGGTCAGTCAGAACCAACTCATGAAGCTAGCTTATTTAGCCAGCGAGCTAAAGCAAAAAAATTGAGGGACATCACTTAGAAATCAGACACCTGCTTTAGTCAACTCTGTGTGAAGCCAATGGGCCATTGATTTAAAATGTTCTATATTTGTTAGTGGTTAGTCTGCCACTGTTGGCATAGAAACTGCCTGAATACCTGCGAGACTAGAAAGCTTGACAGGCATTTAACGGTAACTGGTGGGCAGGGCTTAGCCAACAGTCAACCACCAGATTCAGGACACAATTCAATTTTCACAAGTCCCACAAGATTTATCTGAACAGACGTGTGAGGAAGAAAAGCATTATGTTACATTGCCAGACTTCTACTCCTGTGCCATTGTTGGTTTAATCAAGTTAAAACAAACAGCGAGAATTATTTATCATACGCCTTGTCCTTGGACAGCAGCAACCACTGCAGCCTCTTCAGATCTAATAACACATAGTCCATGTAGAGCCACTGAATGGTTGTTTTTAAGTAGGTATGAATATTTGAATGAATTTCCACCAGGTCTTCCAGCGCTCATCGATATTAAAGAGCATCAGGTATCACTGAGGGAGCGTGAAAAGATGCAGACGCTGTAGATGCACAAACACTTGATGATCACTAATGTGTCAATCATCGGGCGTAATGTGCGAGAGAGGCGTTAGCGGCCCATGTGAGCGTGCAGCTCGCCCGCTCTCCATCACATATTGATCTTGCCTGCAGCAAATTGCCTCTGACAGTGCAGGTTAGCAGCCAGTTTCCATGACCACCACCTCCGTCACCTGTGAGATCAGACTGGCAGAGGCGATCCAATATCTGGCCTACACGGGAGGCGATACAGAGGTGATTTTACACCTGAGACAGTTACTCGGTGTAATTTTCATCCTCGCAGAGAGAGAGAGACGGAGGATAAAAGAAAGCTCGCAACAGCGACGGAGGCGGAAAGAAAAGAACCTGGAAACTAGAGAGTGTGCTTCTGTTCTTTTTGTGCGTTCCTGTTTCATTGTCGTTGAAGGACATGTGCTTGTTCTGTCAGTCAGCAGAGAGAGACGTCTATCTGTCTCGAAGCACAACTCCTATCTGCTTGTGTGCTGGGGCTTGTGTTGTATCTGCAGGATGAGCGAAGACGTAGGGGATCGGAGGTCGCGTGTTTGGGAGCATCAAGGGACACACGGGTGATGTGTAGGGATATTTGCAAAGGTTAATGTGGTGACGGGAGGTTACAGTATTTTGTCATGCTAGATTATAAATTCCAAATCTCCACCGTTTTTTTGTTTTTTTTTGTGAACTTTTTTCCCTCTTTCTTGCCCCTTAACTTCCTCATCCTTTACCAGTAGATCTTTCATGCAAAAAGGCGTTTCATGACACTTTGCATAATATGACAATAAAACCTGAACTGCGTCATCCCCAGAACCACTCATCTCAATCATTTACTGTATTTCTGTACATCTGCGGAAAGTTTTTTTTTTCTTTTTTCTCATTTTTTTTTCTCATATTCATTTCAATCAGTCAGTCACTCTACTTCTTTTTCTTCTGGAAACGTCTGAACTGGTTCTGGATGGCGAGCGCTGCCTTCTCTGTCTCCGGCGCCTCCAGATCAATGTCGATCTCCTCCTCCTGTTCTTGAGGCTTCGCTGCTGCCTTCTCTGGAGAGGGCACAGGGCAAAGGCTTGATGTTAATACAGGGCAGACAGAGTCAGGAAATGTCAGTGAGTCTGGCAGTCCTTCAATATTTCAGTTTAAAAGCAGTACTTCAACCAATTTTCTTCTTGACCAAACTTAAGATTGTTATATAGCGCGTTCAGGGAGTGATTTCAGACTAAGACTCAGAAATAAAGTGCCTGTTCTTGTACAAATGGCATAGCTTCAGCAGTTTGGAACCAGTCAATTCTTTCCCAAACACCCAACCTTCAATTTGTGAAGGAGACATCGCATCCAAGACAAAGAAAAGAGAAAAGCTACAAACTATAAATCTACCTAACTGACAGTAACAAGTCTGTGTTTGATGGGGCTTAAAAACCACTCTGCATGTTGGTGTAGTAACACCTGCAGAGAGTTGTGCGAATGCATAAACATCATGTAGATGAACACAATCATGATGAAATACCTCTTCAAATCATCCAAAACATTTGTGGATATTCCGAAACCAAAGTCACACAGTTTTGAGTTTTGCTCTTGCAATTCAAAGTCCATTTTGAAATGTCCAATTTTAAGCAGGAAAAATGTAAGTGAGAAGTTTGTCTGTGTGCACATGAGATGGACAGTATGATGGTCATTGTCTAAGGCTGTCGTCAGGTACACTGTAAAACATTGTAAGATTGGATGAATTTAAAAATGCAAGTTGCCTTAAAAGTGTGAATTAACTGAAATTAACTGCAACTGTGAGAACTTAAGAAATCAATTCAACTGAAGATATTTAGTTTAATCAACAACTGTTAAATCCCAGTGACAATCATTAATCAGATTAAACATTGAATATTAAAAAACATCTGGCCAAAATGATATGACAAAAAATATAGATCAAAGCATCTTCATTGTACAGAAAACATTCATAAAACTGCCTTAAACCAGGTGCATGAGAAAAATCAGCCAGCCAAAAGCCATGTGTTTGAACTGGACTGTGCATCATGAGAACAGCATGTGATACCTCATTCCTTCGGCTGCTGTGTCTGTATGTATCTAATAGACAAGAGTATGAATCAGAGCACTATGAATAGCCCTGGGCTATCTACACTTCTACTGTACATCGTCTCCATGTATGTTCGCTGCCAGGTAGCACAGCCATTACAGCAGGTGAACTTTGCCTCACGGCTAGAATGGAGAAACCTTGATGTATAATGTATTTTAGAAAGAATGAGAACCATTAGATGAAGTCGAGGTTTGAGAGAGAAAATGAATAGTTAATATTTCACAAGATAAAAGGAAATAAACGCAAAAAAAATATTAAGAAGGACGATCGAGAAACATGGAGGGGGACAAGTAAAACATCACACAATTCCTGACCATTGACTGATCCACCCGTTGGCTGCTGGTGCATTGATAGATGTGAAATGCTGCAGTGCTGGAATTGGTTATTGATGAGCAACGTTGCACAAAAGTTGAACTGCCTGAAGCCAACTTTTCTTGGCTGACACACTGATGATTCCTGCCAAAATACTGCCTTGTCTAGGTTGCTTAGCTCATGGAAAAATCAGGGGTCTGACCTCCATAAAACAGAATGTCAAGTTTCTTGTATTGTGGACGCTCAAAGAGTGAGAGCAGACAGAGACAAACAGACTGAGATAAACAGAGGAAAAAGGTTGTGGAAGGGAGACGGTTGCACACATGCCTTTCAGACACTTTTGCCACTTGGTCGCGATGTTTCTGATTCCCCTGGCAACTTTGTAACTCCATAGTAACTGGCGACACATGTGGCTATTTACAGCTCTAATTTGTGTAATGAACTAACTATCAAAAGCAAAAATTAGCACCTTATTTGGCACTTTACCTCTCATTTTGCATGAGGCTTTTTTCTCTGTCTATGCCAATGACTCAGCTGTAGGTGTAATGTGAGTTTGA
Source organism: Seriola lalandi dorsalis (assembly GCF_002814215.2). NCBI lineage: Eukaryota > Metazoa > Chordata > Actinopteri > Carangiformes > Carangidae > Seriola > Seriola lalandi. The sequence continues at coordinate 421,382 of NW_019525102.1, read as the reverse complement.
GAAAAGAAAGAAGAACAAATAAGCCCCGGAGACTCTCAGAACCTCAATGGAAACTCTTGTTAATGTGCGCTTAAAGAACTTTGAAGAATAAAATCGCTTGAGTTGCGTCTGAAAAGTTGCCAAATATTGCAAAAGAAAAGTTGCTAAGTTGGCTACAGTGACAGTGGTCACATTGCTTGCCAATATAGGAGCAGCACTTTCTCAAACACCTTACATCTACCAATGTCGTGAACAACCAAAAGCTACTTTACCACAGGATAGACTTTTCATCACATCATGCAAACAAGGGGAAATGAGTGTTTAAATTTCGCTCACGCTTCAGTCCGAGTAATAAATGACTCCTACCGAAGCAAGTTGGACTTCATTGTAGAGAGAATAAAAAGACGTACCTTTGTTGTCGGCTGCAGTCGTCTGGCTGCTGTTAGCAGAGTTGGTGGATGTCAGCTGCAGAGAAGAAAGAACAAGACTCTCAGCAACATGTTCTGTAACAGTATCCATTATTCTGTTCTATCACTGCATCGCTGCGGGACCTTCGCTTTACACCCGAGAGGAGTTGTTCAGAGATTAACAGCATTTATTCTATTGTGCATTTAGTCTTGGAGATGTTTAGTGTATACACACACACTTAGAAAAACATAACGTACCAAAGTGTCAAAAACATCCATACACACTTTCATAAAGCATTTGCTGTTATACAAGATATGAATAATGACTGAACAGTCAAGCAAGAACCTGACTGCCAAATTACAATATTTTCGATCATAATTGAATTGTCCAAATATTATTAATAACTATTGCAATTCCCCCACAAACTGTGGATAAATCTGTACCTCATTCTGTTTGTGTTACATAGGCCTACAGGATCCTGCCAAACAGCACAGTCAGAGAGACTCATGCTTTGCTCAGAAACGCTTCCTGGCAGACTGGATGAGAAGCAGAAGACTAGTGTCTTCTTGGAAGCGTTCAAATGACTGTGAGGGACTAAAAATGACACATCGCCTGTGAAGAGAGAGCTGAATGGGAGGAAGCTGAATGAGTGCGAGTGTAAGCCGGGTTCTCCTACATCTTGTCATACGCCAAATTTGTCGCAGTGAGAGAGGAAAAACAGCATAAGGCAGAGATGAACTATGGCTAACGTCTCCACCGACTCCAGATGACAAGTGATCTAATTTTATGAGCTTTCATCTCTCCATCTCTGTCTGTTTTTCTGTCCCTCTAAAATCCAATTTGCTTTCCAGCAGCCATCAATCTCACTTCTCCCTCATGATCTCTGTTTGTCACTCCCTTGGCTAGTTATCCCTCTATTTAGGTAAATCCTCTCTATGGCTGTCGTCGTTTCATTTGACTTTTCTTTCGTGCTCGCTCTCTTACTACTGTAAGTACAACATTACAAGAGTTACCTGCTGTTGTCTCGCAGAATATGACACGTTAGCATGTTTGTGCTAATGTGGCCCTGAATGTGCCGGATGTGTAAATAGGCAACTTATACCTCTGTTCATTTTCTTGACTAGAAACCAACAGTGTCCAGTCTTGTGGGGCTCTGTGATGGTTTTGCTTAAGTTGTGGTGCCGGGTAAAGGTCAGCTCTTTGTCACATCACTAGATGATGTGAACCCCAGTTTCTCTCACTCGCCACTACGCTGTCTACACCTTTTCTTCTTCAGTTCACTCGTTTCCCTTGTTAAAATGTTATTTTTACTCATACCTCCATTAGCTGTCAAACTTCTAACAGCTTCTCTTCCTCAGCTTTTTCTTTTTTTTTTTTTTTTACTCCTTCTGTACTTTAAGCTTTACTTTCCCTTCTGCCACCACACAATTAGTGTTACTCTTGTGGACATGTGAGTCGGTGATACAGGAGAGAGAGAGCGAAGAAAACTGACACGGAGGAACGGGGGGGGGGGGGGGTTTAGACAGATTCTGCGATTATGCAATATCGTGTCAGACGCAGGAAGAAAAAAAAAAGAGAAGTCGGCGCGTGTCCAAGTGTGTGTTTCCATGCGTATTCATGTGAGTGTGAGCTTAAGTGTGTGTATGTGCGTCTATTCCTGCTTAACTCTGTCCTTATTGCACTTTATGATCCATGCAGCAAATGGACCATGCATAACACAATCTCCAGCAGAGCGTGAATGAGTTGGTGAAGAGAGGCCTGTCACTCCAGCCCTGCCAATAACTCAGAGCCTTTGCTGTGTGTGTGTGTGTGTGTGTGTGTGTTTTTGTCTGTGTGTGTGTACCTATGTCTGCAAGCATGGATGAGTGCGTGTGTGTGCTGATGTGCTGATTTGTGTGGGAGTTTTTCTCTGCTCATACAGTGTGTGGGCATGATGTGTGTGATTTATGTGTGTGTGCACACGTGCAAAAGAAACCCATCGGGTCCACAGCCAATCCGGGGCCCACGTTCAAAGCCAGACAGGGGAGAAAAGCTAATGTTCAGAGACTGCGAGTGTATAGAGTATGTGTCTGGCCGCAAGAGAGGGAGAGAGAGAAAAACTGGGGGGTAAGATATTAAGAGAGAGAGAGGACGAGGGAAATGCAAGGGAAGGAGAGACAAAGAGCCGGGAGAGAAGAAATTCAAATGACAGGCAAGGAGGAGGACGAGGTGGAGACACGTCGTTACAGAGCAAGTCGGAAACAGAAACAAACACACATAAGGAGAGAGTGTGTGTGAGTGGGGCTGAACGACTGATCGTTTTTATACCAAAACTGCAACTTCAAAGAGTTTCATTTTTAAGTCGTGAAGCTGCAAATTTAATTTTAATTGCCTTAACAAGCACGTACGAGGTTGTTGGTTTTGCCAGCTATAGTAGCTGTGGACATTCTGGTCTGTAACGGCGGGAAAAAGCACAGATGTTATTAACAACATTGGCATGAACAACACCAGGACCCTGAAACTCAGGCAGCTAAATGGAATTCAGCCGTCGTTAATTTCATTATTTACACCTGTGCTATTCTTACTGTGACATGTCACAATGTCTTCAGTGAAAAAGGAGCAGGATGACTGTCACCATCACTGTGACCAATGTACACAGCTGCAGCTAATTAACATGAAACTTGTGAGATTTTCCTTTGTCTGTATTTAAATTATAGGAAACTATTACACTCGTCCAAAACCTCAAGATTAGACGATTAGTTTTCCTCAAATGATTCAGCTCCACTGGAGAGACTCAGCAAGAAAAAGAGGCCTACTACAGCTCTTGTGCTGCACTGCTGCAATCGTGGTGAAACATCAAGGCAACACACTACGAAAGAGAAAGCGAATAACAAAGGTGCAACAGAGAGACAGAGAGAGAGAGAGAAAGAACAAGGGGGTAAAACAAAAGAGGAATGGTGAGACACGGTGAGGGAGAAGGGGAGAAGGACTGCAGAGATGAGTGAGTGTGTCTGCAGCAAGAGGGAGAAACACTGCAGAGAGAAAGAGGGCGGCTGTATGTTCAGCATTAGCACACATCACACTGTGAGAAGTGCCGAAGCTTTGAGCGAAAGGAGGCATTAAAACGGGCTTTTATCCGCTCTCCACAGTGTGTCTGATAAGCTGAGCGAGGGAGAATTCAGAAACCTGAATTTTGGCGTCTGCAAACATGAGGATGAAAACCACAACTCGGAGGTAAAGGTGCCAGAGAGAGAATGCAGAGGAAAATGGAAAAGGACACGGCCGCACAAATAACGTGCATAAAAATGGGTGACAAATTAGAGGACTTCAGGTGATAGGGCAACTTCATTTGTGCCTTGTCTTTTATTTCAGGATGTATTTTTAGCCAAACACACCGTCAGTGAGGCTCATTTGAAGAGAAACTGGGAAAGAAATTCAAGCTAATAAAACCTGATTTTGCAGCTCAGAATTAAACCTTGAAATGACGCGCACCTATCAGGTCTATCAGAACACATTTTTATCATCATCTCCTTCTTCCTCTCTCTCTTCTAATTCCCTCCTTCAATCTTTTCCTCGTTAGTCTCCATAAAGGGCTTGATTTTCATTCACTGGCGAGAAAAGGTGTTGAGCAGGCGTCTCGGCTGCAGTGTGACGGGTCTGGATGACATGAGGTAAGAGCCAAGAAGAGAGAGTGAGAGGGTTAAAAAAGAGGGACAGTGTAGAGACACTTAAACTGAGAGAGTGAGAGACGATAAGGAAAAGAAGGGAAACGGACAGAATGAGCGTTCATGTAGAGGACGAGACGCACGCTGTGAAGTGACCTTGACTTGACCTGAAGTCTGCTCCCTAAGTGTCACTTTGCAACTCAGGAGACTGAGTGATGTTCCTTTTGCACTGAGAGACAATCTCGTTAGATAGTATTTTAATTCAACAGTATTGTTTCCTTGTTGCACTTTTTCTCATCACATGAACCTTCCCTTGTGTTGTGTATTGCAGGTATTATACCGGCATTTTAACGCCTTCAGTTGTCTTACTGTTTTATTGGGTTGTCCTCCCTTGGTGCATAAAGATTTTCCTCTTGTGGGATGCTAACTGAACTGGACTGTTTTCAGAGCTCCATTAAAAAACAAAAAACAAAATTAAAACACCAAACTATGTGTTTTAAAACGCAGAATTTAACTGCACAACAGCTGCTAGCAAAGACAACAAGGTCAGTTGTTCTCCATGTAGCATTCACCACTCAGTGACAGAAAAGACCCAATCAGGGAGTGAACATGAGTGTTTATGACATTGTTTCCAGACCACAACACAACTGCAGAGTTTTCAAACTAGAAGTGGGCCAGCAGTGCTTCCAAACGCCTCTTTGCCAGGAGCCGAATTATCCGCAGAGGTCTCCTCCTCTCCAAAACAAACAAACCAGGAAATTAAAACCGATGGAAACACAGAATAAAGCAGTTTACCGTTAAAAATAAGTGATTTCCCCAATGCTCTTCGGCAGACACAGGACGACTTGGAGGGACTGGAAGCTGAGCCGCCTAACGTTTCCTTTGCTTTTTTGTTTCTAAGATTAAGATCCAGACGGCTGATGATTAAAATCCTTCATCTGGTTAAAATACATAGTTGAAAACCAAGGTGTAAAAAAATGTACCTTTTTAAAAATTTGACTTAAAACTGGATAAAAGTTCATTTTGTTTGCTGGCAGACAACCACAACGCCAACACATGCACATAGGGGGTATGATGTCATTGACAGGCGACCGTTATGATTAAAATCACGTATTTCTCTAGGTTTGAGAATTGCTGGAAACATTTGGGATAATGTAAATAGACAACTCAAAAAAATATATATAACATAGGACCAGTCATTTAAACATTTTAATGCAGAAAAGTTACACATTATATCTTTAAATATTGGGCTTTGTTTCACAGCTGACCTGAAGATGACACTGATCTCTATTTCCCTCTCTCTGCTCTCATTCCCAGCTCCCTCAGAGCCGTCTCCTCTGTCCTCACACCCTCTCTCTGTTCCTTCCACTTCGTGGCCACTTCACGGTGGCAGTCACTTCTCTCCCCCCTTCAGAAACACAAACTAAATCTCTGTGGGGTTAAAGAAACCGTCACGTGTCCGCAGGGAAGGTCGTCCGTCTGCTTGTCGGACCTGCTGGGAAATTCAGCTTGAAAATAGAGTGTGAGAGACACTTTTCTCCCCCTCCCACTACCATTAGTTTTGAAGGGCACTTAACCCCCTTTTGCTCCAGTGAAGCCGCTGTGTGATCGACAGAAGATTAATGTTACTGTGCAGAGCAGCTTCCTGTGAGAAAGTCACTGTGTTAATGTGAAATAGAGCGATCTTACTTGCTTCTAATTCAGCACTTTTTTTTTTTTTTTCCCCCTCGCCGAGATGTTTCTGCTAATGGTGTCGCAAATTAACTTTGTGAATTGGCTAAAATGAAATTAAAAACTGACCTCCGACCCTGATATCCTCATATAATAATCCTCATATCATCTGTCCATCCTTTTGTCCCACTCTTTCTTCCCTCCCTCTTAATCACAAATGACTAGCCGGCTTTAACCCCCCCCTTGAGATATGTCCTTATCACCCCCCCACCCC
>NW_019525102.1:390650-415386 GCF_002814215.2 Seriola lalandi dorsalis | reverse complement strand
CTCCCCTCCACTTTCTGCTTTTAGTCAGGGATTTCCCTCTTTTACATGTAGTAGTTAGCGCTGTGATTCATGAGTGGAGAGCCTCAGAGAAAGGCTGAGAGAAAGGGAGGGGGGGAGGGAGGGTAAGGATGGGAGACAGAGACAGATTGCAGCATTTAACAGGCTGCCCTGGGGAGCCGCTGAAGGTGATAGAGAGAGAGAAAGACACATATGGAGAGAGAGGGAGGCAAGATAGAGAAAAAAGAGACATGCACTGTAGCAGAGGGTGATAAAAAAACAAAAAACAAAATGCTCGCAGACCGGCTCAGTGAGAAAGATTGGAACGTACACGGCCTATTCAGAAAAGACTCTGCTGGCTTACATGGAGTCCAGATGGACGAGCGCGCGCACACGCTCGTACTGTACACACACACACACATACAGCAGCAGGAAACACATGCAGCCCCCTCCTCTCGCGGCTCACTCCTCCTCTCACAGTGCGATGCGCTTCATTTACAACAAGGTTTTCCTTCAGGGAATACACCTCTCCAAGCTGCTTTCCTCACACTTCTGTCACATTTCTTTATCTGTTCGCAGCTGTCCCTTCTTCACCCTCCCCTGATCTCAAAGCCAAGTCTTCGTAGAGTAAACAGAATAAATATTAAATTACTTATATAAGGACCTAGAGAGCTGCCTGCAATTGTCACAAATGATTAAAATCAAAAGCAGCCCCCCTGCTCCTCTCTTGCAGAATCCAAACTTATTTGTCATGGAGTTGGCTTGTTTTTCTTTTGAGCTGCAACAAACTGTTATTTTCATTCTTGATTAATCAGTTGATTATTTTCTCAATCAAACCATCGATTGTTTTACTTGTAAAATATCAGAAAATAGTGAGAAATTCAGTTTTCCAGACCAAAACCCAGACGAACATTTGATTATTAATCATGTTGCTGATTAATTGTCTGTCAATCAACAAATCGATTGGCCTGTAAATCTACTTGTTAATTGATTTTCTTATTGATTATCTTTACCGCCAAGGAGGTTCGGCTGTGTTTTCACCTCTGTTTGTTCGTTACGCAAAAAGTAGTGAACTGATTTCCACCCAACCTGGTGGAGGGATGAGTCGTGAGTCATTTTTCCAGTTTGTTCATTTGTCCGTTCCTTTATCTATTGCGTGAGACATTTGAGATTCCACTGCTGATCTGATTGGATCAAATTTTAGAAATATCTCAATGAGCAGCTTTGGTTTCACAAATGAATGACCTCATTACATTACACTGATTGGGTTTGTCCAAAGCAACTGTGCTGTAACTGTGCAATTAACCTCTGTGGGAACAAGACCTTTATGTCACTGGATATTGTGAGAATCTGTCCCTAATGAATAAAAGTATATGTTTGGTGCTTCGTTACAAGAGCTTCTCCTTATTGTACTTTTTCAATGTGCTCGAATTCAAATCTTAAATTATTACAATTTACAGCTTTGCAGAAAGCAATGCAAAAGGATCCCAAAGAGAGATAAGACTTAAAGAGGACAAACCCATCACAAAGAGACGCAGACATGGCCAGAAGAAACAAAAATCAAAAATGAAATAAAGTGTACGCTCTAATTTAAATATGCTTACACAAAAAAATGAGGAGAAATCAAATTTTACTTCAACGTTGATCCAATATTACGGTAGAAAATCATCACGGAGTTTCTAATTGCTGAGAGGAATGTCTCCATGATGAACGTAAGAGACCGTGCAATGATAGATTATGAGATGGGGGGGGGGCAATAATTATCTGTCAAAATAAAGTGACGTACTGGATTCATGACCAGTCAGTCAAGAGGGGGGATGCATCATTCATGCACAGGCAACACTGTTTTTGTCTTATTTGTGCAAAGAAAACGTGAAGAAGGCTTTAGCTGGGGCTTTCTTTGTCAACAACTATCCATCTCTCGTATCCCCGCCCCTTTTCTCCTCTTCCCTTACGTAACATATGCCATTTGCGGGGCTGTTCTTATCCACCCAGTCCACTGCATAGTCTTCACAAGTGCTTACATTTTTAGCCTGGGTGGGCTCATGCTCTTCTCTCTCTTCATCTCCTCTTGTGTCCTCTTCTGCACTCTACCCTTCCATTTTACACCCACCCAGTTGTTTCCATCTCATCATGCTTTATTCCCCCTCGCTGTCCTCCACCACCTCATCCTCCTCCTCCTCCTCCTCCTCCTCCTCCACTCCATCCCTCCTCTGAGGACACTCAGCTAGCGGTGTGTGTTTGGCCCGGGCGGCCAGATGTGCATCGGTGCTGCTGAGTGTGTTCCACTGTACGAGCTGAACATCTGCTCAGAGCTGCTCTTTACTGTACATTAAGTGGATCAAGATGTTAAGCTCTGGATGCTCTGTGCAGCCTGGAGTTCTGTTCATCCAAACCTCTGCTTTCAGAGCTTGATCACAGATTCTAATGGGTTGTAGGTTCTAATGAACGTTAGACTCTTGGAATTAGAGCTGGACTTTGACCTGTAATGGACACTGATGGTCCATAAGATCCAGTCTGTCAAACAACAGAGCTATAAGGGCCACAAGGTCCACAAGATAATGCTTTCATCAGAGATGTTTTTTATTATTTAATGTGCTTTTGGCTCCAAAGCTAGACAACCTCCAACTTAAGAGCTTAGCTTGTGTGGAGCTATGCTGTGGGTCCACTTACATAATGTCTAATCTGTCTGTCTTTCCCTCAAAGTCAACATTTACATCCAAGTATGAGGCGAACATGATCAAACATTAACAGTAATGTTCAGATTTAATCCTCTAACGCAACAACAACAACAACAAAATCCTTGGTTTTGGTGCATTTAGCTGTCGCATTTCCCCACCCATGTGTTCCCTTTGACTTTGTGACCACTTTTATTTTTAAAACCGGAGCCCATTCCTCCATCTGTTAAATTCAGCAGCTCAGCTCATCTCGCCTCAGCCTCTGTTCTCAAGCCGAAACAATCTCCTCCTGCTGAAACACACTGTACCTGCCCACTAAAAATAGCCCAACGTCGGTTAATGGCTTTATATAAGTCAGTGGGCGTGGGTCTGCGCGGCGAGAGCGATTCAGAAATAGTTATGAATCCTGGGGGGTAGATGGGGATAATGGCTGGCGTTGAGTGAGAGGACTTGGTATAGAATAGGTAAGAATGGAAGAGCGTGAAGAGAGTGCACCAGAAGGTATAGAATCTACAGTACAGAGTAACATAAGTATTCATAAATTGTATGGATCTTATTTTAGATATCACAGTTTTAATTTTGAAATGAACAAATGCTGAAACGGTTTTTATATTAATGACAATTTTAATTTAGAAAAGTAAATGTCATAAACAATCTGGCAGTTTGGGGGGTGCTATGATTATCAATATAGCAACAACAATTATAGTTTTAATAAAAAATTCAGGGAACCACTTTAGTGATAAGGAAACATCCTCGAGGAAGCATGAATGTACAAATGCACAAACTTCATGGGAATCTGTACAATAGGTGGCATTTCATTATAAAAACTGCTGGTGGAGTTTAGTAAAAACTCAGGGGAACGCCGAATGAACAGGACACATCCTCTCATGGCAGTCCACCTGCCACCAATCGCCTTTTGGACTTTTTGGTGACGAGGTCTCCTTTTATTCTAAAATAAATAAATAAAAAATCCACAGAATGCAGTCCTAGCTGAGAATATGCAAGGTCCTACTTTATGAAGCGGAAAGACACTAAATATTCATGTGCTCATTCACAGAAGCTGGTAATGTGTACGTGCTGCTGATAAGGGGGAGATTCAGTGGTAGCTTTGACATATTCAAAGTAATTTGCAAATGATATTCAAAGCACGCGTCCGTCATCAAACATGCGCGTATTCACATTTCAGTGTTCATAACATATCAGATAAACACTCGCAGCTCCTTTGGGAAATGGAAGCAAGTGATTGGGTAGAAAGCGAAAGGAGGGGACAAGATGACTGAGGTGATGGTGGGATAGGAAAAAAAAAAAAAAACAGTGGCTAAAAAGCGGGTGCAACAACCCAGGGACTGACAGCACTTATTTAGGTTTCCTTTAATAGAAAAACACATCCTGTGCTGGTCCCTTCTCTCAGCTTGTGCTTGTCTCTGTCCAACTCTCAATGGTGTCTTCTTTGAAAACACACACACACACAGGACATTTCTTAAGCCATACACACACACACACACACACACACGAGGCTTAGTGCTGCACTTGCTGTCAGAAGAAGGGGGAGAAGGAAAAAGAGGCAGCAGAAAGCCTCTAAAAGCTCAGCAGAAATGTATTTATAGACAGAAATAAAAGGATTATACCTCCATGAAGGAGTAGGGGAAAGCCAGTGATTTCCAGACATGCCAGATGCTGTAGAATCTCAGTCAGAGGGAGAGCGGGGGCGGGTAGGAAGACACGAATGTGGGGGAAAGAAAGTGGAGGAGAGGAGAGGAGAGATGGGACTGACAGATGGAGAGAGACAGACTGACAAAAAGAAACAAGGACTGCCGCTTTCTCAGTTTTACTTCACTGGCTTCAGATTGGCCTCCGAGCCACATCAGACCCTGGTAATTATCCCCTGCCAGCTTGCTAGGAATAGGGTGGCTTTTTGTTGGGGGGGGTGGAGGGGAGCCTGCTAAGTGTTAATTACTAGAATAATGAGAAAGCTACCTTTCTCCAAGTGTGTGTGTGTGTGTGTGTGTGTGTGTGTGTGTGTGCGCTCTGCTGTATGTAAAGGTACTTTTGGATTACTGGCCTTATTTTAAAAGTATTAAAAATGACTCTGACTTCTTATTTTTCTTCCTAATGCCGTCCTGCTTTTGAGCGCGAGCAGGGATAAAAGGAAAATCCACCAAACAGCTGTCAAAAGTGGAGCCACTGCCAACGATGAATTACGTAACATCCCCCGAACTCATTTCAATCCCTGCATATTCCATTCATATTCCTACAAATTAAAAGTGCCGACCCCGTTTCCTCCCCCCACTTCTCTTTTTTGACTTCTTCTACGCCTCACGCTGTGCAGATGTTAGCTCCCGGATGTGCGCATGCAAGTGTTAATACCCTGCCTGAGTCCTCTCACTGTTGCTAAGGAGAATACAGTTGAGCCTTTAGAGGGGGGAAAAAAAGCAAAGAGAAAAGAGGAGGAAGGGGGGGAGGATGAATGGAAGCTCATGAAAAGAAAGAGGAGGAAATGAGGCAGTGGGTGACAAGATTTCAGCTGAAGAAGAGACAGTCTGTCAAAGCAGTGGGAAGGTGCAGTACGATAGCTCATCGCCGTTACTTAAATGGAAGTGTATGTAGCTTGCATACAGGCTGAATTCACTGAATAACACACACACAGACACACACATATGCGCACACACAGTCTTCTTCCGCAAATTAGGAGAGTGTAAAATGAGAGTAAATGCATATTAAGATCTATTGTGGGATGTTGTTGCAATAATTAATAAGTCCTTCAATGTCATTATCGGTTGTTAAACACCTAAACTGAGTTAATGTGTCTGTGTAAATACTTATGCATGCACAAATTTACATAATATTGACGTGTGTGTGTGTGTGTATATTTTAACGATCCAATGTCACAGTCACATCCAACGTTTTTTTTCTTTGGTTGTTTTTTTTCACTCCGCTTAGCAAACCCATCCATTCGGACTGTGACATGGCCGCAGTCTAATGCACGAGGTCAGGAGTTCAACTTGTATCCGTCCAAATGGCGTGCGTTAGAAGGAGGATGGCAGGGACGGCCGCCAGAGATTACAGGCTGGTGAGAGAGGACCGCTATGAGCACTGCTGGCCTTTCAAGTCGGCTGCTAAACAGCGCTGCATGTGCATGAAAAATTCAACATTTAAAGCCAGATATGGATGTTCTGCAAAGGATGAAGGACTCTTGGTTTTCAAAGTAATGCCAGTTTGTACTTGAAGGCAGCAGAAATATATTAGAGATGTTAAAAAGTAAGTAGACTAAGGTAAAACTTGATTTTTCTGCCATTTGAAGAGTAAGATTTAGGCTGCAACTAACAACTGTTTTCCTTATTGCCTAAAACTTTTGGATTTACAATCACATAAAACAAAAAAACAGCAAATTCTCAAAAATTAGAGGCTGTAATGAAGAAATTTTGCTTGAAAAATTACCTCAAATAATTAATTTCCCTCTGATCGACGACTGATAATTGATAAGTTGACTGATTCAGAGACTGATTATAATTTAAGGGCATCATAACTTGTTAAAGTCATGTAGCAAGATCTTCTCTGATCTTTTACACATCAGCTTTAGACTTGTAATTTCAAAATAAGAGCTCAGAGATCATTTTAATGCACAGGCTTCCAAAATGCCACGTTCTGCTGCTGTATCTATCATTCTGTGTTTCCTATCCATCATTTCGAATCCCTTCTATCTGCAGCAGTGGCATCATCTGGTAGGTATCAAAAGACACTGACACCTCCCCATCTGCCCGGAGCTGAGGAGTGAATAGCAAGGAGCACAGAAAAACATATTAAACAGAGTGAAAGGTCCCATCGGAGCAATGCTCTACTTCTGTGACAGAGAAGTGAAAATAATCCCCCCGCTGGGACCTCCATGACGATAATTTTATCGATGTGGAATTGATCATTTGAGCGGCCGTCTCTGCACCTCCTGATAAGACACACTATAGTTAGTAGGTTACATAACACAGCTATCTTTTTATCTGCCTGATAATCGTTGTCGATCTACAGCCAGTGTAATGAAACACCACCGAGACGCCACCGAATATCACACAGATTTTTACACAAGATGTTACCAGAGAGAGCCACTTCCGGGTCAGCTTGCAGGTTAAACCGCAACAATCACAAGTATATGCAGTAAGTTATATAGTGACAACTGAAGCAAAAAGCCCCCTCAAGTAAGACTCAAGCATTTTTTCACTCATTTTCATCTGATGTTGTCTCCAGCAGTGTCCTGGAAAGACCATGAGGAGAATGTAACTAAGTCCCTGTAAAGCACCTCAACATAAAGATGTTATTCTGACCTGCAGTAGGGGAATATAAAAAACAAAAAATCTTCATCACCGGTCCATAAAATCTGCTATACTTCAATCTATACATGCACACTCCCCAAGTCTTCCTCCATTAGCGGAGATGTCTGCAGCATTAAATCCCATTTCCATCATAAAAAAATCTACTTTATTATGCAAGTGCAAAAATGATGCATATGCAGCAAGTTTGAGAATGGCCCATGCTGTGGTTCTGCAGTAAATAAAGTACTTTAGTGTGTGATGAATGTAAAGTAGCTGCACTCTGCAGGGGGAACTCAACCCCCCCCCCCCCCCCACTGATGATTTTCCATGGACGACTACAAACCCTATAGCATCTGAAAATGTACTGAACAGGAGTGGATCATCAGTCCTGTAGGCTACATCATCCAGCTGTTTCATACTGAGTTTAAACGTAATGAATTGAGGGGAAAACATCTCCATTTTGTTGATGCTCTAGAACCCCCACAAACCCCCTTTGGAGGTCCCCGGACCCCACTCTGGGGGAAACCCTCATGCTCCGCCAGATGTTCACAGTGCCCAGTGGCGGTGTGAGCTGGTGTCAGCGCTGCTGCTCGCCTCTCATTGCGGTGCTGCTGTCAGACTTGGGATCAGAGCCAAAGCAGGAGTCGAGAGCTCTGCGCTAAAACATTTTGTTCTGATTCTTAGCCGCACCTTGGTTGCGGGTTTTTCTTTTTTGGGGAGGGGGGGTATGACGGTGTGGAGTGAGTGAGCAGAGAGAAATAACAGCAGATTTAATTCCCTGCGCATGCTTGCTGGAGTGAAATGACACGGTTAATTCCGTACAGGTGCACGATGTTGACACAAGGTTTTATATGGACGGAGTGAAAATCGCCGCTCAGACCGCAGCGCAAAAATAACTCAGAGAACTGCACTTGTAGCCCGGGCCAGTTGTTACACACTGATCCGGTCTGTAACAGCGAACATGATTTACCGCTTTCAACACACACACAGGCACTCACCTCGCTCATCTTGGAAACGTGCGCGGAGGGAGTTTCTGCAGCAGAAGTGGACTTCAGTCTTGTCTGGTCTCCGTGCTCAGCCTCTTGTCAGAACCGAAGCCAAAAACGTGAGGCGGTGCTGCAGTGAGTGTTGGACTGTGGGAGGAGGATGAGACGCTCTTGTTGCCGGTGGATGCTCCGAGACCGAGGGACGCGGCGGGCTGACGGAGTGAAGTGATGCTCAGTTGTCCTCCGGTACAGATGATGGAAGGAAGCTTTAGCGCCTGTAACGGTGCGGTTTATGGGCAACAGGATCTCTCTCTCTCTCTCTCTCTCTCTCTCTCTCTCTCTCTCTCTCTCTCTCCCTCTCTCTCTCTCTCTCTCTCTCTCTCTCTCTCTCTCTCGCTCTCTCTCTCGCTCTCGCTCTCTCTCTCTGTCTCGCCCACTCAGTCTCAACCAGTCACCAGGGAGTAGACTATTGGCCTAGTACAGGGATGTAGGCTAATAGGTACATAATAAGAGAGGTAACCCTGGAGCATTTAACTCTGCCATTCACGGAATAGTATTAATTGATGTTTTATATTTAGCATATTTCTTTATTTTCCTTTGTGTTCTTATACACTAACGATTTTCATAGAGACGAATGTCTTATAGATCAACAAATTAAAAGATTGGCTCTGATTTTGCATCTTTTACTAAACCCTCTGCAACAGAGTTGATATTTTTTACAACAGTGATTTAATTTTATCACCCCCCGTTTGAAAAGCCAGCGACATTAATGTGTGATTTTCTTTCATGACTTTCACAATAAATTTAGTTTGTTATATCACACAAGCATAACTAAATAATATTTTGAAGTTGAAATTACATTGTAATGTTGTACATGTTGTACATGTTATTATTGTTTGCACCTTTAATGGCGTAATATAATTATGTTTAATTTAATTTGAAAAACCACAACGTTTTCAATTTTATTTTGAAGGCAAAATCAAAGACGTCCGGTTTTGTGCGAACCTTCTGCTGACTTTACTCAGGTTGAGCTTCATTTCTTGAGGGCAACCACAATAGCAGTGTATTGTGTGGCTCTGTGTAATTAATGTAATTATATCTTATTGGTGCCATTTCAAAATGACCTCATTTGAAGTTATAATAATCCAGAATAGGAGTTGGTAATGAACCCTATCATAAGTGTCTCCACTGGAGGGCGCTGTTTCGTCATATGAACCCTCATGCTGAAATCTCAATCAGCTCCTGGTTGGGAGCCCCAGGTACTGATAATTAGGCAGTAATTAATTAGTTGATGCCTGAAGACATTTTTGGTCTTTACAGTTAACAACATTTGTGCTGCACTTGGGAAGAATGGCCGAGGTACATACTGTAGATGGATGACGAAATGGGCCGACCCGACCCGAGCCCAGGGGCTCAAAAGGTCAGGGGTCCCCCGAGCCGGACCTTCTGTACTTGCTTTTGGTTTAGTTAGGGTCAAGTCTAAGCTGCTAACTGCTGCTGACATTACATCATTATACTCCTGAATTACTAACATTACATGCATAACATCTTTTCTCAGCTTTTCTCCTGACTGTTCTGTACCCACGTCGACTTTCTCCCCTCTTCTGTAGTGTCAAAATTAAGTTGTTACACCATCCTCCTCATTGTAGAGACAACGATCAAGCAAGTAGCATGTTTCCGCAGACCTGGAGACGGATATCTCATTTCTAGGACCTCAGTTTTTGGTGACCCTGCCACTATACCAGAAACCCAGTATATTCTAAACGTGCGCAGATCACTAACCCGACCCCTACCCCTCACCAATTTGCTAGGTGGCGCTGTAGTGGTCTTAGGACTGCGGTCCTGAGAGTCCTGAAACTGCAGCCTCCGGTACTGCAGAAACATTACTGGAGTGATCAAGCTGTAGGGGAGGAAAGTAGAGTCCTTCAAAATTCCCCAATTCCATGCAGTTCTGCTTAAAGCCACAAGAGGGCTTTAAAGCTCTTCTCTAAAAGTTGTGGTTTCTTCTGCTCGCTGGGAAACAAGCAGTGTAGTGTGGAGCAGCTTGATTCAGACTGTGGAATGTACTGCAGCATCCCAAACTTCCCTCCACATAAACAAGACGTCTGGTGTTTCATGCAGTCACATGATGTGTTTACCATCTCAGATTATGTCAAAGTATTTAAAGCTTAAAAGAGAAATGGCATCGGGTGCAGAAAGACATAAGAAAGAGAGACTGGGTTATTTTTGTTTGTGTTTATTTATTTCTAATGTGTTTTATTTTTTTTATTTTTTTATCTGTCCACAAAGTCATATTAGTCACTACTATGTTAGATCAGTTTTCCCTCACTGCAATGGCAGTCAACTACACAAGAGCCCAAACCCAGCATGGCCCCCTCGCCTCACAAAGATTTGTCATTTTTTCCCCCCAAAAAAAAAAAACCTTCTTCAATATGATCACAGAATAAACGCTGTATTTAGAAACAGCTTCTATGTTTGCCATTAAATTCTAATCGTATCCTTTTGGTGAAATATTCTGATTCAAAATCAGGAAATAAGGTGCAATTTTCACATTTTCACACAAGTTGTATTCAGTTGAAAGAATGTGCAAATCCGAAGAGAGAATTCTTTTTTTTTTGTGGAGAATTTTTTTTCTTCTTTTTGAACTTTTCTTCCCACTCAACTCAGATAAAATTAAGGATGCCTTTTTGTGTATTTTCATGAACTGAATGAAGTGAGCTCACCTTTGTTTTGCTCAGTTAATGGATGTCGGTGTCAGATGTCTCATATAGAAGCTCCTCTCAAAAAAAAACAAATGGAGAAACAAACCCTCACCACTGAGAAATTTTCTTAAAAGCTTTCGCAAGAGCACACAAAGTGATTATAATTATGTGATAGCTTGGAACAATTTAATCTAAAAATCCAGTGTGTCAGGTGGCACAAGAAAACAGATGTATGTATAATCTGACTTCTTTAAGAGAAATGATCAACTTTATAGATCCATTTTCATGTAACAGATGGTTTAGATAGACCATTGAAGATGTTATAATGAGTTTCACCTGTTTTCTAGAGAAGCTTCTTCTGATTCAACACATGAGCTAAAATCTGTTTCAGAAATATACCAGGGCAAAACACTTAGTAAATAGGCAAAATAGTAAAGTTTCTCCAAAATTAAATGATACCTTCAATAGAATAAATGATTGGCTCAAGTGCTGCTTCAGACTTTCAGAGAGGAATTTCCTTTCTCTGAATTTTCTCTGCACATTTTTTTGGAAATCTGTCCCCACTCGGGGGTTTTTGTCATTTGACATCTAGGATGATTGGCAGGCATTTTTTATTCCCGTCTGCCGGTGGGAGGAGAGGAAGGGACCATCACTCAGGTTTGTGCTCTCTTTAAAAAAACACAACATCTCTAGTGCTATCTGTACAACATTCAACAACACATTTCTCTTGTTTTTTTTTCTTGTTTTTTTTTTTAACCATAATGCCAAAACAATAATAATTATCATTATAAGAAGAGCATTTTTCCATCTCAACGGCATTGAACAAACACCACACAAACTGAAATAAAAATCTAATAAAGGCCTCAATACCAGATAGTACACGTCACCTTCAAGTGGTGCTAGAGATAGACAGTTTACGGACGAGAGAGGGACACGGAGGAAGAGCAAGCGTAAGAGCGAGAAAAGGAGAGAGAGAGAGGGGCTGAAGAGAAAGTATGGGAAAAGAAGACAGAAAAGGAAAAAGAGGATAGGTGAATTATTGTGTTTTCTCAAGATGATACATGCTTTAGAGTCACATCGGACATGTTTTGGCACCTCATGAGATTAAATACAATATTCATTAGTCTTAGACTTGGGCTTTGGTTTACCAAGGGTTAGTATTAAGACCAAAAGTAGTCTAACCCTACATCTATAATGATTTTTTACTTGTCTAAGGGTTAGGTAGTCCTTTCTTTCAAGAGTCTAGCCATGCTAGATTGTAATTAAGGCCTAGTGACCTTGTTTAAGGCCGAACGGGCCTGAACCGTAGGAGAGAAACATGGCATGAAAACACCTTCCCCCAGGAGAGAGGGGTCAGGAGGTAAAGACACGAGAAAAAGATTAAGAAAATGGGCTGAGGTGATGAAGGAGAAGCGGAAGAGAAATAGGGGAAAGGAGGACAGTGGAAGGACAGAGACAGGGAGGAAGAATAGATAGTGTGTAGATATAGGCTAAGTGCTTTTGGTGAGTTTTACAAAATACACCAGGAAGTGCTTGAAACAGAAGGCACGGTGGCATTGACAGTAGTTGTTAAGGAGACACCACTAAGGGACTTTCACTACAAAACTCATAAGGTGCTCTAAAAAGAACTTAGACACATTAATGCACATTAAGGTGTGGTTGCAATCAAAGGATACCCCATCAAAAAGTAGTCTAAGTAGATAAATAATGGTTGTTAGCCAGCGTGAAGGGGATATTACTACCTCACTTTTTTTTTTTTCATAAATATACCTTCAAGCCACAAGAATAATAGATTGATATTTTTGAATCTATAGCAGTAGGTGTGTTTGTGTTTCCTCAAAACTGATTTTGAACCTTCTTTAACAACCAGTTCAGGGGTTGGATGTCTGATACACTGATCAACCGACTGACCGATCTTGCTAATCGATGGGGTAAATCTAATGAAACCACAGCTTTACACGTTTAAAAAGACAACAGAAAGTGACACCTTCCATTGAAAAAATGTTTGGTCTATCCATAAAGTCAAAATAAAAACAACTACTTTGGGAACTCAAACCTTGCACAGTGCTCTGTATAGACATTCCAACTAGTCTTAGCTCACAAACATTATAATCAATATTACCTATATTGATAACCTTTTTCTGTAAGCATCTTGAAATGAAAATAAACAAAAGTCTGCTTTTTTTTTCTTGTCTTTACAAAAGCTACACATATTCTACTGGGATGTCTATGCATTTGTTAGTGTTTTAATAATTACTCCTACCATTGTCTTTTCTTTTCTTATAAAAAAAAAAGAAGAGAGGGAATCTACTCATCTAAAAGACACCGTACCCCAAGAGCACAGTAAGTTTCTCAGATTAAGTCCTCTTTGTCAGGGATACTGCTTTCTTTTTCATTCTCTACCTTGTATCTTCTCTCCTGTGGAGAAAATTTTAATTGTTTTTTTTTTTTTGACACAGTTGCTAAGTCTCAGTCTCTTTAAAACGATGTGTCAGTTGATTGTGTTCGGGGGCTCGAGCGACGTCCCTACGGCCCTCAAACAGACTCCCGCTCTGTGGTTTGTTCTCTTCCATAAGTCTACGATGACCTTGAGTTGCCTTGGCAGCCCCAACCCACATCCGGCACCACTGTAAACACTGAATTTTGAACCATGGCCCCCTTTTTTTTTTTTTATCGCTTAGCCTTTGACCTCTTTCATTGCATTATACATCACCTACTTTTTTGTTTTTAGGCTGAGCCACAAACGGCTGCCGTCTGTGTCAAGGACATCACGCTACGATGTAGCATTTCTTTTACAACTTAACTATTCACAACAACCTAGAACCACTTTTAACAAATATACTGTACTTAAATTGTTTTAAACTGTATATTCAGATAAAATGAATGACCTAGCAGAGCCTTGATGCGCAGGAATACCAGAGACTCTCTTGATAACATACAGTACATGAACAGGCACTAACTGAAAAAAAAAAAAATATTACAAACTTTTCTTTCTGTTTTTCTTTAGGACAATCATCTAGAAACACTTTTCAGACAAACAAGGCAGTGATATACAGTTGAGAGAAAGCACATGGCCTGCAACAGTTACCTCATGCCTTAATTTAATACCAAATAGCTTAGCTGAGGTTCACAGCTTGAAACGTTTCTAGACTAATCTTTCCTCCATGTCTGCATGGGTTGAGGAGGAACTTGAAGCTTAAGGTTTCAAACTGTTCAATGGTCAGTCAGGAGAGCATCTCTTCACAGCTGGCTTCACCTTGGTCAGTATAGTAGTCTGGGAGATACAGTCCATTAAAAGTGTGGAATAAATGCATTGCAACGCACTCTGGAATGATGCAGGCTCTGCCCGAGATCTATTTCTTTCATTTATCAAATAGGAGATCATCTTAAAAATCATCCATCTTGGAGTGAAGGTTGGAAAAAAAAAATAGAAAAAGTGGCCTACAAAATCCTGAAAAGACGCACCCATGCTCTTTTGTACAGGAAGTTCACTGTATTTTGTGGTGGACCACACTGTCAGAACTGAAGAAGACAAATAATTTCGGAGGGAACATAACAGCTGTGATTTTCGTCGCCATCCTTTTCAAACCCCTCTGAAATTTGCTTTCAAGACTCCTCACGTCTCTCTTGAAATTAAAGTATAAATCTTCATTTAACCTTAAAACCCTTTTCTTTCTGCAAAGCTTCCCACCTATTCTTCTTCTTTTGTGGCAAATGTAGTTGAAAACATTAAACCCAACTCTCCAATTTAAATGGTGTTATCCATAATAGCTTTAATCTGTTAAGACTCTATCCTCCTCTCCTACCATGTAGTTGGAGCTCGGGGTTGGTGAAAGCACGAGGGACATCCTCAGATCCTGGTCCTGCGAATCCTCCAGACTGCTGTTTTCCAAATTCTCTTCCAATTCCTCCTCTTGGTCTTCTTCCTCCATCTCCAGCTTCTCCTTGAATCCCAGACCGTCTCTTACATTCTTGGATACTGAGGCCATGTTGGAGTCTGGGTGGTCAAGAACATCATCCAGATGTTCTGTTTTATCCTCAGAGAGCCCGTTGAGGGTCTGGGCCTGGGAAGAAGACCATTCCCCCAGGGGTGCCTGGGACTCAGCCTCACTTACATGCCTCCATATCCCCAAGGAATCAAGGTCGGAGTGATCCGTTCGGGGCTTGGTGGCCTTAGGGGCTCCATCATCATCTACGGTAGTCGAAGAGCCTCTTTTACGCCTGGACTTACTGGTGTGATTGACCTGCAGATGCATGGCCATCAGCTCTGCTGAGGACGTACGGAAAGGGCAGAACAAACACTGGCTCAGTTTGACCCCTGATGAACTATCACCTCCATCGACACCTCCTCCTTCCCCTACGTTCATGACTCCATCTTCTTCAATCCCTCCAAGGCCAGGTGATGGACGACGGGACAGATCCAGGGGTTCAAACCCACCCTCGTGAGTTGAAGGTGCAGGCCCTTCCTTGTCATTTGATGGCTGAACCATTCGGCTAGTAGTAAGGGGCTTACGCCGGGACACTTTAGGGGCCTTCGGAGGGGGAGACTCCCTAATCCAGCCTCCTTCCATTCCACCTTGGTAAAGGGCTCCCATCACCCCAGACAGATACCTGTACTGGGTCTCCAAGTCAACATCCCTTAGAGCCGCCAAGGCCTTTCGATGCTCCCGCTGGTCTGGAAGCCCCAGAAGCCAGGACTGTTGGCTCGGCCGAGAGGAGGGGCTGTCTGTCGGGCCTCGATTGACTGGGCTGTGGTTGATTTGGGATCGGCGCTGCTTGCCTTGCCCAGAGGATCCGGAGGTCAAATTGTTGATAGTGGAGGTGAGACCGGCAGAGGAGGAATTGGAGGAGGCTGACAAGGCGTTGCGTTGCTCCCTGTGGTGCCGCTGGAGGTGGTACTTCAGCGAACCTGACTGGGTACCCGCATAGTCACAGTGGGGACATTTGTAGGGTCTCTCACCTAGAGAAAATAGGATTACAAAAAATAAGATTGGAAAAATGACATTGGCACCTACCAGATCATCACCCAGCATATGAATGGAAAAGCCAGAGAAAGCAGGCTGGTAAAAAAAAAAAAGAAAGTACAACGTCATGTGAAAAATGATGAAAGACCACCCCCATCCCCCAGGTGAAGCTGAAGGGCCATTGAATTAGACTGTTTTAGCTCATTTACCACAAATCGCAGACACTTAACATTGATGCTAACCATTTTGCAAAATTAAATGCAGATCTGAAGTTCACTGTGATGGATTACACAGGCAAGTTTCAAGAGTCTGATAAATGGTTTTCATACCATATTGAAAAAAAAAAAAAAGCTAACGGCTGGCTGAGAAAAACACATTCAATAATCTGAAACAACACAGCGTTTATTATTACAAAATGGCCAGCAGTGTTATTTTAGGAGCAATATTTTCACACGTACAGTATGGTAAAGCAGTGTTGAGGGGGCGATGTAGTTACACGTTTTAAAGGGAGATGGCAGTATTCCATCACCGATTAAAAATGACACTGCTGGGAATGATAAAGTGGAGGGGGCATCATGCTGGAGGCATATCAACAGCAGGATATGTATTACATTTGAAAAGCGTAAATGATATTATTCACAGGAACAAAAAACTGATCACACAAGAAAGACACAGCAGACACAGCTCTATTGATGAATGCAGATTCACATGCAGTGGTGAACAATTTGATTTTATTACTGGAGCAAAATATAATGATGGGATAAAAGTCTCAAGGGGCAATGATATTCTCAAGAGGACCGTAATATTAAGAGTATGAGTAAGTATTATAATTTGATGCCTTCACTCAAATTACTGACCATGTGCTAATCACTTGATGGCAAAGAGACGCAATAGTGCATGAGAAGAAGAGATATATGCTATCATGAATAATATAGCTGTGGTGTGATGGGTCCTGTCAGCTGTACATGAGCACTCATGATGGCAATACTAAATAGATTTCATTTAATGCACTTTGGGGCACTGTTTTGCTGGAAAGACTTGGATGAGCTCCAGATACCAGTTGCTGGAGATTTGTAGCATCTCAAAATGGTCTTGATTTTGATCAAATACATCCAGCGAAGGCAAATAATAAAAATGACAATGACTCATGCTGATAAAGTCTTATGAATATGGATCGTTAATTAGGAGTGTGAGTGAGTGCTGTGAGAGTTCTCATTTTTCATTAAAGTCCTACTCACTTGTCACCAGAAATTCAGTATGTTTTTAAATTTTTGTTTTATTTCTTGAATCTTGGAAACGCAGGTTAGAGTCAGTCTGAAAGAGTCTGTCTCGTCGCCCCGTGTCTCGGCTTTACTGTCAGAATAGATTGGCTTGCTTCAAAGACCAGGTCAGAGAATGTGAATCCCAGGAAGATTAAAGGCAACAAATGTTTTTTATAGAGAAATCTGTGAGCATAGACTTGATGTCATGATGAAATGTAGGAATATACGTTATCTAAAAAATACTAAGCCAAATCAGATTCACTTTATACAATTTAGATTTGGGCAAATCAAGTCAGAGAAAAATGAAAAAAATGACTATTACTTGAGAAAAAAACATTATATATATCTTTTTACAGAGATTTTGCCAGTTGTATTACCTGGACTGGCTTGATTTTTTTTCTCTTTCAAAAATCATTGTTAATATACCCTCAAGCAAGGCACTTTGTGCAGGAGTTGCTCCAGTGGAGCTGCTCAGTTGCCTGCAGTAGAGGGCTATGATTAGCGCTGGCCAGCTCTCTGAGGTGATGTGTAAAAAAGAAGAAGGTAGCGCTGCTCACTGAACCCTTTCTAGGGATTTATAAAGGTTAAAAAAGTAAATGTGGTTTGTTAAACTCACAGCAGTTTCTCACCTGTGTGAACTCTCAGGTGCACTTTGAGATGGTGTGAAGAGCGGAAGGCTTTACCACAGTAGGGGCAATCTTTTATCCCTCTGCCGCGCACTCGCTCCCTGATGGGAACTGAAGGTATGGAGGAGACTGCTGTCAAACCGTTTTCTCCTGCAAGTGGAGAAAAAGGTGGAAAAAATGTAAAGATAATAGCTGGCGTGAAGGGGCCCCATGAGAGCTTCTATTTACAACTGAAAAGCAGTAAGAAAATAATATACTCTTGTGATAATAATACCATTACATGTGAGAAAACAAACACAACCCAAAAGACTAAATAGATTAAAGCGGATGTGATTGTACCTTTGAAACTTGAGATGACTGAGTGAAACCCTGTAGTTGTTCCTGCTTGTTGCGATCCACCACTGTGCAGTTTTGATTCCTGTCTCACTTCTCCCGTTTGTTGGGATCCGCCGCTGTGTAGCTGAGATTCCTGTCTCACTTCACCGCTGCCTCCTCTTCCTAGCCCCACTCCTCTACGACTACCACTTCCCTCCTCCTCTCCACCACCTCCTTTCTGGGGTCTCTGAGTGTGAACGCGAGCATGAACCACCACCTGCTGCAAACTGCGGAAGAGCTTTCCGCAGTCAGGGCATTCCCATGGCCCTCCTGCGCCTCCAGACTCCTCCCTTGGATCCAGGCCTCCAAGGTAGGCTCTGACTTGATCAGCCTCAGTGATCACAGAGCTCCGACTTGGGCCTCGCTGACCTTGCTGCTGGCCTCGCTGGTGGGGTCTCTGCTGCTGCTGCTGCTGCTGCTGCTGCTGCTGAGCAACTGCCAGGCTGCGAGCCACCAGTTGCCACCAAGTTGCCTGGTCCCCTCCTTCAGATACCGATGCTGCAGTGTCACCTGTGCCCCTTGCTGCTCCCCCTCCTCTTCCTGGGTCCCCTCCTCCTGGGCCGCTAATCCCACCACCACCGTTTCCCATCTCTGCCACCTGAGCCACGGCCTGAAGTCTCTCCATGCAGCTGGCCCCACTACCATCACTGGGCAGCCCCAGGTAGCCCAGGATGGCTGATTTGCTCGAGCCCATACCCATTCTGCCTCCAGTGTCTCTGTCTGACCTTCCTTGTCCACCTCTGCCACCTCCTCGCTGGGCCAGAAGGAGGCTGGAGTAGAGGGCATTCAGAGACTGATTACTTGCAGAGCCTTTGGCCTGCTGCTCAGCACCTGGTCCCCCAAGAGTTCCCAGTCCAGCTTTCAGCCCAAGCTTATTGAGATGTACTTTCATGTGATTTTTGAGGAACCAAGGCTCCTTGAAACCACGGCCGCATACCTGGCACTTATGGTCCAAGGAGTCCTTGTGCTTTCGCATGTGTCCTTTGAGGAACCAAGACTGGGTAAAGCGCTGTCCACATGTATCACAGCGAAATGCTGGCAGTGAAGAGGCTGCAGCCCCTGTAGCAGCTGATGTCATCTGTGGGGTGCTTGGTGCTGGGGCTGGGGTATGGGTCGGTGTGGGCACAGGGGTGTCGGGGGTCGCAATAATTGGCCTGGAATTGAAGGACGGCGGTAGAGCAGGTACCTCAGGGGAAGGGTGGCACTCCTGCAAGTGAGATGCCAGGCTCTCTTCTTGGCTGGCGGAGAAAGGACAAAGAGTGCATTTATACGGGTTGTGGAGAATGCGGACATGTCGCGCCAACTCCGAAGCTGTGCGGAATTTTCCTTTGCAGGCATGGCAGCGAAATGTAGGCGCTGTGGGCGTAGATGCGCCCTCCCCAGTGGTAGAAGAATAGGGAGAGGTCACAGAAACAGGATCCTCTGTCAGTGGAGGGGTCAATGGTGTGCTGTCATCCAGCAAAAAGTTTGGATTGTGGTCTGTCTGTAGGCCTTCATCTAGACCTTTGACCTCACCATCAACATCCTCTTCTTCTGTGAGATGCTGGATGAGAGTCCCTGGCAGTAAACGCTGGTTTGTGTGACCTCTGTGATTCTGGATTATGTCTTTGTGGTTCTGTTGGACCTTGAGTTGCTGCTTTAGGGGTGCTGAGGGGAGTCCAGTCCGGTAGAGAGCTGAAGCCCGGCGGTCTCGGTCCAGACTGTGAGCTCGGGCGTGAAGAGACAAAATACTTTGGAATCGGAATCTCTTCCCACATACGTGACAGGGAAACCTCAGCGCAGGCCCTGATGAGGCCCCTCCCACTCCAGGTATCGCCCTGGTAACAGTATCCTTCTGGAACAGCTGGAGGTCTAGCTCGTCGTTGCAGTTTCCACTCTGCCCTGAAGAGAGGGCCAGCTCAAGGGCTCCGAACCCAAGGAGTGGTGCTGATGGCGTAGCTGGGGGAGAGGTATCTAAACAAGGGCTGCATCCAGCTTCTTGTCCCCCTCCTCCTGGGAACAAAGCCACTGCTGGGGTCGGGGATGGAGGAACTCCATCCAGCCCTTCCTCGTCATCTTCTTCATCAACATCGTGGTGATTGTTGTTATTGTCCTCGTGGAGGGGGAAGGGAGAGAGGGGGAAATAAGGCGTGGTGTCTGGGCTCTGAGGAGAAGGTTCGGGGCTGTGGATGGGCAGGACGACAGGGCTGTCAGGTAGAGAGAGCTGGGTGTGAGGAGATGACGCCTGGGGGCTGTGGTCCAGGGACGGCAATGTTGGGGGAGACTGGGGCTGCTCACAAGAAAGAGACAACACACACTCTGGCGGAGAATCCATCCTCTATCAGTACAAAACAGAGAGAAAAGTAGACAGACAGATAGTGAGTGGGATGATGACTTTAGAGGAGTTACAACTTTAAAAACGCAGAGGAAAGGTTAAATTTGCATGTTGCGCATAATTATCTTTAACTGCAACTTGACCTTGACCAGATCTGGAAAACAGCCAAAGAAATAAACCATTTACTGTTTACCATTAACCTAACAGGTTCATATGTCTGTATATGAATGCAAATTGTATGTACAGTATGTGAGTAAGTATGCAAACAGTAAAGAATTACCAGCAGTGTGTGTGATATTATGCCATTCTTTATTGTCTCGGCTGATGGACACACTTCTGTGGCAGCCTCCTCCTTTGATTTTCTGGGGACAAAAACAAACTAATGATCAATGATGATAAATGAGAAACTCAACTTGAATCTGAGTTATTTGCAATCAAAAATCCTTTAAAAACACACATTTTAGCACATTATTGCAGCTGTAATCTAACGAAAGACTCGAGTAAATTAACAGTATCTGTGTCGATGTAGGCGTAAATGCTTTTGAAATATTGAGCAATGAACTACAGGTAGCAGATTTTTGTCAAACAGGATTAAACATTAATTTGCACTGATATTCTTTGAATGTATTCCATCATAAAGGCTAAAAGCATACAATCAAATGCACACTAATTATAGCACTGGTTGTGTTTTAATGCATGTAAATGTTAACTACAAAGCAAATTTGATTTTGATCTTCATGTACTCTTTAGTCTGCTTAGGTGTATGCATGCGCTTGGATGTGTAACAGGTGTACACCTGTTCTGCGTCCTGCATGTGTTCACTATGCACTCCGGCATACTGTTAGCACATATGGGATGATTAGTCGGAGTGTGAATGTGCATCAGCTTGTATCTGCGTGGGTGTCCGTGTGTATTTAGGAGTTAAGGGCACCACAGGACATGGACTGTCCCAAACAGGATGGGCGCGCGATGTTTTGACTTCCCCACACGCCCTTCCTGTACACTCATACAGTAGCAGCTTTTTGCTTAAATCAGAACTGCAGACAGACACATACAGTATGCATGTACTTATGCACATCAGTATCTCTCAATCTACTGCCTGGGTGTGGTGCTTTGACCCATACACTGCTTAGTCATGACTTGTTTAAGTAATCTACAAATGTAAGCTTATTCTACTGTTGTGTTTACTGTACTGCAACCGTCACCGTAGATAACAGAGTCAGCTAAAATGTAAAGCGTGATATACAGCATATTCGACACACAAGCATTTTGGCAAGCACGCTCACACATCCAAATATTTTGAGTGCACAGCAGTTTGCATCTGTTCGACTGGATTTATGCACATAGACTGTTTTTGTCCATCATTTGGTGGAGTTGAGAAGCAGCAGAGGCGTCCACAACAAAACAAAAGGTCATCAATCATTGTGGCAAAACAATGGAACATCTGTGTTCGCAGGTGTGTCGCCCATATTTGTGTTCATGCGGCGGTATGGTCACATATGTGTTTATATGATCTGTTGGATTTGTGTATGTGTGTGTTTGTGTGTGTGCGTGTGTGTTTGTGTGTGTATGTGTCACTGAGCCTGGATGACAAAGAGATTCTCATGTAGCCAGTTGACATTTTAGCTCAGCTATGACTCACAGGGATATCACACCATATCAATCACATAAACACACACACTCACACACAACCACAGACACACACACGCTCACACAGAGTCCTTTCTTAATCCACCATTATTGTTCTTTCTCTCCCTGTCTTCCTTTCCCTTCTGTCTTTCTCTCCTTGATTCATACTCCTCCCATCCCCCTCTCATTCTCTCGCTCCCTCCCTCCGTCTATTATTCACTAATTTTCTTTCATTCTCTCCCTCTCTCTTTCTTTCTCTCCTGCAGTGTTGCCAGTTGGCAGAGTGCCAGGGAATGCTGATATCAGCTGGTAGATTGGGCCCTGCCAACATGGCGAAGAGCAAAAATGAGAAAGGCGGCAGACAGAGAGAAAGAAAGAGAGAGACAGAGAGAAACATACAGTGCAGTTACAAACTGGGCAGCATAAAAAAAAAACATTGTCAGAAGCCATGTGAATGAAAATGATTTAATGTGATTGCCAACATGGTGTTGAGGGGAAACGGGGGAGAAAAATAGAAAGGGTAAAGAGACGGACATGCTGGAACAGAGAATAGGAGAGAAATCAGAGTGGTGGAGTGGCAGGCTGGGGCTTAACATGAAGACAGAACAACAGATTTAAAAATCATTTGAAAAGTCAACACACAGAAATATACAACCAAACAGACAGAGAGGGACACAGAGAGGGGAAAGAAAGGAAAAGAGGAGACTGGCTATCTAAATGTATCTGCAGCAGTGTTAAGTCTGATGGCATTATCATATGAATATCACCATCACAATGCATTGTTCCACCGTGACGATGGCTGTCGCCAACCACCAGCCCTGTCATGCCAATAAAGAAAATTTGGATAGATGGACTGAGGGAGATAAGGTGCAGCAAAGGATTCAGGGAAAAGGGGGGTCGGGGGTGATTTAGGGACAGACATCAGATTGGAATCAGGTGGAGAAGAAGCACATAAAACCCAGGTGTAAATGAACCAAGAAAGGCAGAGAAGAACCAGTCAAATAAAGCCACCTCCGGACGTGGTTGGAGACACATTTGTCCACAATCAACCACCAACAAATGCAATTCACTCCCAATCTGCAAAATTGCACTCAGAAATTGCACACAGATTGATAGTGCAGGTACTCAACCAGGTGTTAACTATCACATTTTAAAGGATGTGAATAGGGGAAGTGCGGCAGCTCTGCGAGAGACGGAGAAATCAGATTTTAAAAGTGCATCATGGAAATGCATTTTTAATGTGATCCATTTAATTCATGCTGTCAATCTTGACGTGAAATGCATGTTGATAACGGACACATGAAAGTGTGAATAGAAAAAAAACATATTTTCACTTGTATTTCTGTATGTCTGCACTTTCCCTGATTTTTTTTTATTTATTTTTTTTAAATTTCCTGGTTTTTCTCTGACCCTGAAATTTGCAGTGTTCGTGCAGCGGTGTAACAACATTGCAAATCCCGCAGTAATGACAGCTTAAAAGCATATTGTTGTTGTGTTAAGTATTGCCATGATGTTGTCATTACAGTAATTGCCGTGTAACTTTGTGGGCACTGAGATACCTGATTTCAAGCACTGAATTATCTCAACTGGAAATTAGTTTTCAGAACAGAGGTCAATATGCTAGCTTTCTTTTTTTGGCTCTAAAAAGAAAAAAAAAAATTTAAGTGCTGATAACATCTTTTGCACTTGTGTCACAAGGTGTGTGTGTGTGTGTGTGTGTGGGGGGGGGGGGGGGGGGGGGGGGTGCTGAGTCATACATTATATCCCTGATAAATAGTTGCCAAGGGAGTAGGAGCACAATATGTTCAGACAAGTTTATTTTTGGGGGGTTTTGAAGTCATTGTGTAAATATCCACTGAGTGGTACAGCTTTATTGTGAAGGCAGTCGGTACAGGTTCGTACATGTCGGCAAACTACACATCATAATTGTAAATGTGAGGGTGTGAACACCTTCCACTCTGTGTTTTTACCAGTGAGTATGTGTGGGCAGGAAGCGCTATATCTGCTCAGCTTTATATTAATGATATGAGTGTAAATGTGTGTTATGGGTTGCATATTAAGTGGGCTTGTGTATGTCCATTGCCCGTGGCACTGGATTGCAACCTTTTCTGCCTTTTTGCCTCTAACTTTTTTTTTTG
Source organism: Seriola lalandi dorsalis (assembly GCF_002814215.2). NCBI lineage: Eukaryota > Metazoa > Chordata > Actinopteri > Carangiformes > Carangidae > Seriola > Seriola lalandi. The sequence continues at coordinate 391,414 of NW_019525102.1, read as the reverse complement.
TTGCCTTTGCCTCTACTCGCAACCCATCATTACAGTTTGCATAATGAGCTCTTAGCAGTGTGATATCTTTAGATTGTTTCATTTTAATGATGATTACAGACCTGAGGAAATAAAATCTCCTCATTTCACGGGGAAAAAGATCAACTTTGAGAAAATATAGAAAATACATTGTGCATGTTTTTTCATAATCATATTGTGACCCCACCAACTTATCTTGTGACCCTTTAGGGTGGGGGGCTGAACTCAAGGTCAAGAGTGATACAATAACTACTTTTGTTTTTGTCTGTGCCAGTGTGTGTGTTGTGTGTGTGTGTGTGTTTGCGGCGCATGTCCTCTTCCATGTACCTAAAAATAAGCATCTCCAAGGTCTCAGGCCTGAGCCATAGGGTGAAGTGTGTATCTGGAGGCTGTGTATGTCTTTTGTGTGCATGTGTGTGTACTTCTGTGTATCTTCCTTCCTGCTGTATTACTTGAACTCTCATGTGATAAAGTGTGTGAGGTGAGGTGTCCTTTGGGGATAAGTGGGTGTATGAGAGACTGACCACAAAAAATGTGTATGAAAGACAGGATGAGCAGTTGAGGGAGGAAGAGAGGGGGAGTCCGCTCTCTGTGCGGTACAGTATAATTTGGGCCTGTGGTTTTTATCGCGTGGTCACGTGGCAACTTCCCCACAGACGGTATTCATTTCCTTTACTTCACCTTTCCCTGAACCCCCCTGCTTCACTTCAACTTTGTCTGGCTCGCGCTCTCCACCCCCCCACCCC
>NW_019525102.1:338754-390630 GCF_002814215.2 Seriola lalandi dorsalis | reverse complement strand
CATCTCATCTCCAGCTCCAGCAGTGATAAGGGTAAAAGCCTCCCACTGTGTGCCCAACACTTACTGTAAAGATGTGCCTGGTGGATTCCTTGTACAGGAAATGCTAAGTTTTTGTGTATCATCTTGGTTTGAACTTGAGAGCAACACTGCTCTGATAAGGCTCAAGGCCTGTCTTGGAAACGAAACTACAGGCATTCATGGTGCTGGTGGGGAAAAAAACGTCAGTCAAATGGCCAAAGATTGATATGTTGGTGACCTTTTTGACAGACATTTTGTGAGGCAGATGAAGACAGAGTTGTGCGAAAATGATACACTCAGCCCCGGACTCTAAATCTGTCCTCAGCTCTTTCATCTTTTACGAGATACAGGACGGCCATCAGCAAAATTTAGCAAAGTAAAAGCAATACATTTCCTGCCAAAGTCATGTGTTTTATCTGCTACTTTCTGCTTTTTTTTTTTCCCCATTTCCTCCCGTCTAACCTAACCACTTCATTTCTCCTCCTCTACCTCTCCCTCTATACTCTCCATCTCCTCTCAAGCTGTTGCTCCTGCTCTTTCTGAATGAATTCCTCCTCCAGCGGAGAACATGAGCCGACACTTCCCCGCAGATGCGGAGCGCTGAACTGGGAGCGACGCGGCGGTGCCAGATCTGAGCAAGTGAATCTGAACGTTGGAAACATCACAGCATCTCGGCAGAGAAACGAGGCTCTCGCTCCAAGTCATACAGGCCGTACTGTGTCTAAACCAATGAGTGGAGGCGCTGACTGACTCGTCTGATTCAGGATTACAAGATTGAAGCCTTAAAAGAAGAATTGCTTTGGAGCATGCAAATGTTGCCAGCAAATCACTGGATGTGTTCCTCCTAAAAGGCTTATCTGTGCACAGTGAAGATCACCTGCAGGGGCTGCGAGAAAAAGCAAAGGAAGGGAGCAATCATGCATCCCACAGGTGACACGAACACATACCTGATGATTTCTTTTCCCTGTCACAAATCAAAATTTGTGCTAAAAACTGTCATTCAAATAATGAATATCATGATCCAAATTGGACAAAAAATGAACCCCTCCTCTGAAGTGTCCTTGGGCAAGGCGCCCACTACCCACAAGCCCCAGGGATGCTGACCTTACACTGTGACCTCCTTGTGGAATATGTGTATCAGATATATCAGACATGTGAGCACCTACAAGAGCCTTACTATAGAAAAAATAGTAACTGTTAACACAGGTTGATTCTTTATTCCCCCCAGGGGAAATATGCAGAGCATGTGCTCTCTTTCTTAGTAACACGCTGCTCCACGCACACTCAGTTAAATATAACTAACTAATAACTGATATATATGGAGTGCCAATACATAAATCGACACCTCACTGCGTAATTCAGGGTAATGCACCCTGCACAGCGGCACCATGTCAGTATGTCTACGAGGTTGGAAGTTAACTTTGTTTTCTCTGTCAGGGGATTTGAGCCTAAAGGTGAGGATGAACTCAAAAAAAAAAACCTAGTTTGTAACATGTGTTGTCTGACCGCGCTGGAGGGCAAAAGTGTTTATAGCTGGTCCAAACGGCGGGGTCACAGAGAGGGGGGAGACGCGATAATCTATTAAATATGAGCATAATGGTGCACAATTTCTTCCCTGGAAGGCATTCATAGTGTTGCACTCAGTTGTACGCACACACGGGAACAGAAATAGTTGTGTAAAGAATAAAAAGAAGAGAGAGAAGCTCGAGATCAATTAAAAACTGCGTCACTTTCACACCTCCACTGACCTGGCCAGTTGCTGCATAGAGTGAATGTGAGACGTCGGACTGTCTATTTTATAAAAGTTGCAGAAATTGTTGGATACAGGCTCTATTCCGACACCGGACAGGTGTGGGAGGAAGGAGGTTTCAGACACTGACAGATACTTGTTTTGTATTATACTGATGTCTTATTATATTCAGCCTCTCTGACTAACCTTTAGGCTTCCTCCGCTCACCATCTCCTGGTGACTGGACCAGTGCGGGAATATCTTTTGCTTGACCGTCTGTTTGAAATCACAGCGGGCCCTCCTACTCTGCGCTGTGACCTGCCTAGCTTTCCAAACTTATTATGTGATATATATCCAACCATACACAGAAGAGAAAGTGAAGTGTCTACCTGTCCATCACTACTGTAAAAACTGCTTTAAAACTGGTCTGAGAACTGAATACAAATGGCACAAGTGGCGTACTATTTAAGTAAGACCCTAATGCTCTAAATACACACTAATCCCGAGCAGCCAGCAGAACTCTCAACAGTCTCAAAATGTCACAATGCAGTAGATTCTCCCTAACTGAGGGCAAGCAGGTGCCTCTCCCACAGCGCACTAATGACCCAATTATATCAATCAGAAGCCTTGATTGGTGCTACACTCCTCTCCTTTTTACTCTCTCTCCCTCCGTCTCTCTGTCTCTTTCTCCCTCACATACAATCTCTTCCCCCAAGAGCCACCTGGATGGGGTGTGTGTGCCCCCTCAAGTACAGTACAGTATGTACAAAGATGGGGAGGAGGCGGTGTTGATGGTGGTGGTGGAGGAGGAGGATACTACTTGAACACAACAAGCAGAGAAAAGGTCTGAATGAAGCAAAACCATTAGACACTTTGTAACATGGGGCCAGTGTTTCATATTCATTAGTACAGCAGGTTCCTGATGAGTGTTTGCAATATGAAATCATCGACTTGCATCAAAAGGTAGACAACCTGTGGGGGTGGGGGGGGGGTTACTTTTCCAGCAGAGCGGTTAAGATTTTTTTAGTAGTAGCAAGATAAAAAATTTAGTGGAGAGGCTTGTTTTATTAGTTTGTTGCAGAGACAGGTACCTTCTGCTAACGTAATTGATCAAAAAAGTCACTCTAGTGGGCAATAATCAAAAGAAAAACACTCATTTTGACAAAGCTGTATACAGTTTTCAGATTTCTTTCATAGATCATATCTGCTTTCAACTCAGACGGGCGTTATTGAAAGATAATGTGTAGTTTAGATCTTTAAAATTCAAAGAACATATGTATCAAAAATGATAAATAAAATAAAAAATGAAGTAGAGATACTTTAAGGACCCTTCAAGACAGCCCTGATTATAGGACAAGCCAGCAATGTCAACCTACTTCCACTATGCACACGCTCTGAAAAGTGTGACATTTTGGGTGGATATAAAAATAGGGCATTTCAGGATCCCTAAACATATTCCACTGGATATAGAAAAGGCGACGGGAGTGTCTTTGGTCAACCCAGATGACACGTCTGCGCCTTATCTCAAGAGGAATTTCCTCCTCGCCCCTATGATGTGCGTCAATAACGTGCAACCATTTTCAGTCGCTCTTTCCCCTCTTCTCTCTCGCGGCCATCTCAATTAGAGGCACATTAATGAAATAAATAACCATCAACAAACAATGCACTAATAAACACCCCCACTAAAATGAGATTAACCCTGCCCGGTGTCCGCGCACAATCCCGTTTCCAAAAAATGCGATTAAAAATCATAAACAGTGGGATATAGTTTGGAGAAGTCGGGGGTGGCGTGTGTGTGTCATGTCAGCCTATCTATCGCTCTCTCCCCTGCTCCATTTTGTTCTTAAATTTTCTATACAAAAGATTAAGGGAGGGGAAAAGACGAGTGAGCGAGCAGGGAGAGGACGGGAGGAGAAAAAGTGCCATCATGGATTTCATCTTGAATCCTCTGCCAATCTCCCAAAACCGACATCAGTCCCAAAAAGCGACATCGTGTCCAAAAACGCACATTTTTAAAACCGCGGCTGCAAAACCGGTAACTTATCTTTACAGAATACAATTTGGCAACACGCGTTTTGCACACACACACTCCCATATACACACACACACGGCTACAACAACGTTGCATGCCAGACTTGCTATGCTACTTTCTGAGCTTGTAGACACTAGAGGTGATGTTAGGACAACTAAACGGGTTGTAGTAAACATTGTAGTAAAAGGTGGCAAAAGTAAAACGTTTATAAAACACTATTACAGTCTGTGGATGCGTTTTTGCGCACATCCCACATGAAAGTGACGGTGCTTATCTCGAAAACAATGCACTACACAATGCCTAATGTGCGTCCAACAAAAGAATTAGTCAAGCTAATCGCATCTACCTACAAATTACGCTTTGTAAATCAACTTGCTAACATGCAAAAATCCACTTTTACGCCTGGACAATATGTCGGCGGCTTATCGAAATGCTCCGTTACGCACCACGAACTTGTGCCTCTTTTTTTGGGGGGTAAAAGCTACTTTTTATGGTCAAACGTCGTTTTTCTAGAGAGGTTAAAAGGGGATAAAGAAGAGGAGGTCATATCGCTGCCTAATTTCAAAACTGCTTTCCTCGCGTGGACGCTAGCTAACACAACTTGGTTAAAGTTACGAGCGAATTAAAAAAAAAATACATCTTTAACCTCTCCGAGTGACTTTTCGTGCACTTGCAACCATTTTAAAGTCGAATTACGTTTCGAGTTGACTTACCCCGTCGACTTATTTTAAACGTTAGACGGAGCATTTTCGGGATTATTTTGGGAAAACAGCATTTCTCCGCTTTTTTTTTTTTTTTTGTCATGTCACGGCTATACGACGGCTACATGCATGTCGGCCACGCGCGCACATACACCGGCTTACATACATGACACACACGTAAAGTGTTCCGGAGCGCGCGGTTACATACTATACATACATACGTACATACATGCTTCATGCCAGTCACTCACATACAAGCACACACGCGCGCACATACACATTCACACACACATACACACACACACACACACACACACACGCATACATACACAAACACAAACACACACACTCTCACATAAATTCAAACTGTAAAAAATAAAACACAACAACAACTATATTTGGCCATTATCCCGTGTGTTGCTCGTGGAAAAAAAAGAGGCAACAACAGTCGCAATAAATTCAACAATTTTGGAAATGTTTCATCAGCGGTGTTTCGTAGCACCATGCATAAAAGTGTAGCCTACATGTAAACATAGTGGTGGATAAAATTTAACTAGATAAATGAAGATATAGGATATATGTTGAAAGTAAAGACTCAGTGTACTTACGGGAGAGGCGGCGAGGAGATTAATGACACGACACGTCATGATTACGTTTCACTTGAATTAAATACATTACGAGTTGGGAAAAAAATGGAAATCAGGGTTGTATACAAGCATACGCCGTTTCCCCCTCCCTCCTCCCTCCCTCCGTTTGGTCACCCTCTTCTCTCCCTCTCTCTCTCTCTCTCTCTCTCTCTCTCACACACACACTCTCTCTCCTCCTCCTTCTCCTCCTCCATCTCCCTTTCTTTCCCTTCTCCCTTTCTCTCCTTTCTTCTTGCATTTTTTTCTCCCATTTATTGTACAGGAGTGAGTGAATAGAGGAGAAGCAGAGGAGAAGTGGGAGGGAGAGTGATGTAGGTTGGAAATGTTAATTATAATCTCAGCACGGGCACCATTTTACAACGCTGTCATCTCTTCACATTTGTATCCTAAATATGGCATCTGGGGTGGCGGGTAGCTGACAGTTTAGAGAGACATTTTTTGGAGGGGGGAGAAGAAGAAAAAGAAGAAGAAGAAGAAAAAAGTTTCACACCAATTGAAGTGTGTTAAAAGTGATGACAGGGGCAAGAGGTAACCTAAATGTTGTGGTGAGACACCCCGGAAGCACATGGCCACACTGAGGATGGGAATATACAAAGTGCACATTTTTGGACTTCTGGTTCCCAATATAAGGTTGAGGGACCAGTAGGAGTCCCTCAGGAGGTTTCCAGGGGGTCCTCAGCTAAAATAGCAACAGTGGGAAAGGCACACTGAAAGTAGGTCTACAGGATTGCTTGAGAAAATTAATACAAAGTATTTATAGTAAATTTAAGCAATAAAAGTAAAAGCAGTGAACTATTTGTTTTAAATTCTGTGACTTGTTGCACATCGCCGTGATCTTGTAATACGCACTTTAAGCACATGGCACAAGTTTAGTTCTCATTGGTTTAGTCGTAGTAGGTGCACATATCCACCAACCCGCAGTTTGCGGCGCTTCCCTATCAAAAAAGAATTAAAGTGTAATTTTAAAGAATATTAAACACATTTTGTCTGAAGAAGAAGAAGCTGACAGACTTGGAGCAACACACACACATATATATATATATATATATATATATATAACCAATTTATAACGGTGTTTCACCACCTGATGAAATGAAGGCAAGTGTTCGCCTTTCATTTTTTTGGGGTTAAACAGCTCTTTAACCCACCAACTTAACAGGTTCTGTTCACCAGCTGATCACTCGTGTGTCCGTTCGGTGCCGGGCAGGTTTCATTCAGCTGCTGGAGCGAGACTGAACCAAACAGTAGAGTTACCTGAAGGAGAGCGGCTGTTAAGACATGAAAATACTCTGCTGTGAATAATTATCTGGGTCTAAAATGGTTCTTCGACAAAAAAAAAAAAAAAAAAAAAAAGTAACAAGTTTAAGATTTTTACGAACTCGTCAACTTTTTCTCCCTCATTGAAACATCCAGTCTATGAATATGCAAACATCGTTCATTTTGAAAAGTTTAACTGCTGCTCATCTGAAAAAGTCTAATCTTAGTGTATTTGCACTTGAAGTTTCAAGTTTCCACATCAAACTTGTCTAAGTTCCATGTTGGATTCCCGTCAGCTTGTATTGATATACATTGATATACAGAATGTATATATATTGTTTGCGTGTAGACGTCTTAGGGTGTTTTCACACCTGAAAGTTTGGACCAAGGTTCATGCTTTTGACCGTTTAGTTTTGGTTTCAAATTGAAATACTGCAAGTGTACTAAAAAAACATGCCTTCATCCTGTCGTCATCACCCACTTGTGCTGCGTCTCCCTATACTTGACATTGATTGTTTATAGACAGGTGTGCACCTGACATCAGCGCGTTGTCAGTTTGGCAGAATTCACAAAACAACTTCTAAGTTTCAGCACTTTTATGCATTTTTTCAAGTTGATTTTGTCATCAGACCAAATTAGAATGAAATATTTCGTCTCCTCCTCTCCCATGTGTTACCACCGCTTATTTTTTACTTCTCTTCCGGTTATTTTTCTTCTTCTATTGTTTAATGGGTGACCAGCCTCCCTCAACTTCCTGTAATTGGTCTGAAAGTCCAAACCACCTTTAAAAAAAGTGTTTTCACACTTAAAACAAACCGAACTGATGGTTCTGTTTGATCCGGACCGAGAACACCTGTTTTGGTCCGAGGCACCTTTCACACCTGCTACTTTGGTCCAGGCAAACGTGAAAAAGTCAGAATGTCCGAAGCGAACAAGGTAGGTGTGAAAGCAGCCTTCAACTAAGATCTGTTCAGCAGATGAATGTGAAAACAGCCTGCTAGTGTGTCAAATTTTACTGCAGTTGGTGTTCAGCTACTTTTCTCCTTCGACAGCCGTACACTCAAATTTCAGCTCATCTGGTGTGTGTGTGAAAATGCTCAACTGCACATGATGGACTTCATGCACTCAGTTATGATGTGGCAAAGTTGACATTGGGACAGGAAGGGTGCAGCGCACTTACTGAGGACTGGGCCTTGAGTCGACTTTAAATCGATCAGAGAGGCTGTTTCATTCGTCGGTTTCAGGATCCACAGGCTTGTTGCCTATGTATCTGATTCAATGGGAATCTGGTTGAAAGCATATCCACCATCTTGATCTGACTGATCTTGATTCGAGACACACATCGCCATATTATCTTGCATTGGCAGTTATATCCTCTTATCGCTGGTCTGGAAAAAAAGTTATTTCAACAAGTCGGCTCCTGCTTATACCTTTGCCATCGGCCTTATCAGCTTCCATCACGAGCATTTTAAAATGCTTCAGCACAGACTTTGTGTTTTCCTATTGAATCATTCTTGCATTTCATTTGCTATGTAAGAGGCTTGCATGAGCAAGCGTGCAGCGCAAGGGCAAATGACAACAACGAAAAGCAGAGAGTCAAATCCACAAAACGTGGGCCAGGATGCGAGTGGAGTGGAGAAGCCCACGCTCCTCTTACACCACCTCTCAGCCGTGATCAAAGAGAGTTACAGCGTGAGATATGGTATGTATCTCAACAACAAAAAGCCAGTTGAACAGTTTGTTAGGTGAGGAATGCAAAAAGGTTCACCTTTATGTTTTGTTTACCCCTTTCTCTCACTTTTAAATGCTTTGATTTTATTCTCGTCAATAACAGCTCTTCAGTCCAAACGGTATTTAGATGTAACCTCTGGCTTTGTGCATTCGCTTTTGTCCCGACATATAGAAGAAATTTCAGTTCATTGAAAGTCTGAATATTTTTCACCAAAAGGCCTTGGTTTTAACATTTAAATGTGATGTGCTCGCACACTGTGTGAAGGTAAATGTTGGCTGGGAAATTCAAATGTCTTTGCTGACGCAGAACATATCTCCTGGATCAGCCATTGTAAGCCTGCTATTGTGTATCTGAGAGTGACTGACTAAGTCTGTGGCATATGTGCAGTGCATGCTTGTCTCGGTGTGTGTACATAGTAAATCAATGTGTGCATATGAGTGTGTGTGTTCGCACATTTTGCATGTCAGCAGCTTATATATGTGTATGCAAGTACATATATGAATGCATGCTCTGTCTGATGATGTGTCCCTGCAACTGTACTGTGCGCGTGTGGTGTGTGTGTGTGTGTGTGTGTGTGTGTGTGTGTGTGTGTGTGTGTGTGTGAGAGAGAGAGAGAGAGAAAGAGTGTGTGTGTGTGTGTCCCTCTCTGTCTGTTTGTGTTTGTGTGTATGCTCACGGTACATATGTGTACGTGTTTGCGGCTGCCACAGTGGCATCATCACCCGCCCCGACGCTTTGATTGTTTTCTCCGCCGCAGCAGAAATGCACCAATTAATATGCAGAGAGTGAGTGAGACAGAGACACACACACATACACACACACACACGCACAACACACAAAACAAAAAAAACCCCCAAAAAAACAGCCGTGAGGGAGGGAGACAAGGAGGGAGGTGTGATGGAGAGAGAAGTGAGGGGGGGGGCAGAAGAGATGGCACAGAGAGGGGGAAAGAATAGGAGAGATGAAATGAAAGATGAGGGAAAGTGTGTGTGTGTGTGTGAGAGAGAGAGAGCGAGAGAGACAGAAAGAGGGAGAGAGATGGAGTGAGATAAGGGGCGAGGGTGGAGGGGAAGGGAGGGCGTAGATGGAGGGGATGAAATCTGATAGATGTTTGAGTAAAAACAAGAGAAGGAGAGAAAGAAAAGAGTGAGGGATGAGGCTGAGGTGAGGAGGAGGAGGGGGGATCAATATGTACATATTCAGTGAGATATGGTGGGAAATCAATTGAGAGGAGGGGAGGAGGAATTGATTCGGGAGGAGGAGGAGGAGGGAGAGGTGGAGATGTGGGGGTCACAAGGATGGAGGGAGGGAGGAAGGAGACGACGGAGGAGGAGTGCAGAGGTGGAGTGATATGTGGCTACGGCTGCTGTCCTTTTTGTCGCAGTGTCAGGGTATTGATACTGTAATACACTCCCACCCCCCGACTCACACTCACACACACACACACTAACACACACACAAACACGCACCATCACCCCCCACCACCCCTCACACCCCCATCACAATGCTGCCGTGACAACGGCTGTCGCGGCGACGCCTACTGGCACAATGCAGCCACAATACTGAGGGCACTGAAGCATCACACACACACACACACACACACACACACACACACACACACACACACACACATACTCTGAGAGAGACAGAGAGAGCAGAGCAGGCCAGAGAGAAAGAAAAAAAGGAGGGAATGAAAGAAAAAAAAAGGGGGAGGAGAAATATAAGGAGGGAGAGGTGGAGATTAAGAGGGAGGTAGGAAGATGGATGGATAGAAAGGGATGGAGATGGTGATGGAGATGGAGAGGAAAGAGGGAGGGGAAGGGTAGGGGACATGGATTGATGGAGAGACAGGAGCGAGGGAGGAAGGGAAGGAAGGAAGGAAGGAGGGAGGGAGGGAGGGAGGTGGAGGAGAGATATGGTGGGATAATATTACATGTGTAAAACGCTGGAGGGTGTGTGCCCATAGAAACATGTTTAATGGCTTTTATGATTGCGGGGAAGGTTGTGTGAGGTGTGTGTGTGTGTGTGTGTGTGTGTGTGTTTTTTGTATGACAGAGTGATGTATGCACTGCATGTGTGCAAACAACAAGGTGTTTATGTGAATCCATGTTGGGTAACAAATACAATATGCGATGATCCATATGTATTTATATTTACACTGCACATACCTGTGTCTAGACAGTGTTTGGTGTATACACATGTAAGCATGAACGCACCTGTGTAGGGTTCATGACATCATACTGTAGGAATTTTAGGATATATTGTCAATAATCGGTTATGTGTCATGATTTTCTATCTATTTTATGTTGTTATTTTTTCTACTTTACAATAATAATATAACATAGTCCGGGTTTTAGTTTATGTTCTGCCACTTAAAAATCTTTTTCTGGTTAAATGAAGTTGAAAAAAAAGGTAATTGATGAATTTGATATAATGCTGTTACAATAAAATACACACAAATCATGCTATAAACCTGAAAATCGGTGTTCATGGGCTTGTTTAAGAGGTCATTTTGGTGGCAGTTTGTTCCTAAGCGGTTTAAATCTTTGGTGTCAAACTTGTATTCAAAGAAGAAAAAAAAAAAGAAAAGAAACTAAAATAAAAATACACACACTGCCTGCTCTGACCTCCCTTTGCTAAAATGTCTGCGCCGGCATATTACTGTATCTCCCCCCAACATGCACTCTCATTTACAAAAGAAACGCTTGGCTGGCTGCCTATAAGTCAGTTTATCCGCGTGAGATGACCAACGTCCCTCTTTTTCTTTCTCTTTTTTTTTCTCCCCCCCCTCACACTATCTCATACAGTGTGTGTGCGTATGATCTATAGTTCCCTGCCTCCCTCCCTCCCTCCATCACCCCCTCCCCTCCCTCCCTCCCTCCCTCACCCTAACCCTTCTTAATATGATGTAAAAAGCTAATCGCATGCAAATGTCTGTTGTCCCGGTAACCGGGCCTGAAAAATCCCTTTGATGTTTCCCCCGACTCATTCTCTTCACGTTCTCTTTGTTCGCCACAGTCTCGCTGCTTTGTCAACATCCCCCCTTTTACCCCGCTCGCTCTCTCTCCTTCATCCATTCTGCAGCTCTCTCGGCCCTCTCTTAGTTCTCTCCATTAGAAAAAAAAAAAAAAGTTCTAACTCTACTTTGTGTCTCCCTCTTTCTATAAGCCCCCCTCTCTATTCTTCTTCTCTTTTTTTTCGTGCCTCCTCTCCCCCTCGTGCTCCTGCTCTCCCCTTGACTGTGCCTCTCTGTCTGTCTGCCCCTTCGCCCTCGCTCATTTCCCATCATTCCCACCTACTGTCTCCTGTCCTTCTCCTCTGTCGCTCCCTCGCTCTCTCCCTCAGTTCTGCCCCTTCCTGTTGCCCCCTCCTCCTCCTCCTCTTTGCCCACCCTTTATCTCTCATTCCTCTCTCCATGTCCCTCACATGCACAGATGGACACACACACTCATGCTCTCAAACTGCCCTCCCCTTCTTTAGAGAATTTGATCCCTGGAACTATTTGATATGGCGCTGCACTGTAGTTATCTAATCATTCTGGTTTTTGTGAGGCCTGGTGGAGGCAGCAGCACAGCTGGCTTTCAGAGAAGAGACCCCACTCATTACAGCAAGTTTGAGGTTAGAAGGTTACAGGCCTCGTTTTTTGAGGTTAGACCTGCTACATGGTTCGAGCACAACCTTTAACCTCCCCTCCTTAAATCTCTTCCGAGAGGTTTGGAGCTTCCATCCAGTTTTAATTCAACACAGAACAGTAAAAAAAAAACAAAAAAAAACAGTCAAAGTACAATTATCAAGTAAGCATAACATGCATTTCCAACATTCCTTCAAAAATTGTAAACATCAGGCAGAGTTTGTCATAGAAAAAGAGCAGAGAGAAAAGTTTCTATACATTAATACTGCCTTGCTATGGCATACAAAAGTGAGGGATTCTGCATATGACAATCTATACTGCAGTAAGAATGAAAGATGGTGTTCATTACATTGCTTCCAATATAACGCAATGTACCAAACAGCTAAAGGCTATGAAGTATACGGGGGTTTTCTCCAAGCCAACAAATTACATATTGATTCAGAAACGGCTCAATAGCCATTTGCAATTTCTGAATTTGGATGCAGATATGAAACGTGCTAAATCTGATAACGGCGACAAATGGCCACTGCTGTCTGCAGACACAAGCATGACCTCCCGCTGCTGCCGACTCTCGCTACCTGATGGTTTCATATTGTACCTTAAGCATGATATTGTTTGATAAACACGCTATACAATCAAACCAGTGAGTGGATGTTTGATTGGTTTTACCGGCTCCATCTTCGCTGTCATGAAATATGAACTACATCACTGTATGAAATATGGAAACAGTTTTTACTGCTGCACCATAACAAAAAAATGACAAGTTCTAGATATCTTGTGCATTATTTAGTACATATTCAGTGCTGTCATGTATATGGAAATTTTCAGTTTTGAGGATCTGAATAAAACTCAGTGTACAGTGTAACATGTTTTTCTATTAATGGATCCATTAGTAAGTTTGGTAGAGTGGTAGAGGTTAAGTTGCTGTTCTACAGAAGTGGAAGTTATTTTTATCTTTTGTTCCATTAGTTTTGAGACACGATATCCGAAAGGAATGCTTCCATGTTTTTAGAAATGTGCTTACTCACTTGTCAAGAGTTAGATAAGGAGACTGATACCACTCTCCCCTCTCTCTGGACAACATGAATACACAGGCAAGAGTCAGTTAGCTTAGTTTAGCTTAGCGCAAACGAGTGGAAGCAGAGGGAAACAGCAAGTTAACTCTGTCTGAAAGTAACACAATCCATCTGCAAAGCTCACTAACAAACACATCTCTCCTTCACTTGGCCTGTTTATCAAATTTTTAGTGTAAAATTGATACGCTTTGGTTTTACCTTTGTTTCCAGTCTTTATGCTAATTTAATCTAACCAGCTGGCTGTAGCTTTACTCCACGGACGTTGGATTGGCATCATCTAACTCATATTTAAAGCATATTTCCTAAAATTTCAAAGTTGTGAAGGCGGTAACAAATTAACGTTAATGACATTTTTCAGTCCTTTAAATGCGTTTTAAGTTTTTTTTAAATCGTATTTCAAAGATTTTAGCTAACAGCAGATAATGCAAACATTAGCCAATAATCATAGGTTTGTACGGATTAAACAAACAAGATATAGCCTAATGTGTTAATTGGTAAGACTTAGATGCTGGCAGGTGTTTTTTTTTGTTTTTTTTGTTACCCTTGGACAGAGCCAGGCTAGCTGTTTCCCTCTGCTTCAAGTCTTTGTGCTAAGCTAAGCTAATTTAGCTTCTCCTTTAGCTCTTGCAAAGAAAGTGCAAACTATTCCTTTAAAATTTAGGGTAAAGCAGTTCCCTGACATCACAGCTGCACCATGTCAAACAGTCTAATCTTGAAATGGAATAGGAAGTCATCTTTGATTACATTACTTCTTTAAGAACAGTCAATGTAGTTCATGTCTTCTCGCTGCAAGCACAAAACCAGTAAAACCAGAATATAGCACATCGAACAGACCCACCTTTCTCCATTTTATGGAGAGCGCCTTCCAAGTGGGTAAGCTTAGACTAAATGTAACGTCAATACCTCTTTGTACACAAATCAAAATTGCACATACACCCATTTTATACTTTGGAATATAGAGTATGGCATCTTATATTAAAAGGTATAATGTTAAATTCATAATCAGTTCTCATCAGTACACTGAGGAACAGTTTTAAGGCACCATGTTGATGACATAAGTTACACTTTAGAGACTAAATACAATGTCGCCTTTAGATTCTTACCACTGTTAATAAAAACAATACCATTAGCTTAACAGGGACATATAGCAGTAAGATATGATACTGTAAGATGTTTCCATTCATCATCAAGGCAATTCTCACTGTATGTGTTGAGATGCAACCTTGCCTGTCGTTGATTTAGCCACTGTGCCAGGCTCTAAAATGGCCACAGTGAGTATGTGTGAGCATGTGAATGTGAACAGTGCTTCACTGTCTCATAACAATAAGAATGACTGCATGTGTTGAGGGACACTGTGTGTGTGTGTCTGTATTTGTGTATGTGTGTGTGTGTGTGTGTGCATGCTCACACCACCCCTGCCTCATTTACATAGATGCAATCACACCTAGCCTATGCCACGCATTTTTACACAGGCAGGGAGAAAAAAAAGAAAGTCTACAGTAGTCCATTCAGCGTTGTGAAAATGACAAAGTACATAATACATTCTAAATCTGCAATCCTACGGTGGATTTACGCCCTGCATATTACTTCCTGTTTATTATCAGATGCTGGAGCATGTGATGCGTACAGTCAGCCAGCCAGGCAGTCAGTGGTTCAGACCAAGTGGTTTGGCCTAGTGGGGAGCTGCAGGGCAGACAATGGCCGCACTGTGTGGCTGAAGTGCCTTTGGTGTCAATGACTCTGCCAGCAACTGAGACTGGCAGATCCAAAATGGCGGAGTGCAGAGAGCCCTGCTGGTGCTTGTCATGCTTTAAACAGGGCAGTTTTGATCCTTTTTGGATGCAGCTTTTCTTCGAGGGGTTCGTATCAGAGCTGTTTAAAACGAGAGAAAGCAGAGCAGAGCTACTCCGGCTAATCTGCTGGCTTTTTATTTGTTTTAAGGGGGTGAAGGGGGCAAGGGGGAAAGGGGGAAGGAGAGCAAGCATGTGGGAGAAGTTCAAATAGAGTCCGAGGGTCTCTCTTTTTTGTCTTCTTTGCCCCCCGAGGTCCAGTTTGGCTCGCCCACAGGTGGAGTAGAGATGCTTAGAAAGTCCAGGGTCCAGTTTCTGATTGTTACAGGAAGAGAAGGAGGACGCAAAAGAGAATAAAATATTAACACTCCCTACAAAGTGGGTTTTATCTTTACACAAATCCTTCTTTCAGAAGAGAAAAAAAGTGAGGAAGGTGTGAAATCAGAAAGTGAGCAATGCAGCGACGCAGTGACATGAGCAGCAGACGTGAAGTGAGCAACAACAGAAAGGAAAAAAGATGAAAGAAACATGGACTAAACAGAGTAACTTACTCTTATTGCGATGACAGCTACACAGCTGTAGAGGGAGACTGACTCTGAGGAGGGAGAAAGAAAGAAACAGTCACATCTTATATTCTGCGCTAAAGTGTGCGTGCATATTAAAAGTGTGCGCGTACGTGTGCACAGCGAGCGGCAATCCTCCCTCTGTTGTTGAATATGTGCATATCGCTGTCTGTGTGTTTGCCCTATCTGTTTTGGCTGCGTGTGTCCGTCTGTCTGTCAATCTGTTCCCAGCGCAGTCTGTTTGCCAATCTGTCATATTCTGTTTGCTAGATAAGGAGATTGAGAGAATGCGTTTGTGCGTGTGTGTGTGCGTGTGTTTGTGTGTGTGTGTGTGTGTGTGTGTGTGTGTGTGTGTGTGTGTGTGTGTGTGTGTGTGTGTGTGTGTGTGTGTGTGAACAGAGCAAATTAATTTAAACTCTACCGTGGAGATGCCAGTCAGGTATTTCTGTTTACTTACAGCTAAGAAGATGCACGCATTCTGGCTTCCTTTTACTAACATGTAGAAAAGCTTTTGCTGTTTGAAGGACACTTTTTATATAAAACACCTCCATGAAACTGTTCCAGCTTCAGCCGTCTGATGACTTCAATCATCTCAGACAGAGGTTACATAAATACAGCAGACATTTTCATATAGGCCTTAACGTACAGTTTTTAGCAGACACGTGGGAAGTCTTGTGAAACGAGGAGCCTCAGGAGCTAAATCAGTGATGAAAAGTCTCTTTTGTGAAAATCCTGTTTGCAAATCCACAACAGCTGCAGAACATTTAGGATTAATTTTCTATTTTGCATGGATAACAAAACACTTGAGCAAAAATCTTCTCTTATGTATAATGTATAATACATCAGAAAAGAGACAAAAGGGATTGTGCTGGAAAAAGGATAAAACCCAAATGGGCTTCTTACCTAAAAAAAGATTTGCGCCTGAAAATCAGGCAAATTAGTGCAGATTGGAAAATGACAAATTTATGGCGTCTGGGGTCTAAGACAACGTCTCCAGTTTGGGAACCTCTGTTGCACGTCATCCCTACTTCCTCTGCCCTAATTTCTTGTCTGAACTGTCCACTACGGGGAGATGTGCAGAAGCAAGTACTTTATTATTACTAATGATAATATTGGGTCATTTTTTTGCCCTTATTAAAAAGAAATAGTCGACAGATTAAAGGGAACAAGGGAGATAAGAGTCAAGGACGGTCTGGATTCAAACCAGGGGACATTGCAGTTCATGGTTGACGTCTTAACCTCTAACCAACAGGGACACCCCTGGGACTGTCTGTCTCATTAGCCCACTCTGTCTCATCTTGCTCGTTTTTGGAATAGTTAGGAAGCCAACGAAACAGAACTCAGTTTAAACACCAATAACATCACAACAAAGGAATGTACTGCTGTGTGAAAAAATGTAACATTATTATTATAATGGTTGTAGCAGCAGGAGTCTCATTTGCAGGGCACTTCACTCGCATAGTTCCTGGGCCATCAGAAAGCCAGATCAGGGGCGTTTTGTGAAATGCAGGTAAAGTTCCCACGTTCCTTTTAAAAACCCTTATAAAACAGTCTGTGGTTCCAGTGGGAAAGAAAAGCCCAGCTAACCCTCAGCAACTCATTTCACATTCCTCACATTACAAATCTATATTTAAGCATGGAGAAGGGTTTGGGTCATTTCTCCAAATACAAACTGTGTTCGTTCACTTTTGAAATTGCTAGATTGTGTGATACGGGCTTACACTTTGAACTCACCTGTGAGTAACTTGTTGATCCAGAGCTTCTCCTGGGGTCCCTCCCAGACGCCGGGGATCCCCCCTCCTTCTGGCTGCCGACAGAGGAGGAGTCTGAGCAGCTACTGTGGACTGAGAGAGAGAGAGAGAGAGAAAAAGTGTGTGAGAAAGAGAGAGAGAGAGAGAGAGAGAGAGAGAGAGAGAGAGAGAGAGAGAGAGAGAGAGAAATGGTTGTGGTTTAACACACAGTATATCCAGCAGGTTGTAAACACACTTATAATACAAATTTTGCTTTCAGACATGATGTGATTGCATGGGTTGTTTTCCATTTACATTAGGCATTGTGTGTGTGTGTGTGTGTGCGCGTGCGTGTGTGTGCACTTTTATAATGTAAAAATCACCGTGTCAAAATGTTTTCCTGAAATTAAAAATGGAGGCCGAGCGGGGACGGGAGAGACAAAGAGAGAGGAGTCAGAGTGAGAAGGCATTTTTCTCATCCTGTTCAATGAATTTCTAACACCGTGCTCTGTCCCAGAGGACAATTCATGCATTGAAATCCTGAGCTGCTGCACTCAATGAGACACCTGGTGAGCAGTATGTGCATTACACTCAGCTATGCATGGGAAATCACCCTGGCTCTAAGGCAGCAGCAGCCTTTGGAGACTGGGTGGTGCTTTAAATTGGGTGTTTTTATTTAAATTGCTCATATTCTAACCCTGTGGACGGATCCCTCTTCTTAAAGGGAAAACTCTGATCTTCTTATATGATTATATACCATCAGCCTGTGAATGTGTGTGTTCCAGGAGTTCCTTTGTGACACAGATCGTAACTTTTCTTCAACCTGCCTCTGATGGTTCTATCGCATTTGGTAATTTTCTGCCTTTTTCCGGCAGAATAATGTCTGTACTCAGTGTGTTCAACAGGGAACTGTTTGAACCTGTTGCTGATTATACGTGTAGGTGGAGAGAGCGCTAATGTTGCTGATAGCATTAAGTAAAAGCAAGATAATGACAGTCTCTTACTCTTTTTTTTTTTTTTTGGTTGTTCTTCATGGACTTTCATGTAATTGACTGATTTCTCTCATTTTCATGTTGCTGCCTGACAACATATTCCTGCTTCAACATTATGTCTGTGACCAAACTCTCCTCAGAAAATATCTCAATGTTTAGACATTTATGTACAGCTTTTACATTTACATGGTTAATGTTGTAACAATTATATTATTAAAGCAGCACTTCCCATTTTCTAAATATTTAATTAAACGTCAATGCGAAATGTGAAAGATTTGATGAAAGATAGCTTGTAATAACAAACCCACATGAAAGTTACCACCTAACGTTTTAGCTTGTTCCAGCTCATTGTTTTGGTTTTACCCACATCCCAGAATGACACTTAACAGCTGACAAAGCTAGCAACTAGTGAACGCTAATAGTGGAACGAAAATAGCCTGATATTTTAGTCATGAATCAATGAAAACCAAAATACAGCTAAAAGCAAAGTGAAAATTGGACTTATATTCATCGGCCGGACACAAAAATGACTCACAATCAACAAGACTGTCGCTGTGTGTCTGCTGGGTGTGTCAACAGTAGTGGTGGTAAGATGAAGCTTCATGAAGCATTTAAACAGTCCAGCAAAGTGGTTTGAGAAAAGGTTCATTTCTTTGATGCTTCATGTTAACAGAGCGACATCTACTGGCCAGAATGTAAAACGGGCGACTACGATACAACCGCATGTATATTACAAACTATCAGCATAAGTGAAACCATGATTGTACCTTCATTTCTAAGCATACCTTTATAGTAATTCCTGTAAAAGGAATAAACATATGTCCTTGAAAAAATATATTTCAATAAACTTAAAGCATCCATAATAATGTTTCACTACTATGCTTGTACTTTATTGGGAGAAATAAGAGCAAAGTGTCTGAGAAGTCTTAGTTTTCCCTGGTGGATCCTTTGCAAATGCAACCGGCCAATGTGTGTTCAAAACAAAAACTATAAAAGTCATAATTTCTCTCGGAGGTCTTATAGTCAAATGTCACGCCCGTTCCTTAATTCGAACCGCGACCAAAAGCAGTCAATGTGGTAGGCTACAAAAGTGAGGCGTCACATGTCGTCACTTACGTCATACGTCTAAAATGATACACGCGTCAACCATAAAAAGCTCAGCTGTACTCGATGTTCACTCAGAAGCCTTGACGTCTCACATGCCATCACTAATAAAGAGGCAAGTGTTGTGTTTAAAGTTTGCTCCACTGCCCCCTAGTGGCCAAGTGGAAGTTCAAAGCGATGAAACCTTAATATATATAAAACAAAAACTTCAGGAATCAGTTTTACATTAGTTACGTGTTGCTTGGAACAAAAATATTAAGTCGTATCATCTTTGCATTAGCTGAAAGTAAATACAGGAGTAAAAAATACAGAAGAAATACAAAGAAAAATCTGCCTTAGGTGTTTTAACATCACAGCAGTGTTCTTCACTCATGGATTCAATATAAAAACCCAGACAAAGCCACGGTTAAACGGAGACATGGGACTGAAAGGTTGTGATGGGATTTGATCGTGGTAGATGTGAAATGTGTTTCCATAGTCAGGCTTCTTGACTGCGCTCCATATTCTCTGCAGGCACGTCACAGCTCTTCAGAATTTCTCAGTGTGAGACAAATATCAAAAATTCATAGAGTAGCTCGGGGGCGCAAGATAAAAAAAAAACATGTACCACATTATTACCTTGTCACATGGGGAGATACACCCAGGACCCGTTTTTGTTTCCTGTCCGTAATCTGAGGGCCACATCACTCTCAGCTCAGAGAGCACATTTGAACGATCCAGTAATCCAATCTGGTCACATAAAACCCTCCGACTTCGTCTGAACTGAAAGCCGACTCAGAATGTGTGAGGAGAGAAGTGGCGCTCAAACCTGAGTGTCATCTGATCACTCAGTTTCTCCCAAACATGACAACTTCATGTTAATGATGCACCTATAGTTAAATCAAATGACACAAAGGTGCACTTGTCCTTTAAGAATTTAATCTTTAAAACAGTTTCCTCATTAAAAAAACATTTCCGTTTCAAATATTTGATGCGAATGCTTTTTCTTCCCGTGCAGTTACCCGAAGCACTTATGTGCCTCTGGTACCTGAGGCATCCCACACACACTGTGGAAGTATTACAGATGTGTTACAGCCTTCTCCAGCTTACCTCTGTCATTGAGACTGTAGATGGATTCCAGCTCTGAGCCTGGAGTCCCTGTCGCGTCCAGCAGCAGCTTACTGGAAATTCCCATGCAGAGTGACTCCTTCAGACACAGCTCTGGGAGAGGGGAGAGGGAGGAGCAGGGAGGAGAAATCATTTAAAAATACAACCTCCATACTGCTTTTTTTTTTTTTTTTTTTTTTTTAAGGGTATTTGCAAGTTGTGTTCATGTGAGTACTTTTAGTGTTTTAAGGGAATAAGACAAGTTGTCAGAGGGTGAGGAAAACACCCTGTTTATTGTCTGGGTAGGTGAGAACAGTACCGTTTGAGCACCAAGTAACTGCGCCAAAAAATGTGTCAGTCCCCTTTTTTTTTTTTTTTTTATGCCAGCTGCAGTGCATCTTGTCTGGTGTGATACTGTAATCTAAGCCAGCTACAGGAAGCGACACTGAGATGCAAGGTTTCATGGATATGACATGTGATAGCCAGCAGTTCTTTGTGCTTTGGAAATCTGGGCATAAATAAATGAACAAAAATCAAACAGGAGACTGGACCGGTGCAGATATTTTTATCTGTTCTTTACGCACAGGAAAGGTAACTAAGATTAAGTTACACAGAGAGGAATCGGCTTTGTTTAGTGTCCTTGCCAGCCAATTGTGAGTCCATGTGACTTTTATACAGTTCCCCTTTTCTTTACAACCAAATTTAAAAAAAAATAAAAGCTTCAACAGCTAAACCATCAACTAACAGAACCACCTCCACTGTGTTTGGGGCCACATGACATTGCTGGGATTCAGGTTGAAAGCTGAGAATGTGACCTTTAAACTTCCTGCTTTACAACCAGTGGGTGCAGAAAATTAGGTGACTTTTCACTTTGAACAAAAGTATTTTTAACTTCCTTAAATGTTCCTTATTTACACTTTTCTGGTGTTTTAAGTGTTTATCCATAAGAAAATATATTTGTGGTTTTTAGAAAACAAAAACCATGTAGTTTTACATCTCCTCTCTCAGGCTTCTCTCTGGAGCGCTAGTAAAATCAGCTCGGTGAGCCAATCAGAAGAGAGAATGCTCTGAGCTTCTCTTCTGATTGGCTCACCGTTTTCTTGGTGATTGAATAAAAACATAGCAGATTTCGGGTAAAACACTCAGAGAAACCAAATCCTGCAAGGTTTGATGGTCAGTACAGGTGGGCGGGCATGGCTGTGGGCTGTGACTGTATAGTTGTGACATCACAAAGTTACAGATGTCCTGATGGCTTGTTTTAGGGCTCAGTTTCTGAATACAGGTTGTGTGCATTTCTCTGTGGACTGAGCAATTTGATACTTTCACAGTATTAATATAGAAGCTAAAGCTGCTTTATAATCAAACAACACATGGACATCTACCTTTATATAATATGGGACCTTTAAAGAGCAGGCCATTCATGTAACACTGTCAATTCATGACGGACAGAAAGATTAAAATCAATGCAGACGATCCAGGGAAATATTTCTTTCTTGTCAAAACTTGGTGCCTACATTACCCATAATGCAACTCAAACAGTTCAGCGGGAGAGTTCGGTGGTATATAAGTGGCTGCTAATGGCACCCTGAGCCGCTGGGCCTCAAGCGGGGACCAGTGAGGATGTTTGGACAGCTGTAGCTCAGGAGGTAGAGCGGGTCGTCCACCAATCAGAAGATCAGTGGTTCGATTCCCGGCTCCTCCAGTCTACATGTGGAAGTGTCCTTGGGCAGGATGTTAAACCGCAAACTGCCCCCGATGTATTGTGAGTGTGTGTGATAGAAAAGTGCTTAATGTATAGAAAAAATCTCCGTGTGAATGTGGCTTCTAGTGTAAAGCACTCCGAGTGACAAAGTGCAGTCCATTTACGTCACTTATTTATCAGGCTTTCACAAGCTTCTTTCACATATGCAGCAGTATTCTCCTAATCTGTGCACTTTCCCCTTCATATTCTGTGCCACACATGTAAAATTGTGAAAACACCACTCGTCTGGAGAGAGTGTAGTTGAGTTGAGGCCTCTGGAGTCGAAGGTCGTACGGTACCTGTGTTGTTGATGGCATGTGTCCACAGCAGATGAGCAATGTCATGAGTCCAGGCCTGCTTGCCCTCCCTGTCCTTCGCTTGCAGCGTGATGCAGTCTTTGGTTCGCGGAGCCTGACGGACCCAAAGTTCAAACTTGAGTCCGTCCTCGCCGACGCTCTGAGTCAGACCCATCTCACCTGTCTGCAGGGAGAAAACACGGAGGTGTTAAAGTCAACAAATGAACTGAAACAGAGAAGAAGGAATGGAAGGAAATCTAACTGGAATGCAGAGTGTGCTGCAGAAAAGTCAATTTGAAAGTGAAATAAAGTGATGGGATGAAACACAGAGAGCGTCCCAGTCATCAGTGTTGTCTTTGCAAATGACAGCCAATAACCTCAGACTCACTTTGTCTACATTTGTTTTCAGTTTAATCAAAGCAGAAAGTGAAAACCCTTCAAACAGAGAGAGAGAGAGAGAGAGAGAGAGAGAATGAAAATTGGAGAAGATTATGCGAGGCGGTGTGTGTTGGTGTGTGAGGGCTGTGCACCTTGATGCTGTGTTTGTAGCTGTAGGCGATGCGTCCTGAGCCGGTGCTCTTCTGTTTGGTGAAGATGACGACGTGCTGGTAGAGGAACACGTTCCTCACACCTGCCCGCTTCCTGCGGGCTCCCCCGCACACCGTCAGCTCACCCTGCCGCACCAGCTCGCCACGCTCCGCCACGGGGATCTAACATCACACATTATACACACACACACACACACACACACATTAGGATGCACTTATCGTGGCCTTAGGCTCAGGCTCTAGGCCTTCATCTGCATTTCCATCTCAATTTCTATCTTAAGAGGCCATTTATCCTTGAACTGAGTTAAAACCATGTTTGTTTGTTTTTTGCCAGTGGCTTGAGTAATTTCACTTGTTTCCAATTCTGGTTCATTAATTAAACTGAAAAAAGTAACAATATGTTGGAAAGAAACGCAGATTGTAATGAACAACAACAGGTGAAATAATGTAAGACCAGACGTGCAGAAAAGAAAAACATTTTAAAGGGCCAGTAAGTGGTTTTGCTCTGTAACAACTGTTACACATTTGACGGTCCTCCACAGGGTTGCTGACACTTTTATTAACCGACACGAGCTGTAATAGTTTTTTTTTTTGTTTGTTTTGGAACAAAATCTCAAACCCTCCTTCCTTCACCTACTCAAATTTTCAGTCTGGAGTTGCGAGACATTTTCAGTTACAAAGACTGAAAAGCTTTATTCTCAGTTCAATAAAAGATAGGACAAAGGAGTATTATTATGACAGTGCCTTGCGTGGTGACATATTCCCTCTTCACAAGGATGCTTCTTTCTGCTGGATCTTTGCTCTAATTGGCCGGCTGACTCATGCCTTTTGTAAAAATGTGACTTTATTGTTCACGTCAATTACAGGGCGAAGACTTTGCTGCGCTGTTTGCGACTCCTACCAGAGGCAGAGAGAGGTTGATAAAAGTCATAGGTTATGTAATGCTCCTTAAAGATGCAATGCTAGACGTACAAACAAACAGCAAACAGGTCGGCAAACATTTGCTCCAGAGTAACCGCTCCGGCAATGAAATTAAAAGGGCCGATAATTTACCGGCAAGTGGTGACACGGAACTTTATTTTTAAACCTCTAGAGATGTGTGGGTCATGATATAAGTGATGCTTCACGCATATTATGAACACCCACACCCACACCCACCCATAAGCACACACACACACACACACACACACACGCCTGCACTTATAGGCATTTTACTTGGAGAGCTGTTGCAGCGTGATTTGAAGTAGCTCAATAGTGTTTGTGCTGCCGTAATCTCTCCCTTCGCTCGAAAGGGGGAGGAGAGGAAAGTTGTGTGGCTGTGTGTGTGTGTGTGTGTGTTCGTGCGTGTGTGTGTGTGTGTGTGTGTGTGTGTGTGTGTGTGTGTGGGAGTTGAACATTTGTCTCTCACGACCAGCTCTGAGTGATACTGCTGTGTCAGAGGAGCACAATATGGGGCAAGTAGATACTGTGTTCCCTGACATTGTTTGATAAAGGTTAAAGCTGTTTTTTTCAAATCCACATTTAACTGGTACGAAAGTGTTTCTTTGTAGTGGTCTGTCTGAGGAAACGCCTTCTTTCCTCCCACTTCTTCCTCCCTTTGTACGCTACTCTCCTCTATCTGTGATGTGAGCGTGATAAAAGAACACTTCACTGTCTTCAGTTCAAGTCTTCATTGACAAAGACACAGGATTTTATGGAGCACAAATGTTTACACCTACAGTATTTTCCCCTGGATTTTGTGTGTGAACACACCCCAGAAGTTGTTGTTTCCTAATGACAATTAGGAACACTGACAATGAACACTGTGTTGAAATGGTCAAGCCTCATAACATCTTCCAGTAGTTGGAAAAATTGGAGGAAATGCAAATGAGGTTGTGATTATGCGCTTCCACATAATTCCTTTGAAGTACATTTAAAATGTGGTTAACCTAAAGAGTATTTGTACTATTTTATATTCAAAATAAATACCGTTACATCCCCTTCTTGAAAAAAGTAAAACCTGTAAATAATGAGCCGTAGATAAAAGGTGCAACAGTGATAACGATTTCATGTCTTCCACCGGCCTGACCTCATCGAGATGACTTAGTTTCCCTCTAAGAAAAGAAAGTGGGACTTGATTCACAGTTGCAGAGTCATAAACTGGGACAGGCATTCTCACCGGACATCCGGCGATGAGGTCACTGGCCCTGAGGTCCTCGCCGTGCCGCTGGGCGTGTCTCAGGGTGGAGAGGGCGGAGTCGGAGGCGGGGTTTAACCCTCCCAGCTCCTCCACGGCCTCGCAGTACTGCTCCAGTCGCTGAGTGGGAGCCTGGAGACAGTGAGGGAAGGACAGAGGGGAGAGGGGGGAGGCTGCGGGGAGTTTGGACTGCGGGAAGAGGGGAGATGCGAAAGAAGGAAGAGGAGATATGTTAGACCTGATCTCCGTTTACTGTCGTCTCCAGTCTCCACACCTGTCAGTATAATGCGATACAATTCCACAGCAGCACAAACTGCAGCCTCCAAAGCAACCAGACAGTTGGAACCTAATAAACCGCCAACTGACCCTCGAATTATCCCACAATGCAACATAAGAAAGTAGTGTACAAGCTATCGTCACTGGTCAAGATTTATTAACCATCATGCATTGCACAGATGGACAAAAAAAAGCCATCAGACACACAATGTAGGTGTGTTGACAAGTGAAAACAAACAAAAATAAATGTGTAAAAACAAAAAAAATAAATCACAGAAAAAAGGATTATTATTGATTTTTACTTTCATACACTATATATAAGTTTAATGTGTATTATTCTACTGTATGACAGAGATTAGAAATGACATTACTTACACAAAATAACAATTATCTTGATATTTAACAACACAAATAACAATCAAACTTACATTATATGGTTTATAGTCATGTAAACTATCTAAAATACAGTATGACATCAGAGACCAACCTGTGACTTCTTTATATAAGTGTGTTTAAAAAGTACATTCATAAGTGATGAATAATGAGCTGTTGGTGAAAATGTACAATAACTAAATAGATTTTTTTATGTTAAGCTAATTGTGATAAATAGATACTTGATAATTATTCTTCAGCGTTTAGCTCAAATGTTCTTCCTCTGGGTTTCCTCTAATCACAGAAACCATGTGAAAGTAGCCATGTGCGCTGTTCCTGTACTCATCGTCACGACGATCATCACCACCTCAGCCAAGTGTGATCGCCATCATCATTTAGCCTGAGCACCACCTTTGCATCCATCACCATCGTGATAACCATAAACCCACCTTGCAGCCATAATCCACAGCGAGCTCAAGCTGTTTGGAAGCCGCTGCGGCACCGTGAGCCCACACTGCCTCCTGGTGGTGATATGTTAGAAATGCTCCTTTTTGAGCCTCACAAATCTTAAGCACTGTGATATCTCCTTGTAAAGTCCTCTCAGTGATCTCATGATGGTGTCGATATATTAGTTTTAGTTAATTGTAGCTTACAAGCTCAAATTACTCTCTCCATAATCCGCCTTTAATTGGCTCTTCTAGTATATATTAAACATGTAATTAGCTTTACTGTATACAGCTCATTTTTAATTGCTGCCACTGTTGAGTAAAGCAACTTTAATTGGTTTGTGCTTGTGATGTGTTTTTTTTTTTTTTACTCATAATGATGATCTCACACTGTCGTTTAACAGATTTTCTGAAAAAGACAATAACCAAATCAAAATTTTATGACCCTGATGAGATTAATATTATGTGTATGGATTCAGGAATGTGCGACCATCAGTGGGAAAAATGGGCACTTTTCTCTAATTGAAATGATGTTTTCTTACACTTAAAAAATAACTGGTTAAACTCCTCATATTGAAACTCTTCTCCTGAAATGTCTGTAGACACAAGAAGCCGATGTCTTAGAGATTCAGGGGCTTAAAGTTCCCCTGCAGACATGTTTGAAACAGGAAAAAAATACTCTGCTATGATTAATATTTTGTTTAATGTGGTTTTCCCACATAAATCTACGTTTAACTCCTCATTGAGAGATTCCCAATCCCCCCACCACCGCTGCTTGTGCTAAGTCGTGCGGTGAAAGAGCAGTGCGCATCAAGATGGTTAGCGTAGGAAACATCAGAGAGACTCAGTCACATGTTTTAAGCCTCAGTCAGACCCAGACTCAGATGAGGTTGTTGGAAGTTGTTAGCTTGTATCTGGCAGTGGCTGATACAGTGTTAGTGGTTGTGCTAATGCAAACTTTCGCTCTCTGTACTGACAAGGTTTCAGGTTTATTTTGCCCGACCCCTCGTAACCGCAAGTTGACAGGATCGGTTCCTTAGGTTTATGGCTGTCTGAATCCGTTTATATGAGACCGTCGCTGGTTCACTGCAGTTACAAGGTGGAAATACTCAGTCATGGCGTTGACTGCCTGTTTCGCTCATGATATGTCTTGTATTATAATTAGACAGCAGAGACATGATGAATCCTACCTTAAAGAAGTCGGCAGCCTGCGTGACCAGTGGAGAGTCCAGTTCTGGTTTAGCCCTGATGTAGTGGGAGTACTGCAGAAACTGCTCCCGCTGTGGTGAAAAAAGAAATATAAACATAGTGGTTTTGGTTTTGAATATAAAAAAAAAAAAATCTATATATATTTTAATTCCCTTGAATTTTTCTCCTTCTTATTTCCCTGTTCTGTTAAAAGAAAATAAGAACCTGTACCACGCAAGCGATCCAACTAGTACCAAGTCCTCTGACACACAGGAAGTGATTATTTTTTCCTCTAACAAAAGATATATTTAGATATGTTAATCTTTTTATTGTTCAGCAGTAAATGCAAAACTTTCATCTTTCATTACTCGCCTCAAACTCTCAGAAAATCTAATTTCAAACATCTCTTCATAAAAGAACAATAAGGTCCTTAACAAAGTTAATACTGTGTCACTGGAAATAGCTTTTCAAAGTAAAACTACATTTTTCAACGACGTGAGTCTTATTTTTGCATTTTTGGTCCTCCTTGCTAAAAAGTCGTACATTCAGATGTTAAAAACGCTCTGTGTAGTACATCAGTGGTTTCCAACCTGGGGGTCAGGACCACCAAGAGGGACCTGAGGATAAATCTGAAGGGCAACGTGATTCTGAATGCTATAGGGAATAAGAAAAATGTTTTTTTCTTTATCCTTTCTTTCATTTCTTGTTAAATATTGGATAATTATATGTCCTCAGGCCAATACATTTTTTCACATGAATAATCAGAGAAGGGGAAATCAATCTTTCGTGGACCTGCTCACATGAGGGGCCTCTGCGGCTAAAATCATTTCTACATGCATTTAAAAACAATGTATTTTCCCTTGCATTTCACCCTTCATTCCTGGATTTACATACTTACATATTTGCTGAAGCAGTCCTGTTGCAACAAGCTCTGCACAAGAGCACCCTCCATGGCAGGGAGAAGGTTCTGCGAGTGAAAGGAGCTGAGGCTGGCCCAGCTGGGGAAGAGGGTGTCGGCCTTCCCCCTGATGGAGGCTGGGGTGTCTAAGAGCTCCAGCAAAGGGAGGTATGTCTCTTCTACCCCTTTAAGCACAGCCACATACTGCCGCTCTGAACTCAGCATCCTGCACCACAGCAGGTAGAGCTTACTGAGAAACGAGGAGATGAGGAGGAGAGGGGGAAAAAAAATGGAATGAGTACATTTGCAAAAGAGAAACAAATGTGGGAGTAAGAGGAGAAGTGGGAGGGAAGAGGAGGTGGGAGTGAAGACAGCAGTAAGCAATGGACAGAGATCAAACAGTTCATAATGATAAAATTATCTAAGATTGCATGCTGACTGATAAAATCGTTCTCAAACCGACTTCAGTTGTGCTTAAATTATCCATAAAAGGATGAATCACTTCTCCCTTTCGTCTCAGCCTGGCCTTCTCCTAATGCAATTGATAATGTTGGTCTTGTTTTTATAGATCAGAGCCAACTCGGACTTTCTCCTGCTCATTTTCTCACACACAAGCTCCCGACAGAAGAATACACACAAAGGTGTCGCGCTTTAACAAAAAAGTGTTTGAACGAAAGAGAAAAGAGGAAAAAAATGATGCAAAAACAAACCTCTGGGCAGTTGAACCGGCTCTGTCTGTGCCCGTCTCCCTCTCGGTCCTCCCCAGCAGCACGTGTTGCCGTGGCGACCCCGTGTGGTCCACCACCTCCTTGCTGCTGACTTCCACTCCTCGAATCAACACCCCTCCTCCACTTCCTCCTCCTCCTCCTCCTCCTCCTCCTCCCGCAGGAGCACTGCCCCATCCAGGGATAGCTGCAGCCATGCTAGTAGCGATAACCGGGTCAGCTACCGCCCGCCTCCCCAGCCAGGACATGGGGGAGTGACGGCTCACCCCGCCCACTGGAGACTCGGCAGGTTTGGGGGTGGCCGTGCCTCTGCGGGGGGCCAGGAGAGCCTGCAGGTCGAAGCTTGGGTGGCGCTTTCTGGGGGGCTTGGGAGGGAGCGGGGCCTCTGTGGGCTGAAAGGAGACGGATGTTAACATGAGATTAGCGACATTAGCGGAATAAGGTTTAACCAATATTGTGTTTTTTGTGTTATTTTATATCATATTTAACATAGATGTATATTATGAAAGTCAATAGAGAAACTTCATGGAAAAAAAAGATCCAGACAGGAATGTTCATCTTAACATTGTTGCAAAAATCATTCAAAATCCAATATCACCATTAAGTATTTCTGCTCATTAAATGTAGCACTGCCCTCAAAGTTGCCCGTATTTCAGTTAAATCAAAATGCAAACACTTATTATAAAACAAGAACGCATCATGAGAAACATTTAGCCTCTTTCTGTAATTGTTATGCGGTGATGCAAGTGAAATCGAGGACGTTGACAGCAAATTGAAAAAGCAAGTTTGAGATGTTGACCAGATGCACAAGACTGTCTTTGTTATGTTTTGTTTTGTTTTCAAGTTACGAGACAGTGTTTTAAAAACTCGGCTAACTTCCTGAGAGAATTGCTTTAGTAGTCCCATGGTGGTTTTAAATCTAGATGCTAAATTTGAACAAAGACAAAAACAGTTCTGAAGGTTTTGGATTCGATTAATCAAATTCAGAGACAGTGGATAACAATATAAAACTACAGTCTAAGAATACTGGATGAAACCATGTTGGACATACTGTCAATTGAAAAAAGTCAGTGTAATATTTAGCATCAGATATATTTGCCTGGTTATTAAAACAAACAGGAATTACTAAAGAATAGAAAAGAGCAAAATATATCACAGCAATAAAAACAGAAATGAAACTAAATCAACTCACGCTCTTCTTTGCAGGATTCAGGAGGTTCTGCAGGAACTTCCCTCCTCCAGCTCCTCCTGCTCCTCCTCCACTTCCTCCCCCTGCTCCATCTTTCTTATTCCCTTTCTCCTCTCCTATCTTCAGTGTGGAGCAGGTCTGCGGCCTGAACAGCGATGCCAGGGATCCCCAGGACTGCAGCCCCCCCTCACTTCCTCCGGCTCCCAGCCCCCAGTCGCCCTCTCCCTCAGGACCCATCAGGTCCCACAGGCTGCTTGCCGAGGGCATCTTGGGCTTCCCCTGGCCCTGATTCTGGCTCCTGTCAGACTGGAGGAACCGGGGTTTGACCTGCGCTACTGTCCTCTGGTAGCGCTCTACTGTGTGGGTCCAGAGGTCCAGGAGCGCCCCGCCACCAAGCTCTATAGCTAATGACCGGGCGTCCTGGAAACGTGACGGGGGGATGGGAGGGAGGGAGGCCAGAGGGCAGGTGGAAGAAGAGGAAGACAGGGAGGAGGAGGTGGAGGAAACTGCATCACACCACTGGGTGGCCTGCACAGGAGACAGAAAGGAAAGGTGAATCTGATTTGCCCTTAGGAAGATTTGAAACCATTAATGTGTGTTCATGACTTCCTGTGTGTTTAACAGTCTTCCTGTGGCTGAGCTACCTCAGTCAGCGTGGACAGCAGCCTCTGTGTGTTGTCCAGCGTGGTCCAGCAGTCAGACAGACAGTGGGACATGTCTCTCAGCTTCTCCCTCACTGGAGGAAGTCGGATCTGCACTTGGCTCAGGCCTGCCCAGTCCAGCTCGCACCAGCCCTCCAAGTCATTGAGCACTGACAGAGTCTCACTGTGCAGCTCCTAAAGGATTCAGGAAGATCCACTGTGACGTCTGTGCCCCGGAAAAAACCCTCAAGTGTTTACTGTGGAGGCTTGACAAGATAAACTCTGGGAACTCATGACTGGAATAATGGTAACTGTCTCTTTTGCATTTGCCTGCATCCACAAGAATGACACAAATATACTGTACCACTGTGGGCTCAAAACACATCTGTTTACATTTTAAACTTTTAGTTATTGACTCCTCAAGTCTTTCAGTAAGTAACATGTGTGGCTCAAGGGTTCTGCATGGATTCAAAATCTTTGAGTGGTTTTTAACAAGAACCATTTCCCACAAGCCCGAAACTTTTGTGGGTCGAACATACCCAGCTTGACAGCAGCTGTGGCTAACAATAGAGGTCGAAACACGATTACTGTTTGTTTAGACTGTTTGTTTAGATCACTGTTAGAAAGTTAGTGTGCATCACAGAGTGCTGGTGGAGGAAACAGAAGGAAATTCATCTAAAGAAATTAAATGAGACACTGCACTGAACAGCGGCTAGTGCAGCAACTAGTAGCACAGCAGCTAATTCAGCAGCTAGCGCAGCAGCTACTACGGCGGCTAGCACAGCAGTTGACACCAGGACTTTGGCTCTGTATTAAGGATAGTTAAGGATGCAAGAAAAGTAAATGAACTGTTACCAAAACCATTTTTAAAGTCTTTATAGGTAAAATTGCTAAACAGCAGCCACGTTAGCCATAAGTGTTAATTACAGATTAATGGAAAATGCTACAAAGTATAGCGTGTGTGTCAGCAAAGTGACCCAGTAGTATCCGATACACACCAATATCCATCTCTAAATTAGTCATACCCAACATGCTAACATGCTAACGTTAGCCACCACGAAACGAAACAGTGTATACGAATTCAACAATTTATTTGTAAGAGAAATAAGTTTCATTTCTTATTTTAATTGTTGCATATTTTAACTTAAGCCTCTATGTTGAGGAAGTTTATGTGATTATAAAAATTGTTAAAATTATTCTGATGGCATCAGTTTGTGTTTGTAGAGATAATCCTGTTGAGTGTCTCCATATCATTCTTGATACTACCACCACATGGCGCCAGAGTAGGGAGTTAACATGAAAATAATTATTATACAGATATTTTGATTATACTGTTTGTTTGTTTTTTTGTGTGTACAAATATACAACATGCAAACATGTGCGTTCCATGGGTTTTAACAAATTCTGTACCAAAAAAACGAGGAGTCACTCACATTTGCTGTTTCCCTGAAGGTCTTGAACTTCTGCTGCTTGAGGGAGAGTCTGCTGAGGGAGAGAGGAGGGTCCTTGTAATTGTCCAGCTGTGACTGGACTTGCTCAATCTCCTTATCACACTGTGAAATAAAGTCACAGAGGGAGAGAGAGAGAGAGAGGGTGAAAGGAGGACACAACACATTTTACTGTACATGGGGGACAGAGAGAGAGATGAGGGGCGTGAAGCTTGGCAATAAGAAATAGGGGGAATATCCCAGAGTTTGGCGAGGTACGAGTGAGCAACGATCATCTTCTTCCTCCCTCACACACCTTTTCCAGTTTGTCCACCAGCCGCGCCAGTCGTCCCAGAGCTTCCAGGTCGCGACCTCTCTGGTTGGACTCTCGGACGAGCCGATGGAGGGCGTCATCCACGCTGTCGTAGAGTTTCGAGGTCGCAGTGAGGGCCGCTCTGAGAGGACAGAAGACAAATGTTACCAGGAAATCACTGAGGAAGAAGAGAGAAATGTTTCTTTTTTAAAATTTTTATTTAAATTGCATGATGTCAGCCAAAAAACACTGGTAGAAAAGATGTAATTATGGAAAACAAAAAAAGGCTGCAGACCAACTGTCAGGCAACAAAAAAAAAACAAGGAATCAAATCAGCAATAAGACTATGCTTGTACAGACCGAGCCAAAACTCATTACTGGATAGGAACAGCTACAAATACAACAGTCTTTAGATCATCTTTAAGCTGCAGTCAG
Organism: Seriola lalandi dorsalis; assembly: GCF_002814215.2. Lineage (NCBI taxonomy): Eukaryota > Metazoa > Chordata > Actinopteri > Carangiformes > Carangidae > Seriola > Seriola lalandi. The sequence goes on along the minus strand of NW_019525102.1, from coordinate 357,871 downwards.
GCTCAAACAAACAAGCTCCATCGCTCTGTCCTCTGTTTGATGTTCAGCTTTTTTCTTCCTTTTTTTTGGCTAAAAGCAAACAACTTTGTTTTCGTGATGAGGAATATTTTTAACCTATAGCTCATCTTGACAAAATAATCCTTCAATCAAACACAAAGACTTGTGAGGAGAAAGGACCTGCACATCCCTCCTCTGCCCCTAGAGACCGAGCTGCTTGTGTAAGGTGGTTTCTGCATGTCTGCCTAATTACTGTTGTTCTGTACATCATGGCGTCTTCATATCTAAAATAGTCCAACTTCAATAGGCCTGTGTGTAATGTACATCCAAGCTGTATTCAGTCTCATTAGCATCATAACATAAAAAAAGCCTATTATTATCCAGGTATATACAAAAGCACGTTGCTGCTAGAAATAATGATTTTGTAGACTTCTGAATATTATTATACAACTTCTTTCACTAGTTTTCATAATATTTATCAATTCCTTATTTGGAGATGTATTCACTGACTGTGGTAATTTCCAGTGACATTCTTCTGATTGAAGTTGGTGGCGATAATATTCCTTGTAGGGTATAAACATTTATTTTCTGGTACCTGCAGTCTGGCGACTTCTGCGCTAGTCCAGATGCACTATTGGTCAACCCTGCGAGCCAGGCCCCGCCCCTCTGCTGCAGTTCAGTTAACCGTTGGTCGGCCAGGACGCTCACCATGAGCTGCCTGTGTTTGTCGATGCACAGAGGAACCGCCTGAAGAAGACCAACATGCTTATTATGTTTCTGTAGAGGTTTAATTACCAAACCACACGCAGCGAAGTTTGTACTTTGCTTCCATCAGACAGGCACATTACATTTTGTATCATCAAATAAGTGTTAAAAAAAAAAAAGAAAAGCAGAAACAACCTTGATGTTGTCTGGCATTGGCTCCGTGTCCATAGACTGCAGTGCCTCTCCCAGCAGTGAGAGGGCGCTCTCACAACGCTCTGTCAGACTCTCCAGGCTCTGAAGGGGGAGAAAAAAGTAGAAGTGGAATCAGTGATTTGAGATTAGCATTCTAGTTATTCAATCAAAGCAGACATAGAGAGGTCATAGAAAGTACAGGGGACAGGAAAACGGTTTAATCTGTTTGGATAAAGCAACATAAACTGTCTGGGAAAAACCCATTAAGAGTCTTTAAATTTCTTTTCTTTTTTTTTTTTCCTTCCTTCCTTGATTTATCCTGCAGCCCCAGTTCATCATCAATCTCTGAAATCACCGACCCCCACCACACAAGCGCTCTTTCCTCTCCAAACTTTGCTTTCTCCCACTCTACACCCTCCCTTTCAGGGGGTAATATTTTAAGTTTGGCGTACACAAAAGAAATACTCAGAACCTACTTAATCGTAAACATCACGACTTTGTCTACATTAACGAGTGTTATCCTTTTTCACATTTTTATCTTTAACTAGCAAAACCAAAATATGATCATCATCGTGAGAGAAATGTGAAATTTCCTCCTGTTGCTTAGATTTTCTCAGTTGGCACTCGAACAACAAGAACTAAAACAGCGAAATCAAACAGATGGCAGATTTTCACACACAACTTGACACTGGTCTAAATTCTCCAGCTCTGATATTTTATATTTAAAGCTACTCTTGAAATCTATGTGTTCATGCAAGACTCGGGCTGCAGCAACTATTCTCAGAGAGAAAGGCTCTGGATGTGATTCATACAAAAAAAACCCAATCTGATTAATTTAGCAAAAGCACAGATATCAGCCGATCTTAAATGCCTCAAGTGATGGTTTCCTCCTGCTCAGTTTCCCAGAGACTTTAACACACACTCGGGTCAGTAAACCTGGCTGCCTCAGCCGAGAGGATCTGCCATGAAAAATAGAAAAATAACTACTGTATGGAGGTTGTAGAATTTTAGGGTGGGGTGGGGTGGGGGTCTACTTCTTTTATTTAAACAGCAGATTCTCACTAGTCTGAAGGCCAGCCAGTCTGAGTGACAGTGGGTGAACTCTCCGTCCATCTGTGTGAGCAGCTGCTGCTTGTCCACAAACTGCTGAAGGACCCCTGTTCCTCGCACCATGTGGATCTGGACAGAGCAGTACAGGATAAGAAAAAATTACAGACAAGGAAATAACACAGTAAGAAAAAATAATGAGAGATAATAGAAAATGAGGCAAAAAAGAAAACATAAGATATGAGGAGATTGTGCTGTAGCCTTGAGAATATAAACTCTTATCTGCTTTGGTGTGAGCCAATGTCTATATTAATCATGGACTTAATATAGCTGATAATAATTTGTACTCATGGCTACAGATAGACACTTCCTCCTTTATACTGAGAGTCTTACATAATTGTTTTTCAGCTTTCTTTCACAGAAAGGGCTGAGGAAGCAAGTATGTACAAAACAGCCAAACAACAAACTAGATGAAGGAATTTTTTTTGGTGTCAACATCTTTTGGGTGGGATTTCCCTTTGACATGCGAGGTTTTAACGCTGCCAGGTTAAAATACAAACCACATGGCAGGACGAGTTTTCTCATGCATGTGTGTGTGAGACGGATCTCCACTGCTCAATGCAAAGAAAATGAGCTGAATTGCTGGTAAAAATTGTATTATTTGCCAATTCAGGCTTATTTTAGATTCAAGCACAATGTGAAAGTGCCCTCCAGCTGAGAGCATCTGATATTCATCAGGTTTTAGCAGGCAACATAAACAAAACATGGTTTTTGAAATGTTATTTCCTCTTGAACGCTTTTGCATTTCATATATGAACAGTTAATTTGCTAATATTTTCTCACACTGGTTCTGACATGATTTTAAAAGTGTCATGTGGGCATTTTACTTATGTTTTAAGATTTAGACTTGACAACAACAAAGTTGCACTCTGTGTGCATGTGGTGTTGGTCCATTAAATTGTAAACATGTGATTTGTATGAGGTCACCTCTGCTCCTTCTAGATTATGAGGAAGGGACTCCTGCTGCTCTTCCACCAAAACCAGAACAGATCCAAGACCGCCAGGAACCAGCATCTGGAACGCACACGCACAAACACACACACACACACACACACAGACACACACACGCACACAGATGGAGAGAGAAACACACATGCTTCAGCTACTTGATCACATCTGCAGGCAAATTAAAGCACACAAGTAAACATTTAGCACATGTGGCTAAAGATGTTTTGTTTTTGTTTTTTCCTCACCTGGAACGTTTTAAGCGCAGAGAGGCAGAGAGCGGAGGGTGGAGAGCGTCTGCTGTCCATTAACACTGTGAGACCTTTTTCTTTGGCTGCCGGCCTGATGAGGACGGATGGAGAGAGGTGGGTGTACGTTTAAAACAGGAGCAGTAGTTAGAAAAAGAAGAGTTTTCCTCTACAATGAGACACCTGCAAGATTTAGCACTTTTTGCAGGATCATTTTCTCATTTTTCTGGCACATACCATGTTTTCCAAACATCACCTTTTGCAGTATTTGGCAAAGCCATCAAAAGGCAACTCAAGTCAAATATAATTGTGAAGCACTTTTGGCTAAACAGGTTTGTAAATAAGGGGTTTAACAAGAAACAAATGACACATGCCCAAATATAAACATCAGAGGACAAGCTAATGAAGTTTTAAGATATACAGGTGTGTGAATGTGTTGCATGAGCAGAAGGTGAATCAGAAACAACAGGGATTTTATGGTATGAAAGTGGGTAATGTGCACTGTAAGGTCTGCTAAATTTGCAAGCCTTAATTCTCTGATGATACATGCAAACTTATCCTACAGGGACGACTAAAATAAACCACTGCAATGTATCTCTGAATAAGATTTTCTGATTAGAGTAGGAAGAAGAAGAGCACAGCATTACCGAGTGATTCTGTGGTAGCAGGCCAGAACCCGGGCCACCTCCTCCTCACGGAAAGCCTCCTCTGATACATCTGTCGCCGTAACAACCAGAGCACGTCCCAACCTGTCCATGGTACCTGTGGTCCGTAAGCATCAAAATAAGCATCTTTTTTACAATACATTAATACATTTATAATTCATAATTGGGGCTGCAAGCAAAGAGTATAATTTTGGCCATGTGTCCAATTTGCAGCATGAAATTTCATGAGCTGCTTTGACAGGAAAGTTGGGGAGAAACAGAGGGGCTGACATGCAGCAAAGGGCCATGAGTCAGACTTGAACCTACGGCCTCTGTGGATAGGACTGAGCCTAAGTGGCACACACTCTCCCAGTTGAGCCACGGGAGCACCCTAAGAGGTGCGATTTCTGTTGTAATATTCTTTTTTAATCGGACGCTAAAGCGTGAAGAGCTTGTAGCCAAACCATGTGTACTGGACAAGAATAAATAACAACAAAGTCACTTGTTTGGATGACACTTTAATCCAAAGCAACACTAAAGCTTTGAACCGCGACTCCGGTGGGACTCGAACCCACAACCTTTGAATTGCTTCATCTATGTCTAGAAGTCCAATGCGCTGTCCATTGCGCCACGGAGCCACGACTTCTAAGGCTGACAGTAAAGTAGATGAGATTTGAGATGACTCTGCTGACCGGCATAATAGAAACCACTGTAGACCTGAAAGAAACTTGCCTGTCAACTGCAGCTTCCCTGACTGGAGAAGTTCTGTGTCCAACTCCCTAAGCAGGGGAGGCTCTTTAGATGTAACGCCATTCAATTGGTCAGGACATGTCTCTCCTGATCCCGCCTCCTCATCAGAGTGGTTAAATAAGGATGTGCCTGATTGGCCATTACAGACTGTCAAAGGTTCAGCTTCTGTCTCTGTTGAGAGATACAAAAGTTATAGAAAACATTAAATTCATAACTTTTAGAATTTAATGTTCACATGAAAACAACAATTATCTCCAGACCTGTACTGCTTTTCTTTGTGTTCTCGGTGCTCGCTGTATTTGTAGTGGATGCTCCGTCAGGTTGGTCAGCCTGCCCTGTTTGTTCTGACTGGTTCTCCTCCGTGATGGGCAGCTTCGTTGAAGCGGAGCAGGTGGTGGGACTTGGTTGAGGAGCTTTAGCTTGCGGCTTTGAGCCCCTCTGGTGTGCACGGCCACCAGATCTAGCCCTCCCTTTGGCCCCCTTTCCCTTCCTTTTCCTCCTAAAGACAAAGCACAGGAAGGTCTTAATGAGGTACAAAAGAAAGTTAATAATTGTGCCGTTCGTACATAACGTTCTTCAGAATGTGTTCAGGAGGCGTCTTTTGTGTCATCCTCCTCAACTCTATATCTGTGTACGTTCGGACAACCTGTACCTTGTGCACAGTGGTTGCACCTAAGTGTTACCTAAGAGTTACCGATCTGTACTTTCATATGGAGGTGTGAAAAAAGAAAACAAATAAAGATGAAAGAGGGCAGGGTATCATAAGAAATAAACCTGTACCTTGGCGCTCTGAATCCCGCAGTTTTGACCTCTTTTCCTCTAGGACACATTCTGTCCTCGGTCTTTCCTTCATCCCTTTCCTCTGCCAGCTTTGAGTTAGACGAACTCTTCATTTTAGACCCACTGTTAGCAATCTCTCCGCTTTCTGAAACTCCAGTGAATGGTCTCTCTGGTGCCTCTGATGTTGGGGTTGTGGCATCACTGTCTCCGCTCAGTGGTTTATCAGTATCCTCAAAAACCGAGTCTGAATGAGATCCGTGATCTGAGTGGCCCTCTATAACATGCCCGACTTTTTGGTTCGTCAAGACATGCATTTCATTTGTGACTAAACTGTCGCCGCTCTCAGAGTCTTTACTTCTGTGGTCATCTCTGCACGGCTGCATGAGGCCGTTGCTATCTCTCTCCCTGCCCACGCCTGGCCTCCTCTCTTTGAATGGGCCATCAAAATAAAGGTGGCGGCTCTCAAGGCCAACGGAGTCTCTGCTTGTTTTATCTCCTTCGTCAGAGTCATGGACAGAGGAGGAATAAGACCGCCTCCCTCTGCCAGATTCAGGGACTCCTGGCAGAGGCCGAGGTGGTAACTGGTCACCCTTGGGGGGCGCAAAGTCTCCTTTGGCGCCAAGGATAGCCCGAAAGCTTCCTGACCTTTCCATTCTCCCGTATCCCCAAGCTTTCCCCTTGCGGAGTTTGATGGCTTTACCTCTCCGGCACAGAGGCAAAGTCTTGGTCTTACAGATCCCATGCATCTCCAGGTACCTTTGCCTTGGGTCAACCCCACCATCAGGACCCCCTCTGGGCTCCAACAGCTCCACATAGTCCCCATCGAGCTGAGGGTGCCTCACTGTCCGCCCAAGCCCATCTTCACTGCGCCTTCGCCGGGGGAGTGCAGACTCAGAGTCCAGGCCGTCTGGTGGTAAATCTTCATCTTCCTCCTCATCCCAGGACCAGGAGTCCAGTTCTCCAGAGGATGAACCACCCCAGCCCCCAAGGCTGCTGCCCCCTTCACTGGGCAGGCGGTTGGATATGGAGCCCTCGTGGTTGGACATCAGGCCCAGCTCCTCGGAGGGGTCGTGGATGAATTTTGGGTAGACAACCTCCTTCCACGGGAGTCGCACCACACCATCACACGTACTGACCAGGCAGGTGTCAAGCCCTCCTCCAACTGTGGAGGAATGAGAGAAAAGTTTAATGTTTATGATATGTTCATATCCGTATTGAGGGCTCTTCTACTTACAAAAAAATAAGATAAAAAAAAAAAAAGATAGCAACATAAGCTATCTGAAAAACAAATGTTTTAAGTTTTGCTGCCTTTCTTTTGCTCTGTTGTTAGGTCTTCTCACTGCTGACCACTTGCTGACAACCATATTTCTCTCCCTTCTCGTTTTGTCCTTCCACATGCCATCCCTTAGTCATGTACTTGTCTCTTCTCGCCCAACTGTTTCAGTTCCCCTGTTTCACCTGCAGTTTTCCTCACAGTCATCACTCACTGGCAAAGCTCAATATTAATGATTTTCACCTAAAAACCTGATTATGATCTTAATTCTGAAATAAACCTCCTTGCAACCCTTAATTTAAAAATACCAAGTATCAGTAAGAATTTTTTATCTAAAATTAATTGGAATGCCTGTTTTGGAAATCATCGCTCATGCTTTCTCGTGTACAGGACGTCCTCTCCTTACCTTCTCTCTTGTGGCCCCGTTCTTTGTTGACACTGTGCAGCCACTCAGTGGTGAAAACAAGAGGGTGCTGTGACTCGGGTACCAAGATTTCCTGAACAGTGCGCCCCCCGGGGGCCAGACATTTCAGAGCCAGTCGGGGACAGCGCGTCGAGAAGGGCACCACCTGCAGGTAGAAGTCATTACTACGCAGGAGCCTCCAGTCCAAGGTTGAGAGTTGGACGACCACTTTCTCGCCCAGACACAGAGGCCAGCCGGAGTGAAGGAACAAGCAACCCAGGTACTGAGACTGAGATGACAAGAAGGAATGGAGAGGAAGAGAGTGTGTTAAATGTATAAATAAAGTAGTGCACTCACTGCCTTTAAGAAATCTCACCTTTAGAGTCCACTCTTGTCAAAAACTACTGGAGTTAATGCTCCTGCATGATCTTTCTCTCCCATTCACAAAGCCCAGCCCACAGCAACCAACTGGAACTCGCCTGCACGGTTGTGTTTGGTTGCTCAGATGAGCTGAATTTCTAGAACTAATACCACACCAGTCAACACTATTCAAAAGCTCGATGGGCAAAAAGCCAGTCCCACATACAAATGTCAGACATGTGACTCACACGGTGCAAAAACCGCTTAGCTGGCATGACAGAGTGAGAAGACTCTAGATCGCTGCAGAGCATCAGTGAGTCAGTCAGAAACATGCAGATGACCAGCTCTTCACAACAAGCCAGCCACTGTCAAAACAGTCCATTTTTTCCGTGAGAGAGGAAAACACATCACTGAGAAAAGCACACTAAACAACAGGGGTCTAAATATAGAAAATCCCTCAACAAATCATAGAAGCATTTATTCAAGAAACACTGTGAATTCAGGTGAAGGAGAGAAGGCCCCTGGTGGTATCCTGTGCACCATTAATCAACTGTTCTAATTAGGAAAAAAACACCTTAAGCCAAACACTATTCCCACCTTAATCAATGCCGTGCCAGATCTATAACCCGTCTCTCGCAGTCTGAGGTATAAAACCCATCCAGAACCTCTCCCTGCTGTTCCCAGTCACATCTAATCGACTGACACGGGGCCGATCCCTCCCCCCTCCGTGCCCTCCAGACTCACGAGACGTGATCAAATTATATTCCTCACTCGACCTCTCCCCCATCTTCCCTTTTCCACCTCTCTGCCCTTTATTCAATTTCTCCTCTTTAAGTCTCCCTCCTGTCTTTTTTTTTTATTCTTCAAGAAAGCCACTTTCTGATATCTCTCGTGTTGGATATTAGCATTTAAAAGCATGTGTGACTTTTCCATCTCCTAAAAAGTTTTGTCTGTTTTGCGTCAGCCCACATTCTGTAACTCTCTGTGTCCTCTGGCCCTCCTCCCTCTGCCTTCTTCTCCCTCAATGTACCCCAGTGTTTGCTCCCTCTTCCCCACCTCCCATTTCTGCAGAATTCCTCAATCAGTCTACTATAATCCACAACCTCCCAGCATCTTCCCTTTTTTTTTTTTTTTTTTTTTTTCTCGGACACACACGCGCGTGCATGCGGGCTCAGCGAATGAAAGCCATGTTCATTCTCTCCTTCGACTCCCACTGCTTTCTGTGCTACTCACTCTTTCGTTCCCTTTCAGCAGCAACACACTCACATATGGAAGGAATTATTGTCATGACTCACAGTCTCAACTCCCGTCCCGGGCAGCTCCACTCAGCGACAATGAAAACATAGTTTGCTCACAATGCCTGCGCACGCGCGCACGCGCATGTGTGTCCAAGTCTAGGAAAACTGTACAGGGTAATATGAGAAAGCTTGTGCTAAACAGTGCACATTGTTTATCTTTTTGAGAGAGCACGAGTGTCCCGGAAAGGAAAATAAAAGGAATGCTGCTCAGTATAAACCTCAGTTTCCCATTTGTTTTGTGCACGTGAGGCAGAAAGTGCGAGAGAGTGACGAGAGGACACGATCACTGGAAGTTGCATTTCTTTATTTCACTGTGTTTCATTCATCTGTCTGCTCAGCTTTCACGGCAGGAGACCCCCTCTTTTCGTCTGAGGTGAATCTCAAATTTCACCAGCCACTTTCTCTCGCTGGTTTTACTGAGCGGCTCGAGTTTTAGAGCAGACCCGACCCTCCACAGTGTAGTTAGTCGCTGGTATACGGGTCAGGCATGTGTCAAATTATGCATGCCTTGAACTTTCCCTTTGCATTGGAGTCTTTATGTGACCAGATGCAGGCTGAAGACTTGGCACTTAGATTCCACTGCCTAAAAGCTTCAACACTCCTCCTCACAGATGACTTGGACTTGCCCTTTAAGAGCTAAACACAAGTGAAGTAACTGAACACCCTGCAGATACACACAAAAATGGCCTGATGTGCATTTTCACCAAAGGAATTAAAAAAGCGAACAGCTGATAAGATTTCTCACACTGTACTTTCTGCAGTTAATTGACAGATGATGATGCTGCTTCTGATTATACAGCTACGTGTGTGTTCTCCGCCACAGTGTGTTTGCAGTGTGGAACTCACACAGGCGTGCTGCTGGAGTTTGTGCAGGAGGTGCTTGGCAGGAACAAAGTAGTCCAGGAGGTAGCGAAGACTGTCGTGTTGATAGGTCGACTCCAGGACTGAGAAGACCTGGACAAAATGTGCAAAAAAAAACAACACCTGAGTGAAAACCACTGGGGTGAAACTTTTAACAACTTTAATGAATTAAGAGCAGCCTTTCTTTAAACTAGAGCTTGGCGCATTCGTTGAGTGTATCTAATGGATTCTGAAAGGGTTTCAATTGCTCAAGAGTGGAAGAATTTCCTCAGTCCAGACAGCATGTAATCAGAAATTAAAACAAGAAAATCACCATGTCAGGGCTCCTTCACTTTATCCATTTTATTTCATTGAGAAGCTATTTCCATAGCAACAAAAAAATTTTGATTGGAAGCTACATGGCAACTTGGAACGACACAATTACCAAATCCCCATAAACTATAACTGAGATTAGCTCAGAGGCCCAATTAGTCTTCTGGCTTTTAGGGAAATTAATCTAAAAGCACTAAAAACAAATGTTAAGAGTTCCAACAATGCACGTGTAAGAGATTTTAACAGTTTTGCCAAGCTTTCTTACAATAAATGTTATGACTGAAAAGCAGAAGTGTGCAGCCTTTAGTGAAATAAGTCGTGTCAGGCTCGTGGTTGCAGGAAGAGGGTTTGGCTGTAATTGACCAGCTGGCTAGATTTTGTTTGTGTTGGCTTCTAGCAACAGTTTATATGTGGGGGAGGCTGTGTTATCTGCACATAGCATCGCCTTCCCAACGTAGCCCAGCATCACCATATCATTTAATTGAATCTGCATTATTTATATCCCCCCCCAAACTCCCACCCTCCCTCTCCTGTTTATTGCTGTAAACATGTGGACTTGAATGAAGGTGTGTGCTTGTGCGGTCTACCTGGGAGAGGAGGGGTGGTGCCGTGCTCTCGAAAGGAGGATAAAGCGACGAGAGCGCCCCCTGCACGCAATCCTCCATAGCCTCCGAACCCTGAAAGAGACACACACAGATGGTAAGAAAGGGTTAATCCATAACCGGACACTGAATCAACACAAATGTCTGTGTTTGTGTTTAACAGCCGGCATGTCTCGCGTTTTTTTTATTTTATTTTTTTTTTATGCTGACACACACACACACACACACACACACACACACACACACACACACACACACACACACACACATATACACACATACTCTACTTTCAGCTTCCTGTTTTATGGTCTGGGGAGTGTCAAACATTTCCTCCAAGGCCCATAAGTGTAAGAACCCCCAGAACAAAAGAGACCAGAAACCACTGCAGCATGTGCACTCCCTAACACACACACACACACACACACACACACACACACACACACACACACCATACATGCATGCACAGTCGCATGCACATTCACACACATCATAACACTGGGCCAGCCCGTGAGGTGGAGGGTGACAGAGCAGAGCACGCAACAACCGTACAATGTTTATTTTTCTGCACTGACCGTTGCCTTGGCAACCTGCAACTTTTTTTTCTCTCTTTCTTTTCCAACTTCTCTCTTTCGCTCTCCCTCCCTTTCACGTTTCCTCTCCAACCTCCCATCTGCTCCTCTGCCTCTTTTCCTCAGTTTCACCCCCCCCTCCGCCTCTGTCTCCTCCTCCAACCAGCCCCGCTCTCTTTTTATTTTTTCCTCATCTCCAATTTTATTTTTTATTTTTTTCTAAGTCGACTTTCTTTGTTTCACCTCCATCCGACTCTCTGAATGTCATCTGACAACAATTATGGCAGGATTCTCTTCAACAGACAGCATATTGTGCTGACTAACTACAATAACCGAGGGGATGGAGAGAAAGCCATGGGAGAAAAACCAGAACGGGAGAACAGAGTGTACGGAAAAAGAGAAGAGCAGCTAGCGAGAGAGTGAGCCAGGAGGGAATGAGCTGGTGGTGGTGCGGGGGTTTTTTCACGGAAGAAGACCCGGGTCCAGCAGTGTTTGAAAATTATTTTTTTGCTTTGTTTTTGTGTACAGAGCGGGGTCAGGGTTAGCCACAGAGGAGGATAGAATGAGTGTCAAAAACAAGAAAAGCATCTGAGATGAACTGAAGTTTTTCTGTGACTAACAACTTACGTAACCTTGTCTGAAATGCCCTGACAAAATAAATTCAATAAATCAGGCTCAAACAAATGTCAGGACTTATTTGCAGTTGTTTCTTGGTGCATGTCTGGAGAAAAAAAGATGGAGAAAAATGGAAATGTATTTTTGCACAAGAGAGCAGGCAGTTGCAGGGTGGAACAGAAAGAAGGCACAGGTCACTAGGGGACTGAAAACTAAGGAGAGGAAAGTTGAAGGCAAAGCAGAACACTTAAGAAGAGTCAAATCAGATCTACAGTAACACAGCTCAGGGTCATTCACAGGAGATGTTCGTTTCTGTTTCCTACCCGCTCTCTTGGCTGCAGAGCGGATTTTTAAACAGTGACCTCAGCCCTCACGGCACCAACAGTAAAGTGGCACCGGGCTCAAATTCACGCAGCTTTATTTTTCCATAGTAACAGAAGATTTTGGACGAGAGCGATACGGCAACTTGGAAAAAACACAAATGACAAAGCTTCCATAAATGTTGCTGAACACGGCTCGGTTTTCCAGAAGTAAGAGCAGCTCAAAGGTCTCGTCGGCCTTCAGTGATTAGAACCACTAAATCACCAAGAAACCACGTATAAAACACCCATCTTCAAAGAGATACGCGTCCACCAGGGTCATTTTTGTTAAAAACAAGTTCAAACTGTGCTGGTTGGTTGGCACCTCTTTATATACATGGTTGGCACATACAAGTTTCCAGGTAATTAAGCATTTTAAGGCTCATTAAGTTGAAACAAGGCAGGAAAAAATGCAATGGTGCAAAAAATAAGACTTTAGCAAGATTTAAAGAACAATACTAGATTAAATAACATTTTCCTTACGATGCAAGTTGAGACTAAAAGCTGTAGGAGATGTTTCCTGAAAAGCACATGCAACCATCAGTAATGCAGACAGTTAAAGCAGACTTACCCTCTGCTACCGTATGATGCAGAGATGTCTCATGATATAAAACGTGCACAATCGATACTTTTACATATGTAGAATAACTCCCTGTGGCCTGTGATGACATCTGTGTAGAAGGTGTACAAGGGGAGGTGTCGTAGACTACGGTAAACAACAGTCAACTGTCAGAGAGCATGTTGTAATAGGTGTAGTGGTTGTAAAACAGCCTTCTGGCTCACTGACACGACATATTGAGTCTAGTAAAAGCACAGCGGGGGGGTGGGGGGGTTCAGGGGATTGCAAGGCGAGCCAGCAGGAACTTCCTCCTGGAGTAAAGCCCTTTTTAAAAGCGTCCCACAAGACTTGAGTTAATTCAACGCAACACTAAATTAGAGTCGAAACAAGAACCGAGACACTTTCTGATCTGGTCTGACTGTGAATGCCAATATATGTAATATACAATGAGTGCTGCATCCCATCTTTGCAAAGCTTCCATACTTTCAACAGTCTCACAGAGGCCAATGGGATCAACTCCTAACCCTCAGGATCAAATATTATGTAGCTTGCGCCAGAGAACCAGTCACGCCACAGTGAACAATGCCCCACTCATAGAGCTTCATTACTTAGGCGTTAGTACAAACAGGCCACTCAGGTTTGGAGAGCACACTTTTGAAACTGTCCGACTACAGCTAAAACTCACTGTAGCTTACTCAGTAACAGGCTAGTTAGCCTGCAACAATATTTAGCTTGGATGTGCGATGCACAATTGTATTGCACCAGCCACCTTCCACACATCCTCACAAACCCCACCCCACCCCACCCTCCTTATTTTTCCTCAACGTTGAATCTCTTATGTTTGCATGCCTGTGCACACAACTTTCAACAGGATATACCACCGCTAACATCCAAAGAATGGAATTTCAGTCTGGAAGTACGATCACTCAAACGCACCGGGATTGATGTCCATAGAGAGAAAAAGAGTGTGATGCTGCTTTTCCACCAAACCACAAAATCCCCTGTAAAACTGTGAACATTGTTTATTTTCCAGTAAAATCAGGTTAATGTTTTTAGCAAAGCAGCAAAACCATATGTGCTCTCTGGTAAATGGTCAAGATGATTCATATGTGCTGTGCTCCTGTGTAACCTGTAGCTTATGGTACCAATGCATCTAATGCAATTAGTCACTCTCCTTTTTGATCACAGGCTGCTACATGCACATGAAATAAAACAGTCCTAATGAAATTTGTAAATTAGATTTCTTTTGAGTCTCCTAGACAAAAGGAGCCTCTCGTGTAAAACCTGGTGCCTCCTCTTTAAGGAACTATAGGTGTAATTCAGTTACTCTTCATTCAGATACTTGGTGCTAATGCATGCAGGTATTGCAAGTCACCTCAGACAAAAAAAAAACATCTGCATCTAATGCAATGTAATGCCTATGGACTAGAGGCTTTGCTCATATATCACAGATTTTCCAGCAAACACTACTGGCACCATCTCCAGTGTCCTTTGGAGAAGTAGCTGTACACACATTATCACCACATAAAACAAAATTAGAAAGATGATGAGGAACAGATCTGAGTTAAGAGCTTGACAGGAAACACGACTGTTTATTTTAGGCATACTAAGAATAGCCTTCAACCGAGAAGTGCATGTGACCACTTCTATTTAATTAATACATTCATAGACTTGTTCTTAAGTTGTTAGTTTTTGTTTTTTTTCGCACGTCATCATTCTGGGAAAATCCAAGGAAGGTACAGTTTAGGCTTTGCTGGGCTTTACTTAAGAACTTATGCATTGTCTGGCAGATCTTCTAAATCTTAAGATAACTGACGAACTAAATAAAATATAAACGAACAAATTAAATACAGAATGTATTAGAACGGATCCTGCAGAGTCAAGTGCTCAAGATCTTTGACGCAATCTTTGAGAGAATACACTTAAAGTACCAAAAGTACTTGTTATTTGTAATGGCCCCTTTTGTGGAGGTATATTATATGAATGTGTACATCACTGATGTTGCAGCTAAATTTACCATTTCTTTACTGATCGTCAAATTGTGAACCTTCCAACTGGGGATCAATAAAGTCTTATCTTAAAATGACACATTTGAATGAATTATAGAAATCTGTAAAGATTGTAGTAACTTTAGTTATCAAATGAATGCGATGGACTAAAAAGTACAATATCTGCCTTTGAATTGTAGTGGAGTAAAAAGACAGATTAAATAGAAGTACTCAATTAAAGTACAGGTACCTCAAAACTGTACTTAACCACAGTAATTGAGTAAATGTACCAATTTCTTTTGATTTTGAATGTGTCCAAAAACATGAAAGATTAAGTGTTTCTTTATGGGCTGGGGAAAAATTGTCCTGCATCTTAAGACAATTAAATTCTCAAGACATTAAAAATCCATTAGATTAGCTAAAAACGCATCGTCTCAAAGCTGAAACAATACTTTTTTCTATGATGACGAAAAGCTGGAGACACATATTTTCCACAGGACAACAGCAGTATGATATTTATACAGATATTAAAACTTAAGGAAATCCTGTGATGACAACTGAGCGTACTCCATCCACAGGGGAAGCCCATTGGATGTAGTTAAAACAACAAAACGGTAGCAAACAGCTTTTGAGTTTAGCTGTTTTTTTTGGTCAAACCATAAAAATAAACTTTACAGCTGAGCCCATAACAAAGGGTTGTCTCTTTTCAGTTCTTGCCTGCTAACTGACAGACCACCTCATGGCTCTGGTTTTCTGGTTATGTATAATTACAAGATCGGCAGCAACGGCAAACACAAATGTCCTGTCTTCAAAACAACCCGTCCCAAACCAACGGGTGGCATCTTACTCACTCTGTCCGATGTTACTTACAGTCTGAGGTTGATGAGTCACCAGAAAAGTCTGTGTGTGTGTGTGTGTGTGTGTGTGTGTGTGTGTGTGTGTGTTCATGGAGTGTAAGCGAGGAAATTTAGTACAGTGGTGCATGAGTGGGCATCCTCATGTTTGTGTCAGAAAATGGACACGCTGTACGGAATCAGGGTATGTCATTCTTGTGTCATACTTCCTGTCTTTCTCTCCTGTAAGAGGCGGTGGTTGTCCTCCAAACAGATGCTTGGTACAGAGAGGAAAAACAGAGGGAGACAGGAAGAGGTGCAGAAAAAATGGAGCAGGGTAATTGAATTGAGAAATAGAGAGGAATAGAATACAGCAAGAATAAAAAGGTTTTCCAATATATATACAGTACAAACAGTCCTGAAACCGTCAGCTTATTGAAGTCGGAGTGATTGAGGAAACAGATTGAAAAGGAGACAGACTGACAGAGAGACACTGAGAGAACCAGACAACCCTTTACCCTATAGAGAGAGAGAGAGAGGGTTCACACAGAAAGAGGGAAAGAGAAAAGGAGGAGGAGGCTGACCAGAGGGAGAGATCGATGGGAAACAAGAGCAGCAGTAACCATGATAGAAACCAGATGTAGAACCCCTACAGTACATGATGGACAGAGAAAGAAGGGAAGAGCGATAGAGCAGAAAGGAGCTCGGAGAAGGGAGGGAGTGATAGGAGATGACATGATTAGGAGAAAACATGAGAAAGATGCCGACAGAGAGGAGAGGAGACGGGAGGAAAAAAGAAGAGGCAGACAGACAAAGGGAAAAGAGGATGCAGGGGAAGAAAGAGGAGAGGCCTGAGACTGATTTCCTTTTCTAAATCTCCCCGTATAATCTAACCTGGACCTACAGTCGGTCAAACAGTTCGCCGGGATTGTTTTCGACTACTTAAGTGCTACAGTCTGTGGCTGAAGTTTCACAGCAGCAGCTAACATGCATAGTCTATTACGTGAACTGTGGTACTTTATGAGAAATGTGATTATGAGCACAAATGACTGGTGTTGTTGGTTTCCCCTATGTGTGACATTTCCTGAGATTACCTATCTTTGAGTAGGTTAGGCAAAATGTTATCTTGATAACTTACTTCTCCCATCTCATCAGTACAACTGTAGCAACACACAGTAGCTGGTAGCTAACAGTGAAGCCATACTGGTAAAAAAAACACTTTATTTGGATGTAAAAGTGAAAGTGAGCAAATATGAAATGTCCAGAATAACCCAACTACGATAAAATCAAAGTTTTAGCAATTTTAGCATTCAGAAAATACGTTTGGCTAACACGGGGTTTGTCTACAACCTGTGTGAAAATATGACTGCTCGACTACCAAAACAGCGAACTGAAAGAAGCTAAAATGCATCACAGAGCCGAGTGACACAGCAGAGCTCCCTGTTGGTTTGTCGCTACAAGCATCACCTTTCATATTACAAACATTTGGTCAATTGGTAATGAAATGAAAATATTTATTAAAGAAGTAATATTTTCTGATTTCAATTTAATGTTTATGGCTATATCCTGGATTAAAAGGCAAAATAAGATGAAGAACATGATGAAGACCAAATTAAGAGCAACAAAATTCTTTGGATGCACAATAAAGATTTGCCATAAGCAACAAATCGCTGCATTAAAAAGTAGTAATTGTTGGTCTGCATGCATTGTACTGTCGGAGTCTGGATAATCACAGGAAACTCGCTTTAAGATAGATTCTGTGATTGACAATATCACTGCTCCTGTCCGGATTGTTCGAGTGCTGTTATCTCCACCCGCTTGGTTCCCCAAGCAGTTTAAAACAAACACCGCTCTTAACTTTCATCAGATATGTTTTTTTTCTTTAGTCAGGGATTGGTACATCCCATTAGCGTTTCAAAAACACAGCACACCAGACAGAGGGAGTGGAAACACACTGCCACATATTCATGGCTAAGGAACACTGTTGTGTGTGTGTGTGTGTGTGTGTGTGTGACTGTGTGACTCTGAGTGTGTTAATAACTGTTTGCTGATGCATTTTAACACCTAAATGCATGTGTTAGCAGCAGCCATATTTGTCCCTTAGCGAGCACATATGCACACATTCATTCACTCTTGTGTTTTTATTTCGTGAACACATGTTGTTTGGACGGTTGTTTGTTGGCTCATATACAGTTTACACAGCGCTGTTATTATTAAGCCTTAAATTTACTTTCATGAGCCTGGTGTTGTGGAAAAAGTTCCGTCTCTAGACACTTGTGACTTTGCTGTGACTACATGTGCTCTTTTGTGTACATCTGTTACTCTTTTCAGTCCCAAACTTTCCTTGTCGGGTACTGAGGAAGATGAAACTGTACCACACATGTTCTTCCTTCCCTGAAGTCCATGCCATCCCTTGTTCCTGCTTTCTTTCTCTTTTTTTTTTCTTTTTCTCTCTCTTCCCTTCTCTCCCAGGTCCAATGTGGAAAATGCAGCATCACAGAAACCACTGGTGCAGCCGTCCAAGTCTCCTAAAATAAAAAGTAACCCTACCCTCCTCTTTTATTCCGCTCTTTCCCACTGCACTTCTCCTTTTCTCTTTGCTTTTTTCTCCTCCTCTCTCTGCCAAACTGCTCCACCCTGCCCAACACGCAGAAGCGGGAATATAACCTAAATCTTTCTTTGTTAAATTCTTTCTTTCTTCATTTAATGAATTTATGTTCTTAGTTCTTACATGTGTGCATGTGTTTGCCATCTCCCAGTCTCTCTGCCTCCGTGTGTGTCACTGATCAGACCATAAGTGGGTGGGGATGGTAAACAGAGTCCCAGGAGATGCAACAGAGAGCTTTAGAGAAGCTGCTGATCTCCTCTGCAAATCAACCGCAAACATCACTAACGTCACACAACTTAAATCATGTCATAATAATTTGCTGCCACTGTAATTTGACAACTTTGTAATCTATAAACCAACAGTTGTAACTGCTGACAAAAGTTATTCCCAAATCAAATGCATGCCTTTATGAGAAGCGCATGATAACAGTAAAAAAAAAAAAAAAAACATATAAATGTGATGTTGTTTTAGGTTTTTGAAACACATGAGGAAGTAATATGTCACTGTGCCCCTATGCAAATCTTATAAATATACTATAAAGTAAATTAAAGACAGAAAAAAACTTAAGTTGTCATGTTGCCACAGGTCAGAAAACAGAAAACCCCTGTGATATCAGCCAACTATAGGACTTAAAGATGAAATAAGTTGAGTACACAGGCATTTTCAGTCCCTAAGTTTGGAAATGTTTTGTGTCAGATGTCTAAAACCTGAACAGTAACAGTGTCTCTTACTTATTAGCAAAGTTAGATAAGTTTTAGCATTGTCTACACAAACAGTTCTCCCTGTCTTAAAAAAAAAAAGGGGGACTTACCATGACTTCAGTCAGGAATTCCTACATAGTCCTCAGCTCCTTTCCTGAACTCGCTTCCTCTCCGCATTCTCCGCAGAAACTTTCTCCCCTCAGTTAGAATCAAACACCCTCCATCACCTCCTCTCTGGGATTTTTTCCCCGGTCAAATCGCTCTTTTTCTGGGATATCAGCGGGTAAAAACAGTCCTCCTCTCTTCCCTAGTCTCCGCTATGTTTCCCAGCCTGGGAATGTCCAAGCTGATTTTTTTTTTTTTCCCTCCCCTATCCGGCGGTCCCACGCACTCCCACCTCCCTCCCCT